>NC_090446.1:306695669-306998700 GCF_031143425.1 Pleurodeles waltl
CACTTAAGAGCAGCCATGGGGAGACAAGCCCTTAGCAACATACTATTGACCAGACTTCTGACTTTGCCCATATGGGAATACAGACCTTGCTAGAGAATGAAAACCCCAGGGCAAAGGCAGTGCAAATGGTAATACACTCAGGAATCTGTGGAACATCTAGAAAGCTGCCGACTGGCATTACTCTTCCAAAGACGAATCAGTTTAAGGCCAGTTTTTTTGCAACATGGCATAAGAACCTGCAAAGAAGTTGTGTTTTATGTTTACTTGTCTGGTGTTCCTATGGAGCTAGCACTAATTGCCACATTCTTTGAAATAGAAAGGCTGCTGAGGGACCATGGTTTCCACATGCATACAACACAGCAAATTGCATTAATTGTGGACTTGCACTGATCTCAATTACGAGTAGGAGGACCAGGGGACCAGCACGTTGGGATTCTCTCTATCTCATACTTTTTTCTAGCAGTCTTTGCAGCTATTCTAATGACTTGTCACCCATGCTGACAAATACACTCTGCATTGCAAGTTTGGCCACTGTTTTTTTGACTTGCACACATATAGTCCATATGATTATGTCAAAACAAGGAATTACTGCTAGCACAACAGCATGGCACTAGACTATTGCTGTCCTTATGAGGGAAAGTGGAATAACCCCATAAACTCTCTTGATAGTGACTGAATTTATAAAGCGCTCTGCTACTCAAGAGTGTCCCGGCGCTCGAGGCATTGGCTATAGGGCTACTTGTACTGCATGCCACTTTATTGTGAAGACACCTGTTATTTAATGAGAAAAAAGTGGAATATTCCCACGCGCTGTTTCGTGGCATTGGTTATAGGGCTACTTGCACTGCATATTGCACTTTATTTGGGATGGTACCTTGCGCTTGTTGATTTGCATGCTGTTTTTATATACTATTTTTTAACCAAGATTCAGACACTAACACTGCACGTTGCACTTCTCTGAATGCATTTACACTTGCTTGAAGTAGGCATTCTTGTTTTTACTGAAAAGATCACACTGTGTCGATACCATTTTATTGAATATTTCTTGTATGTAATATGACAACATTGTGAAGATTTTAATTAATCACACAATAAACTTACTTACATCGAAATAATAGACAGCAACAGTTCTTGCCTTTAGAAAGTGGATGCCAAGCTGTTGAATTTGCCAGTAGTTATTTTCATTAAAAATACTTTTTGGCCAAACCCATTTATAGATGAGTGAGGACTAAATTAATGGATTTTTTTAGGGCCGCCAGTAGAATGGTCCACGTGGTGAATCACCCCCTACGTAACATAAATCACTGTAGACTGCATTGTATTTTGATTAGTACAGTACATCTGGAAAAGTAACATACAGGTGCTTGTCTGGTTTCAGGACATCTTACTTTTTAACATTTTGCACTATGGCAGTAAACCTGCTACCGTGGGTTTTTACTGCCCTAACTCTAAAGCGGACAGTGTGCTTGATATCTGATAGAGACATCTAGCTGCAGATTCCTTACTTTAGAATCCTCCCCAGCCGTGGGTCTGGATCTGCAGTCTTTTTTCCTATAGCACATTTGCGCATCAGAAGAGGGCGTCTTGCGAATCTGTATTGAAATTGTCCACCAGATGTGACATCAGCAGAGTCCATATAACCCCCTCGCTGACGCACCGGCAGTTCTTTTTTTTTTCTCTGCTTGTAACACGGATCCTGTAACTGTAATCAGGCCATTTTCGGCCTACTTCAACATTTTTGTTGAGGGAGCAGTGTGCTCTAGATCTTTGGGTTTTAAACCCTGTGGATGACAAATGTCGGCCACGGACCCTCACACTAATTGTATGTGATGCTTGGGTGAGTACTCTGTAGAGTGCGACTCCTTTTGTCAACTTCGGCCGAAGTTGCTATGGGACCGTCATATGAAGCTTTTGGCAGCGCAGATGTCGGAGCCTGCCCAGGCTTTCCCTTGAAGTCAGTCTCCTTCTTGGAACAAGGTCCGTTTGCGGGCTCATTCCAGGAGTGGTTCTCGTAGGCATCATTCACCATCGCCTTCATACGGTATGTCACGACGCAAGCAGTCGAAGTTGTGGCATCTCCCGACTTCGTCATGCACGGCCTCCCACCACTCCTGCACCCCGCGACTCCCTCATTTCCCAGGACCATGGGCAATCCTGACACAGATTTGTGAGTATTATGTTTCCCTTCATGTTATCTTTGAAACATCACCTTCCCCTGGAGAGCCAGTGGACCCCAAGGAGGTGCAGGATGTCGTGACTGTGCTTCCTTATAGTGAAGTCCTAAATTACATTTTTTTAGGTGCTTGGGCTAAGCTTGATACAGGGGCCCCTGTAGATCAGACTATACCTCACAGGCACAGACCTGCCCCTGGTGATCCACCCTATCTTCTGCAACATCCTACTCAGAGTAGTTTGGTGGTACAGGGTGGTTTGGCTTCCCATGGTATTGAATCTCTTCCACATGTCCCATTTGACTGCGATTCCAGGAGTATTGACGCTTGTGGCAGGCATATTTTGTCCTCCACCAGTTCTGCTCTATGCTCTATTAATAAGTCTTGTTTTCTTGGACATTTTAATCACTCCTTATAGGATTCATTGGCATGTACCTTGCCATCACTTCCGGATGACATCCAGAGCAATATTGCCCCTGTGATCCAAGATGGTCAACAGGCAGCTAAGTTGATCTTTCGTTGTGGTACGAATACCTCTGACTCTGTGGGTAGGACAATGGTCTCTTCAGTTGCACTATGTTGCTATGTGTGGTTACCTGCCTCTGGATTTTCGCGGTTGTTTAAGCCACATTAATTGACATGCCTTTTGATGGCGCCCATTTCTTTGGTCACAGACTGACTGCTTTAAGGCGTTTTCAAGACAATAGGGGTGGAACAGTGAATTAGATTGGTTCCCCTCTACCCTTTACCTAGTTGTTACCTCTGTTACAAGCTTGCAGAGAGGAAATTTGTTTTTGCTTATTCTCACAAATGACCCACGTTTTGGAAGTGATGTAAGGGTTTTTCTGTTCTGTGCCTGTCCCACCTGATGGTGGCACCTGGTGTGGTGTTCCTGCTTCAGCAGGTGTTATTTTTTCTAATATTCTCAAGGATAGATTATTGGGGTACATATTACCCTGGATCTCTGTGGAGGTTTTCATGTCTGATGTTTCAAGGCTACTTTAATTATTGTTATTACTTGGTGTAAATGCTGTGGCTTTCCACTTCAAGTTTGTCGATTACAGCTTTTTAGCAGTTTCTTTCTTTTGATACTTAATACCTAATATAAAGGCAATATTGTTTTCTTTACTCTGAAGAAGAGCTTGAGTGCGAGACTTAATACTTTCATGGTATGTGCCTCACTCTAAGTTGAGTATTGGGCTTTGTATAACTGATGGGCATTTATATAAAAAAAATTCTGACATTTAGGGCCAGATTTAGCAAAGGGTTTTACTCATTCTGTGTCTATGGGAAAATTTGTTTGTACACATGGCCCTTAGTTTCCCTTGTAGGGAACTTCTAGTGTTGGCAGCTCCATGGGAGTATCAGTATATTATCTTCTTTCTGTTAAGAGTGTTATTTACATAATCCTCCCGGTTTTATTTTTTAAGAGGAAGAATTTCTTGTTCTTCGGAGCAATTGGTGAGAATTCATTAATTGAATAATATCCCAATGATGAGATTATACAGCACTAAGGCTGTATACGAAGTCTTTCTTGTACTTTCAAACAAGGAAGCTTTTGTCTACATTGTTTATTCATGTGCGTTTGCCATATACTTTTTATATGTACTAGTAAAATATTTTCTATTTTTGCTAGATTTGATTCATTATAAATCAGAAGATAACATTCTGTGGACCTTAAGACTTTATATGGTTTGGTCTTAAAGCTTTACTTGCCTAGCCATCACAGTTTCATGTATATTCTACACCTTTGGGTAGACATTTGTATGGTTTTGACATGTTCTTTGAACATTATTTTTCAATTTCCTGGCATTATGTCTTCATGTCATTATCATGGTTCTTCATTGAGGCATAGGGTCTTGGAAGAATCCATTCACTCATGTATAGAGTACATGTGTATAGAGTAATTATTATTCTTCACTCTTTCGGGGTTGTTCTGATGCTTCTGTGTTGTTATTTAGGATTTCCTTCTTTTCTGAAACCTTCTTACGGGGGTACTTTTCTTCTTTTTGAAGATGTTCATTGTACATGAGGGCAATAGGTGTTGCCTTATCAAGTCTACTTGTAGTAGAAGACTTTTATTTCCTTATTAAAAGATCGCTCCTCCTCTAGGTGACAACTGTTTTCATCATTCGACTTCCTCTAGTTGTTTGTAGTTTGCGCTCACATTTTGTGAAGTGTTATCCTTAGAGGGAACATACAAACTCAGTTTTTATTTATTTTTATTTTTTAATGACTGAATCTTTTACATTTTCTGGTTTAAGTCTGGAGACCTTTCCTAGATATTCGGTAGATGGGTCTCTATTCATAAAGTGGGGTCATGTACTAACTATTCTTGGTCTTCCCTAGATTATCAAGTCTTTTTCATACCTACCATCTTATTCAACCGTATGATACTATTACTTGATAATGATGTCTCAAGCAATTTGCTCTACTCTGACGGTTTGGAGGGCTGTGGATTTCCTAAGCGGTGTGCTACCCAATTTAGGTACCATTCTGCTACGTCAGTATTGTCTGACTAATTTCTCTGCAGTTTCTTTATATATATATATATATATATATATATATATATATATATACATATACATATATATATATAGCTAGAAAATAGACTGCTTATATACTAATGATTGCTAGTGTTGTCTTCAACTTCTTTTTTAGCAAGCATTTTAAGGCTCTCTCCACAGGAGAAGTACATTCTCTGTGTTTGTGGGGTAGGTCAAGTTAGAGTATACCTTTATATAACAAAGAGGTATTGGTCAATGGTAAGACCTGCTGCTCTCTGTTACAAGACTCACACAAGAAGTTTGGGTCTGGATATAAGAGCAAATAGATTTATCTTCATTAGGTAATTTGGCAAAGATGTCCTACTGTCATGGGTAGCGTTTTCCCCATCTTTTCATTGACTTTTTCTTTTATTAATGTGCTAATTTCCAGAGTTCTTATGGGATGATCATGCATGGGTTTGGATCCCATTAAGGGTGCGAATAGTTTTGTATTCATAGTGTTGGTTCGCTGCTGACACGGATGCGTCATACTATCATCGATAATGTTTTTCCCATGGTTTTTAATGTCTTATGGCTTTGTATACCTGTGGTTAATTCCACAAGTTTTATGTTGCAAACTATGTTATTGCTCACCTGAATTATTATGAATGTCCGGTCTTTTTATCTCTTAATCGCTTTTGCTCTAGCAGGAGACATTTTTAATTGTCTCGGTTGTGGGTGATGTTATCTCTGTTTCCAATGTTTTTTATGATTTTTTCTAACTGTGGCCCTTTACACAGTTCTTTTAGTAAAGAGTGTGTGATTACTCATATGTATTTTTATAAACATGCAGTCTATTTCTCTTGTTCTAGACCAGTTTTATTCTGGTTCAAGACTCTCAATAGAATCAGCTCACAGACCCTCCTCCGTGGATTGTATGTCTTTGGTATCTGATTCTAAAGGAAGGAATCTGCAGCTAGATGTCTCTATCAGATGAACAAGTAACTTGCCTTTGATAACGCATTATCTGGTAGAGACCGCATCTAGCTGCAGATTTCTTAATGATCCTCCCTGCTCTGCAAACTGAGTACTATTTGGTCTCGGAAATTTCGTTATGGAAATCCACACCTTGAATTATGAATTTGGTGATTATTTGACACAAGGGTTTCTTTTATTCTAGCACACTCTTTCAATAAGCAGGTTCTACGGTTTCAGTGAGGAAAATAGTCACGGAAGAAACTGACATTGGCAAGGGGTTTATATGGACTCTTCTAATGTCACATCTGGTGGATGACGTCGATATGAAGCCATGTAACGGCCTCCTCCAACACGCAGACGTGCTGTGGGGAAAAAGTTTCCCGATCCAGGCTTGCCCCTTTGGAGGATTCTAAAGTAAGGAATCTATGGCAAGGCTTACAGTTTGGCCTGCTGAAACAATTTAATAAATGGATTTAGTAGAAGTACCAGGTCACATTTTTTAAATTCCCAAAGTTTGCCTTTTCATATTGTTGTTATCAGGTTCATTGATTTAGTTGGCTCAGATAAAATGAAGCATAAGTACAATTTTTAGAATTCACTGATATGTCAAATCAAAACCCAGACTTGCGAAGGTTGTGCCCTGGTGACATTGAGTCATCTGTTCCTATTGATGCAGGTACTGGCGTTTCACGGCATTGTTAATGTCTTTGGAGCTTGGAAGGTAAGCTTTGCTTTTCAGGGGAATAAAACAAATATGCCGTCGAAACTGGTTTTTACCTTGTTTAGCATTTTATTCCAGAATGAAAATGGAAGGTCTACTGGGCCAAATAAACAAAGAGGCATGTGCAATAGCGTCTGTTGCTGTGCTTCAAGCACGTTGTGTACGAAATGTGGACTTCAGATTGGAAATGATGAACACGATAGGACGTCATAAGGGGGGAAATATGTGACCTTCTCCTTAGAGCTTCAGACTTTGGAACGGGGCAACAAGGTTCGAGTCTGGGCTTCAGCTTAACGTACCTTGACTGGCCAAATCACTGAATCTCGCCGCTCCCCCCTCAAAAAAAAAATTCAAATGAAGCGTAGCTGGTGTAATGTAATTTGGTGCTGTGTAAAGTGCTCCAATGCCCTTGGGCGGAGTTCACGCTACATGAAAACATCTGCTTAAAAATCTTTATTATTATCAGTAATGTGTCTGTTTGGAGGCATTACATTTTACAAGCTGTGACTATGAAAGCTTCACGGACTGCTGTCGCCAACCATAACACAAAGTTCCTGTAGATAGTAGCCTGAGCTGCCATCTTTAAAACAAATCCTAACTTGAAAGGCACAACGTTGCTTTGAAATCAGTAGATAAGCATTGTTCTATTCCATTAACACTCCCTCGACTGCAACTTTTTCACTTTATTTTCTGTTCTGTCTTTTTTGTAAATAAACTAGAAGTTTCTTTTCAACAACGCATTTTGGACCAGCTAGGACAAATCGAGAAAAAATGCACGTCATCCGACTGCACATTAATTTCCAAAAATGAAGAATTAATACTGATGGTCCCATTTTGCAAAGGTAACCTCTGTGGCGCCATGATCCTCATGTAATTGCTAGCGATGGCTTCTTTGATTTCATAACATTAGTAAAACTCTTCACCATCAATCACAGAATGTGGCTAAAATGTGATTTAAAAAAATGCAGTCAAATATATAGTACATTTACATTATAAAGCAGGGACAGATGGCGGATAATACGATGAGATGTTTTTGTAAGGAAGCCAGTAAAATGGCTGAGCTGGTGAAGTGCCTCCTGCAAATGTTTAATTGTTGTAGATTGACTTGTATTTTAATGTGTATGTCTTTTTTTTTCCACACACTCTGCGCTCTCCCAGTAAGAAGTCCATGTGTCTCTGGACTTATGCTGGGCTTTAATTGCCTTTCCAACCTGAATAGGACAGAGGATTGCATGTTAGCCGTTATCACTAAAGAAGACTGTGTGCAGTCTGTAACTCATGTCATGGACGGCCCAGTTTTTAAAGGCCTGATTAACAAATGTAATTTTAATGTGTAGGTGAGCAATTCACAAAACTCTTCATTTTGTTTTTTGCTATTCTCCTTTTCCAAGTGAAGATTTATACCTAGGTAAAGTCTTAAAAAGCCTCCTGCAACTGAATTTACGATTGTTGTCCTGCTGCATTACTTTTGGTGGGACTTTGTCAAGGCGCCCAGTGGGATCCCAGAGGACTCAAGTGTCCAGCATTTAACACGCAAGGAGGCACAAAATCAGTCTATCGGTGAGGGGGCACGGTCCAGCATAGATGCACTACAAAGTGCCCCCGGCAACCCGCTGCCCCTAACGCCCTACTGCATTACTTTTGGGGGGGACTTTGTCAAGGCGCCCAGAGGGACCCCAGAGGACTTGTGCCCAGCAGTCAACACACCAGGAGGTATGACAGCAGAGTCTATCAGCGAAAGGGCTTGGTCCAGCATAGACACACTACAGAGCTCCCTCAGCAAGATGCACCCGGGCAAAGGCCAGGCCAAGGGCGGGCCCATCCACACCCAGAGGAGGCTGGGCTGGGCCACCCCTCTAATGTCTTTTGTTTGAGTTTACTGATGTTCTGTTTACTGTCTTTCTTTTCAGTGTCCAGTGGTAGACACATTTTATTCTGCGCTGAACTGAAATGGACTTTGTTGCTTGGTTGTTGTTAGACCTCGCATCCTTGGTGTGGTTTCCCCTGTGTTTTTTTGTTTTTTTATTGCTTCTGCTTCCTATGTGCAAGAATTTGTTTTTGCCGGTTTTGGTACTCTGGGCACTTTATCACTGCTGAACAGTACTAAAGTGCAAGTGCTCTCTGTGTAAACTCTATGTGTAATTGGCTTTTCCATGATTGGCATATTTGTTTCACTAGTAAGTCCCTAGTAAAGTGCACTAGAAGTGCCCAGGGCCTATAACTCAAATGCTACTAGTGGGCCTGCTGCACTGGATGTGCCACCCATCTGCCACTGCAGTGTTTGTGTGAGCAGTTTTAAACTGCCAGGCCTAAAACTTCCCTTTTTGTACTTGTAATGCTCCACCTAAATAGGCCCTAGGTAGTCCCATGGTCAGGGTGCAGTGTATGTTAAAGGTGGGACATGTAGTGATGTGTTTTACATGCTCTGCCAGTGGAGTACTGCCAAATTCGTTTTTCACAGTTGCAAGGCCTATCGCTCTCATAGGTTAACATGGGGCTGCCTTTCAATATCTTTAAGAGCATTTTCCCTTTGAGAGCAAATAGAGATATATAGTTTGGTCTATGAACTTGTTTTTTAGATTGTCTGTTTGAAAATCCCACTTTTAGAAAGTGGACATTTTCTTGCTTAATCATTCTGTGCCACTGCCTGCTTGCGTATTCCACGCCTGGGTCAAACTGACAGTTGGGCTGTGGTGAATTCCCTCTAGACAGTGAAACAAGGGGAGCTGGGGTGTAGCTTGCATATCCTGATGAGTCTCCTGGGTTAGAGTGGGGAGGGAGGAGCTGACACACCTGAAAGGGCTGTGCCTGTCCTCACACAAAGCAGACTCCAACCCCCTGGTGTGTGCCTGGGACCAGGCCTGGGCAAAGCAGGATCTTGTGAACAACAAGACTTTCCTTTGAAGTTGCCTACCCCAAACGCACAAAGGAGTATAAGTGGTGGGCCCAAAACCTCAGCATTTCAAATTACTTCTGGATCAAGAGGAACCTCTGCCAAGGTGAAGAGCTGGAGGGGGACTACTGCCCCTTTGCCTGTGAGTGTGCTTTGCTGGATTGACCTGCAGTTGCTGGTTCTGCCTGAAAGAGGACAAAGACTGAACTGTGCGGTATATTACTACATGTGAAGTGTCTTCAAGGGCTTCGCCTGAGCTTTCCCCCTGTTTTGAAGTCTCAGGGCCATCATAGACTTGCTCTGCCAGCACCTGGGTTATCTTGCTGAGTCTCCTACCCTGCCAAGTGATGCCCACTGAAGTCCCTGGGCCCTTGAAAGGTGAAGCTGTCGAAACTAAAACTGAAATTCACACACAGGAGCTGTGCGGGTAAAGATTTGACGCATTACCTCCAACATGGCTGTAAAAATGACGCACCACCTGTATTGCGTCTGACAAATCGATGCACCACCTACATCGCCGCTGAGAAATCGACGCATCACCTGCATCGTGGCTGGAGAAATGACACAACAACCACTTGCGTTGCAAAAAAAAATGCAACCCCCACACAGCGCGGTCCTTCGTCATTGTGCGGGCTGATTTTGCATGCATTATAGCTAGGCGTCAAAATCAACGTGAACCTGTGCCGACCTGAGGTTGCCCATCCTCAAATCGACACATTGCTCTCTTGCGGGAGAGATAAAACGACACATCGCCTTCCCAACCGAAGAAGAAATGACGCATCCATTGTTTTGAATGGAGTAAGAATCTTTTTAACTTAGAAATTCATAACTTTACTTGTGTATGTTGGATTTTTATCATTTTGGTCTTGTTTGATTTAGATATGTTCTATTATTGGACATTTTTCTAAAATGGTGTGGTGTCTATTTTGTAGTCTTCTCACTGTATTACTGTGTGTGTAGATACAAATGCTTTACACATTGCCTTTGAGATAAATGTGACTGCTTGTGCCAAGCTACCAATGGGTGAGCAGGGTTTATCTTAAGTGTGTATCTCAATTTCCCCTGAATAATGCGAGGGTCCCTGCTTGTACAGAGTGGAAACTGAATGCCAACCAGAGATCCCATTTCTAACAGTTGTCTAGGAATTTAATCAATTTTTCTAAATTGGGAAGAGGAAGGCTGTAGATGGTGGCATGGGGTTAGCTAAAAGGAAAACTATAAAGCAGTTGAAGCATGCAGGAGACAACTGTGTGATGAATAGAACTGATAAGATCTTAGTAGAGTGTGAGGAACTGCTTGCATTACCAGTTACTACCCCTATAATTTCCCTCCAGGCCTCTCCTGACCCTGGAAAGGAGGTGAGTAAGCCCAAATGATTGCACAAATGTTTAATAAACGGAAGAAACTGGGGTCAGAACCATTGGTAGAGTGGCTTTCCTTACTGTGCAAGGGCCACCTGTCCCTGTGGACACAGTACAGGTGGGTTATGGGCCCACAGACTTAATCTGTAGTAATCGCTATGCTTCCCTAAGTGACATGCTGGAGAATCAGGGTCATGCCATCACACAGTTCCCGACTGTTGAGCTGAGTACATCAAACGCAACTTCGCTTCCTGAACGTCTTGACTGGGCCCTAATTTTAGAGCTGAAGGCAGATGTTGGAGAATTAAAATATATGGAGCTTATGTTAGTAGGTAATTCGTCATGCATGAAGCCCCCTGCCTTAGTCTCAGTTGAACTAATTGACATTCCCCTGCCCAAAGATAATATAAAGAGTCTGGGTTTTTGGCAGGACTCTCGCTTCACAATGGAATGGTAGTCCAAAGAAACTGGAGGCTACTTGCTTTTACTTATTGAGGACCTGTAGGAAGATTTTCACATTCCTTCCCTTTGTAACTAAAAGGCTCTTGTCCAGGCCATGATACTGTCTCGCCTAGACTATGGGAATGTTTTGTTCTTCAGTTCTCCTTCCTATGTGCTAAAGAGACTACATGTGGTGCAGAATGCTGCTGCCCGCCTTCTAACATGTACCCCAAGACACCACTCTGCTAAATCTGCTCTGTGTTCCCTTCACTGCCTCCCTATTGAACAGCGCATTAACTTTAAAGCTGCCTTTTATGTGCATCGTGCACTCCACAATAGGGGTCCGGCCTTTCTTAGGCATATTATAACTCCTTACAACCCCCAGAGATCACCTAGATCTTTTTCCGCCTCTTTGATCAATAAACTTTGGTTTAATAAAGTAAGATGGGGAGGCAGTTCGTTTGCCTTCAAGGCAGTTCACCTATGGAATACTTTACCATTGAAGCTTCGATCGGAAAACTCAGAACTTCAGTTTCGTAAAAAACTCAAGACATTTCTTTTTACTTTATAGTCTGTCAGCATTATCTGTTCAACGGTCCTGCCTTAGCACTGGGAGGCCTCCGGGTAGCCAATAGACATCTACAATCACTTACTGAATCCCTGGCACTAGCTCCAAACAAGCTTTCCTCTGTCTCTTCTAGATGCTCAGTTATTTTTGAGCCCCATTGTTTGCTGGAATGATGGGCAAAACGTGGGGTTAAACCATCAGGGGTTGAATGATCTGGACTTTAATTCTAGGTGGTTGTCTTGCCAAGAGGCCAACTATTAGAGCATAGTGCCCCCCACGGAGGTCTAGTAGCGAGAGGGGCGTAATTAATTCTACTACTAACTACTAATAGGCAATACTATTTAAACAGTGTATAGTTGTTTAATGTTCCTTAGCGTACTGTTTCAGGAAGTATTGAGTCCATTAAGAACAAATGGACACGGCATGTTATAGGCTGTTACTCTGTATTTCGTGATGATATTGTTGGGGCTACAGGCTATCAGATCCTCAGTTACTGCATGATACGATAGAGCTGACACTAAGGAAGAGGGGTATGGTGGATAAGTTGGTAGCCCTTGATATTAGATCATGCCCCCAATAAACACATGTATTCAGTTCAAGTATCCAAAACCTTTGTACAGGCATGAGTGGCGATCCAACCATAGTACTGCCAATCGTTTTGCATGACTAAGTGATATCGATTGACATGCGGGACAAGTGAGGTAGCTTTGGGTCCTTTTCTGTTTATCTACCACTTCCATTCCCCTGGTCTCTGCAAGTAGACATGATGGGGCTGGGCCACTTAAGGGGTGTGTACAAGAAGCTCCAGGGGAGACCAAGTTCCAAGGCCATCTCTAGGTGCCCCTCCCCCTATGGTGGTGTGGCCACCTCAAATGGTTTGTTGGTAGAAGACAATGTAAACGTTGAAGAGGTTCACAGGGTCTAGTTCATATGGTATCATCTCTTGTTTCATGGAATATAGCAGGGTTGAAGTCTAAGGTTGTTTTACCTCTCTGCACACAATCTTTAGATAGGTACAACATTTGTCTTTTTCAAGCGATGTGGGCTTTGGAAGCGGTTTACAGAACAGGTTTCCTGTACTTCTCTACCCCAGCATTAACCACCAAGAGAGGTAGGCCGTTGGGTGGTCTAGGTATATGGGTGAAAACTACGTTGAAATTTTGCATTCAACAGCTGTCAGTGGACTCGTCAGATATCCTGGCCATTCAATTAAACTGTGGCCATGACTTGGGATTGATTGTAGTGAACGTATATGTACAAGGGGTTAGGAGAGGTGTGACATCTCCATTTTGGAGGGTTTTCTTAGACACTGTCCCTGACTTTTTGTGATGGCGGGGAATTTCATTGTTACTTTTCAGCCACTAGACTTTGACTGTCTTGAATCTACTGGTCATTGCCTCTTGACCAGTGCCCTGCCCTGGAGCTTCCTGCCCTGGAGCTCCCACCAATTGACAGATGGTCTCAAATGGCCATCCAGTTTAAAATTGTAACCGTGGAATTTTGGTTGCCGGCTCTTACTGGGAGGACAAAGTCTGACCTGGAGGGCTGTCGCACAGTAACTGTACTAGCAGAATAGACTGCTGTCATGCTGATTTAAGGCTATGATTGGTTGTTATTGATATGAAGGTAGTAGATCATATGGAGAGTGACCATAATCCTTTATCGGTGCAATTTCATTTATTTTGCCCCATGATTCTTGTGGATTTAGGTGCTACTATGTCTGCTTGAGCTGTATCTTTGACTAATGATAACCGCCATCTAAAGTGGCTGCAGGTGACTGCACACCCAGAAATGCTAAACACTATGAACACTGACGTTCAGGCTGTCTTTACGTATGTTTAGGAGGACTTTGTTGATAAGTGTACTTCTGAACAATTGATTAAGGTTCGTGTTGACTTCTTCGAGAGAGTGACAGGTATTTTCTCTGCTCCAGCTGAAATGAGAGGTGATAGAAAGAGTGGGAATCACTCTTGGTTTAATAAGGATTGTTGAACTCTAAACTCCTTATTGACAAAAGCGATTAAATCCAAGAAAATAACCATAATTGCTAAACTGAGGAAGGCATACAATGCTCCTATTCAAAGCACAGTTGGGATGACCAGAGGTGGGAAGCATTAAATGAAGTTCTGGCTTAGTAATCCTTTAAATTTTGGTCGATAGTTGCATGAGGGCCGGACTCAAGTGCCTTGGAGGTTTCTACATATAATGTCCCGGCTGCCTGGGTTGAGCATTTTAGCGCTTTATATTTTTGTGACATGAATGGTGAAGAGCAAGGACAGATCGGTGCTTCCTCTAGTTCGTCGGAATCTTGTAATACTCAATGTTTGTGTTCTCTGATATTGGGCTAGCACTTGAGGCAATCAAGCATAGTAGGGCCTCAGGTCTTGATGGTGTGCCGGCGGATTTGTTTTGTTAAATAAGGAGGCATAGTCTATATATAATCTTGTTATAGCCAATGCAATACCCTCGTTGGCCCCTATCCCCAAAACTTGGAGAAGCACAATTGTGTTAGCAATACAGGGAGTGCAGAATTATTAGGCAAATTAGTATTTTGACCACATCATCCTCTTTATGCATGTTGTCTTACTCCAAGCTGTATAGGCTCGAAAGCCTACTACCAATTAAGCATATTAGGTGATGTGCATCTCTGTAATGAGAAGGGGTGTGGTCTAATGACATCAACACCCTATATCAGGTGTGCATAATTATTAGGCAACTTCCTTTCCTTTGGCAAAATGGGTCAAAAGAAGGACTTGACAGGCTCAGAAGAGTCAAAAATAGTGAGATATCTTGCAGAGGGATGCAGCACTCTTAAAATTGCAAAGCTTCTGAAGCGTGATCATCGAACAATCAAGCGTTTCATTCAAAATAGTCAACAGGGTCGCAAGAAGGGTGTGGAAAAACCAAGGCGCAAAATAACTGCCCATGAACTGAGAAAAGTCAAGCGTGCAGCTGTCACGATGCCACTTGCCACCAGTTTGGCCATATTTCAGAGCTGCAACATCACTGGAGTGCCCAAAAGCACAAGGTGTGCAATACTCAGAGACATGGCCAAGGTAAGAAAGGCTGAAAGACGACCACCACTGAACAAGACACACAAGCTGAAACGTCAAGACTGGGCCAAGAAATATCTCAAGACTGATTTTTCTAAGGTTTTATGGACTGATGAAATGAGAGTGAGTCTTGATGGGCCAAATGGATGGGCCCGTGGCTGGATTGGTAAAGGGCAGAGAGCTCCAGTCCGACTCAGACGCCAGCAAGGTGGAGGTGGAGTACTGGTTTGGGCTGGTATCATCAAAGATGAGCTTGTGGGGCCTTTTCGGGTTGAGGATGGAGTCAAGCTCAACTCCCAGTCCTACTGCCAGTTCCTGGAAGACACCTTCTTCAAGCAGTGGTACAGGAAGAAGTCTGCATCCTTCAAGAAAAACATGATTTTCATGCAGGACAATGCTCCATCACACGCGTCCAAGTACTCCACAGCGTGGCTGGCAAGAAAGGGTATAAAAGAAGGAAATCTAATGACATGGCCTCCTTGTTCACCTGATCTGAACCCCATTGAGAACCTGTGGTCCATCATCAAATGTGAGATTTACAAGGAGGGAAAACAGTACACCTCTCTGAACAGTGTCTGGGAGGCTGTGGTTGCTGCTGCACGCAATGTTGATGGTGAACAGATCAAAACACTGACAGAATCCATGGATGGCAGGCTTTTGAGTGTCCTTGCAAAGAAAGGTGGCTATATTGGTCACTGATTTGTTTTTGTTTTGTTTTTGAATGTCAGAAATGTATATTTGTGAATGTTGAGATGTTATATTGGTTTCACTGGTAATGATAAATAATTGAAATGGGTATATATTTTTTTTTGTTAAGTTGCCTAATAATTATGCACAGTGATAGTCACCTGCACACACAGATATCCCCCTAACATAGCTAAAACTAAAAACAAACTAAAAACTACTTCCAAAAATATTCAGTTTTGATATTAATGAGTTTTTTGGGTTCATTGAGAACCTGGTTGTTGTTCAATAATAAAATTAATCCTCAAAAATACAACTTGCCTAATAATTCTGCACTCCCTGTATATAAAAAAGGGGACACGTCCTTTCCAAGCAACTATATGCCAATTAGTCTTTTAGACTGTCTACATAAAAAGTTTTGTAGATGAGTTCTGGGAAAGATCCAGGAAAGGATAATAGATCAGGGTATTCTTAGCCCATTCCAGGCTGGCTTTCGGAAAAAAGTTTCTACTATAGATCTGGTCTATCAGTTTTTATTGTTGTATTTAAAAACAGTGATTATCACCAAGGGTGATTTATATGTAGCATTTGTTGACTTAAAGTCAGCATTTGACTTAGTCACTTGTTGTGACCTATGGAAGGTCTTATCTGACATGGCACTGCCTACTCATATCCGCTCAGAATTCGTTTGTCTATACAAGTCTAATAATGCGTGGGTCAGCTGGGGTGCACAAGGTCAGCTGACAGACAAGATATCTATATGGAGGGGGGATGTCAAGGGTGTGTCCTGGCATCCACCCTATTCGCATTGTTCATTAACAATGTAGACAGTTTTTATCCCACCTTGAGGCAGAAGCTCCTGTTTTTTGGGGAAAAAAAATCCAATACTTCTATTTGTGATGACGTGTTATTAATTTCCAAAACACCAAGTGGCTCCAGAACTTTCTCCTACGTTGTATTGAATTTTGTTTGGTTTGGAGATCAATTAATCTAAAACGAAATTAATGGTGTTCAATTCTTGTAATTCTCACAAATCTCTTAAGGGTAGTATTTTCTTGGATGGAATCCCCCCTTGAATTTGTATACTCTATAACTTATTTAGGTACAACGCTAGCAAATTGCATGTCCTGCAAGAGCCACATTTCTAAGACCACAACTAAGCATAAGCAAATTATGGGTGTCTTACTGAAGGAGCAGGCGGTTTTCAATAAAAAGCCTTTATGACCATTACTACAGATATGAGGCTAAAGCTGCTGCTTCGGCCCGATACAGAGCCAAGCGGTGGGGCTTGATGAGCTAGCAAGAATAGAAAACAACTTTGAGAGGGGCTTAGTAGCTGTACCAGCAGGTACTCCACTGTTTAAAGACTTGGGGGTTAGGAGGTTGGAAGGGAAAGATAGGTTGTGGCCCCTTCATTTTTTGGAGGTGTTTATGGACTACAGTCGAACTAGCCCATTATGTAGGAGTTTTCCAGGCCGTTTGGAATGCAGATTCTTTTATGCAAGTTTCTTGGTTCAGGATCATCTAAAAAGCACTTTTGTTTGAGGCTTCCTGAACTATCCAGAGTCAACTATTTTTCCTTCAAAGGAAGGATAAAAATAAGTTGTACTGGCTGGGCATAGCATCTGGGGAATTGGAGGTTGCTCAACACTCAAAATTAGTGTCTGATTTTATTGAGTTTAAAAGCAAAAGCTTATACAATACCTTTTGAGATCATATCCTGGATTCTATAGATAGGAAACTTTATTTTCAGTTTCATATAGGCACTCTATCCTTAAGGTCGTTCCCATTGAACTGGTCGGGTGGGGGACCAACTGTATGCCCAGCTTATGAGAACATTTCCCATGTCTTATTTGCCTGTCCAGCTTACATTTCGCCCCGTAGAAAATGGCTAGCCCCAGCCTATAGATTGTTAGGGGTACGGGACCACTCTGTTTCCCTCCATATTTTCTGGTTAGATCTGTGACCAGTGTTAGCCATCTGAGTCACAAAATATCTTAGTGTGACATGGTTAATTAGGAGGAATAGCATGTCCGTCTAAGTGCAGACCTGATTTTTTTTGGATGCTGTTTTTGATACTGGTGTTTTTAAATCAACTTTTATATTTCTATCCATATATAGCTGAATTATTGTTGGGTGTCTAAAAATTATGTAGCAGGTTATATGTTTTCCTGTCACTTATTTTATTTCCTCTTTAAATTTGTATCTTTTTATTTTATTTTAATATTGTGTATGGTAAATATTTTAACTGTTGTATATGTGTATGATTGTGCTTTTATGGCCCTAGTGGCCCAAATAAAGCTTGACAAATGAATGATTGACTAAGTAACCATTCTCCTGATGGTGGAAAACTCCATCAGCTTTGCTGAGATCTCCTTTTAGGAGGGTATAGAGACATTTAACTGAGACTATTTTTAAAATAAATAAAATATTTCATTGTAAAATATAAACGTAAAATGTTGAAATAATTAATATTAACCTGGGATCATAAGGAAAGGTGTTTTAATTACCTCTATAATTTAAAGTGAAATGAGAAGTAGTAAGACACTTGTAGACCCACATTTCCAACACTACCACTCTCCTCCCTACCAGCTTCAAATGCCCTTTACTAATCACCCTTAAATTACCCCCCTTCTCTTACCAGTACCCCCATTACCTCTCCTCCTTCATAGACTCTCTTCCTAATATTTCTCAGGCCCCTATAGCAAGCTCCCTCGTTGAAGCCGGAGTTGCACTTCAAGGCAAACCATAAATGCTAGCAGCCATTATCAGACGTCGGGCAAAAACATGATGTGCCTACATCCTCCATGCCTCTTTCAAGGTATGGGGAAACACTGATTTAATAGGCTGGGTCTCAAGGGGTGCTGGGACAAGAGGGTTTTAATGGTTGGAATGGAATTGTCTCTGCATGTTGTATAGTTGTGTCACTTGCCCTGCGTGCCCAACTGTAAATATGTGGCAGCCTGGTGTTTGGATTTTTGGCAACAACTTCATGCCAATCTAGCATGTGCACGAAGGCTTAGGCTTTAGGCCTGCTCTTTGATGTGAGTCTGGTTCTGGACCTGGAGGGGCCCACCAAGCGCACTTTCCATAGTGACAATTGAGTACTGTCCCTCTCATGGGTTCCACCATGTATTGTGGTGGCGGCAGCATACTGTGGTTTCAGTGATCCTAGGGTGAGTAGGCTTTTTTTTAATCTGTGTCCGTGGAGTGGAGTCCCACTCATGGAAAATTACGCTGCTATAGGTGAATCCAGATTCTTGTGCTGGCATCTCGAGTTCATTAGTGTATGTATGGTTGTGTGTGGTCTGCATGTTGCATCCATTGTACATAACTGAGTGAAGGAGTCCAGTGGTTCCATTTTAGAATCCCCTGGCCTGTTCATGTGTACAAGCTGGCTGTGAGATTACTTTCAAAGTCTGTGGAAGTGCATTGCTGAGTCTGGAAGAGGGGTCCTAGACCTGTCAGCTCTTAGTGTGGTTTCCCCTGTCTTTTTGCTTCTGACTCCCTGTTTTTGACTCTATGATGAATTTCGTTTTTGCTGGATTTAGGACTCTGGGCACTTTACCACTCCTGACCAGTGCTAAAGTGCAAGAGATTTCTGTCTTACTTGTATTGGTGATTGATTTATCCATGATTAGCTTATTTGATTTACTAGTAATTTTCTAATTTAGTGCACCATGTGTGCCCATGGTCTGTGAATCAAATGCTACTAGTGGGCCTTCATCACTGATTGTTACCCCACATTAGTAGCTCTGTAAACATTTCTCAGACCTACCACTGTAGTGTTATTGTGACCAGTTTGAAATTGCTGTTTTGACCTAGCTAGTGCAATCACTTGCCAGACCCGAACCTTCCTTTTTACTACATATTGGTCCCTCTTAAAATAGGCCCAAGGCAGCCACGTGGGCAGGGTGCAGTGTATTCAAAAGGTAGGACATGTATTGGTGTGTCTTACATGTCGTGATAGTGGAATACTGCTAAATTCGTTTTTTTTACTATTGCAAGGGCTATCTCTCCTATAGGGTGACATGGGGATTGCCTTGAAATATCTTTTATGTGTAGATTCCCATTGGGAGCACATAGAGCTATGGAGTTTGGGGTCTCTGAACTAACGATTTAAAAATACAACTTTTGGTGAAGTTGGTCTTTAAATTGTAAGTTTTCAAAATGCCACTTTTAAAAAGTGGGCATTTTCTTGCTCAACCATTCTGTGTCTCTGCCTGTCTGTGGAATACACGTCTGGGTCAGGATGACAGTTGGGCTGTTTGTGCATTCACTGTCGTCAGTCACACAAAGGGAGCTGAATTGTGTTCTGCATATCCGGATGGCCCTTCTCCAGAGTGATGGGCTTTCCTGAGGTAGAGTGGTGGGAGGACTGGACTTTGCTTTATACATCCTCTTTTCCAAGGTTCTTCAAGGCTTGACCTGAGCTTGCCTTATGTTAAGAAGCTTTAGGGCCATTAAAGACTCACCTACCAGTGCCTTGCCATATAGTGCCAAATCCAGTTCCTGGGCCCTTGGAAGTGAGCTCTGGTACAACTAAAAAGAAACCAAGCACATCGACTCCAGAACAACTTCGGAACCGCTGTTCCGACTCCGCGCTGCTGCCTGCATCTGAGCCGTGGTCCCCACTGAGTGCTGAACTGCAACCGGCAACACAGGCCCGATTCTGCCGCAGCACCTCTTATGTCCCGACTTAGTGTGAGTCCCGAGTGCTGTGTCACCGACGTCTGTGACCCAGCAACTCCGCCGCAGCAGCTATGGCCACTTGGTGTGATGCAGCACTGCAAAGTTATTGCCTCACATCTTGATCTGCTGGATTCATCTACCCCGCCGGGTTGTAATGGACAGACACCTCGCCACCGACACTGCATCACTTCTCCTGCAGCCGTAAGGAACCAATGCTTCACTTGCCCTGCCTAGCAGTAAGGAACCAGCACCCCCCAGTAGCAGTAAGGAACTGGTGCCTTACCGGCTCCAGCAACGCCTCACCTCCCCGACTCCATGCAACTTTGTTTTCTAAAGTACTGTACATGGAGTCTGTGGCATCGGACTGTTTGGTAATGACTCCGTCAAGACACCGTCATAGCCTCAGTTGGAGCTATTGTGTTTGTAAGCACTTTACTAAGAGTTAATCTTTGAAAACTTGTATCCTGTGTATGTTAGATTTTTGTCATTTGGGTCTTGTTTTACTCAGTTAAATATTGACTATTAAGAGTACTTTAGTGTGTGTGTTTGTGTGTGTGTGTGTGTGTGTATATATATATATATATATACATACACACACATATATATATATACGTATTATATGTATATATATATATATATATATATATATATATACACATACATACTTTACACATTGCTTCTGAGATAAGCCAGATAAGCCAGACCGCTCGTGCCAAGCTACCAAGGAGGTGGGAAGGGGTTATCTTAATTTTTTTACTCCCTTACCCTGACTAGAGTAAGGGTCCCTACTTGGACAAGCTGCAAACCACTGCAAGAAAGAGTCTCCATTTATAACAAGGGGACCTAGAATCTGAAGTGTGAAAATGGAGACACAGTCCCTTTAGAAATGCAATGAGGTCCTTTTGCTACATAGAGACATTGATTAGTCTCACTAAAGACCGCAATGTTGTGAATGGCAGGAGTGAAGGGGCTGCGTATACTATCAGTGTGTCAAGGGTCTTTTAGAAAAAGAGCCAGTTTTCTCTTCACCTGATCACTGTCAGGTGTGTCAGTTGATAGCCAGGTCTAGACTGCTGCAAGGAATTTCACTTTAGACAAAGGCTGAGTCTAGAAAACTGCCTGACCAGGACGAAAACCAAAAACCAATTTAAACTGGCTTTTGGAAGTGCAGACAGAGGATACAAATCCTGTGACTGCTCTACCTATATAAGAGTGGGAGCCCAAGAGGTGAGGGGACATCACCTGGGATCTGATCTAGAGGAAGAGCTCATTTCCTGTCCTGGTATGCCTAGAAAGCCCTGCCTGGAAGAACAGGGAAGGAGATAGCCAACCCTGTAGGAGAATAATGTTATTAGTGTGGTCAAGAACAGTTACTAAGGGTCCGTCTGACAGAGATTAATAAGTGTCATGATTGGTGTGCTCCTAGCTCAGAGCTGGCCATTAGTGCCCGAAGTGGAGAATTTGCATCACTGCAGAAGCGTGCCTGAGTGGATTGCCCCAACAACCTTGTTGTCGCAGCCTTGGCACTTGCTTAAGTGTGCCCAAGCAGACTGTGCCCCTGAAGAAGACTGCGGAAAACCAGGGCACGTGTCCAAGCTGGCGTTTTCTATGCGTAGCCATTTGGCACTTGCCAAATGTGTGCTGGTGCGGACTGCTCTGTCAGAAGTGAACCAGCTGCCATGAGGCAATAGGCTCTCTGTACCCTATGTGGCAGCAGCTGCTGAAGCACTGACTGGAAGTGTACCCAATCAGACCTCGTAGCTGCTCCTATAAAGCTCTTGTGACCAGAAGAACCTGCATCACTGCCGCCTTTGTCCAGGGAGGACCAAGCCATTTAATCTTTTGCTTACTCAGGCCAGGAGGAGGGAGGCCCTTCCATGGCCTGGTCTGATGACAGAAGAGAGCTGCGTACCATTGTTTTTCCTGACAATACTGAGCAGCCCCATGTCTGCCCACAAGGAGCGGTGCAGCAGCCAGTAGCAACTGTGGCAGTCACACCTGTCCCCTTCACGGGAGAACAAGGACTGAAGAGATGAAGGCACATGTGAGGCCTAGCAAGGTTAAGGGAGGGGGTAAAGGAGGCATCCTTGCTGGGAAGGGTCATACGTTGCATTAGCCTCAGGGAATATCAAGGCAAGGGGCAATTACGAGGCTCCTCAAGGGCCAGGACCTTCGTGGTCAAACAAGAGAGCTGTTATGGCCTCCTCTAAAAATGTAAGGAATCTGGCAGATAACTGGATAGATTCCCTCTATGAACAACATACTGTTGCCTCGTTACAGGTGCATTTGTTCAAAGATCTAAAGACTGGGCGCAGCCAATATTTTCTAGGGGGTAATGGCATTTTTCAAACGCAAACCACATGAATAAGCAATTCAGCCACCTTGTGAGAAAGTCTGCACGTACTGTCTAGGTCAATTCTCCTACTACCATACCAATATGCTTTCAAAGAAATTCCCTTGAATCTAGTCTGCATCAATTGTTGCTTCTGACCCATAGCAAGTGATTGAGATGAGTACTTTGACAGCAACAGGTGCTCTTATAATGACAGAGTGCGGCCCCAATTGGGGAAGCACAGCGTTTAGGACCAGGGGCCACCGTGGCCTGGGCCCTGTACGCTGGGCCTGCTTTGCTGGCCAAGTGACTTCCACCCTCTCGCCTTGCGAGGGCAGAAGAGTTTGAATTCTTGGGGTCATGCGAGAGGCGCGTCACTTCCGGCTGACGCTGCATCTCTGGGGGTATTTAAGTACCCACTTCTGAGCAGGCCACGGCCTTTATTGTGGATGCGGTGCAGGCGGCCTTGGGCGCTGACCGTTTTTTTTTGGAGCATTTGGGCCATCCGTCGCCGCTCTCGAGCCCCTTCGTTGGGCCTGAGTCTGGTGCCCCCATCTTTTTCCTCTGTGCGGGGCAACTTCAAGTCCAATCTTGGGCTGTCTGGCGGGACCCACGCAGTCCTTGGGGCACGCCGTCCTTCTCCAGGCACCCTTGGCGCCACGCTCACTTAGCCGCCTGCATTTAATGCCGCCAGCCTGTGTTGAGCTACCCAACCCTCCCTTTGCTTTTGTTTTTTTACGTGCCTACTGGCGCAAGAGGTAGTTTTAGCCCACTTACCACTGTCCTGGCTTCCTTGACCTGATGGGGCGGCACAGGTCATTCACAGAAACGCGACTGACACTGGCCCCGGCTCGGCCCAGGAATGCGGACCAGGAATTAGGATAAGTGTGGGAATATGGGGGGGGGGGTGCAGTCTTAATGTGTTAGTATTCTTTGAGTGCTTGGTTTAGTGTTTAGGTGTTTGGGTTAACATTTCTTTTGGCCAAGGTTCAAACCGCACAAAATAAAAATGTGAAGTTGTTTTGCCTGCTTATTGAAGTGTGTCTCACATTTTAGCCTGGTCATGGCTTCAGGTAGAGGTAGGGTGGGGAAGAGGAAGGGTAAGGATCCCGAATTGTCCCAATTATTGAGACTAGTTCTTGCAAAGTTAGGGGATGGCGGGGCAGAGAGTGTGGATTCACAATCATACAGGGAGGAAGCTGGAGTCGCTGGGGACCATCCCGCCTTCCCCCTCGGTCAAACACAGGGCTAAGAACAGGCCCTAGTTACCTCAGTGGGAGGGGTCGGGACTCTGCACAGCCACCCACTGCAGTTCCATCGGAAGCACTGCCCCCCATGGCGGCGCCCACAGCGTCACCATCATTAGGACTTAGGGAGGGTGGTATCATCTCAGTTCAATGGTAATCCCTCCCCAGGTAATCCCTCCTTAGCAGCATTTCAGCCTGAGGCCAGGGTTGCACCTACATCAGATGCCCTGGATCTCACAACGATATTGGGGGATGTCTGGCAGTCGCTAGCAGCTCTGTATGAAAATACTCCTGGGGTTAGCGCCCCGCCCCGGGTCGCTTCCTCCTCCTCAGCTAGGGCTCTCCACGCCTCGAGTTCAATTGCCCCTTCCAGCTCAGAGTCGGATGCAAGTGCCCCCAGCAGCACAGCCAGTTGTTCCAGCTGCCGCTCCAATTCCGAGTTTAACACCCCTTCCCATAATGGCAGGCGCAAGATGCTCAAGTGTTAACGTCAGTAGCCCAGCTACTGTCTTCGATAGATGGCCTTTCCGCCACAGTCCTACCTACTGCCCCCTGGGCTCCCACAGATGCAGTGCAGAATGAACTGGCCGAGCTCAAGTGGCAGATCAATGCTGTGGTGGCATTGCGTCTTACTGAGGTAGTGGACGAGGGTAATGAGAGTCAGAGTGGCACCCCGTCTCTGGGTGAGAAGTCGCCCACCGCGTCCGAAGTGGCAACAGGTAAGGTCGCTGATCACCCTGCAAGCACGACAGGGAGTGAATGTTTGTTGGGAGCCGCTGGGAGAGATACATTATTACCCAGCAGGGAAAGTTGGCGTCCCATGTCCCCGCCGATGTTAAAGACAGGATCTGGAAGGAAGAATTTGTGGCTATTTTTTTGCTGATTAGAGCAAAGAAAAGAGAAGTGGACCAGAAGGATAAGGAGAGTAAGGGTTCATCATCGAATGACAAAAAATCTTAAGGTGAAAGAAAGTATTACAAATTGGTTGTTTGGTTTTAACGTTTACACGAACGTTATGCTGGAAAAGAAACCTGAGTTGGCACTATCTATGATATTTTACTCCAATAAGATAATGAAAGCGCATAACCTTTATGGGGGTAACGCTTGGTTGGAGTACGATAGGGACTACAGATGGGCTAAAGTCGAGGACCCAGACATAGGCTGGGACCAGACTGAAGTAATTGTTTGGTTGGAATGTGTGAATAGCAAGATAACAGGGAAACAGCCTTTTCGGCACCAACAGTCAGGTGACAAAAAGGGCTCCTGCTGGGCATTCAACAGGAAGGTGTGATCTCGCCCGGCGGGGTCTTGAAAGTTTAAGCATAATTGCTCCTTCTGTGGGCATGCGTCCCACCCAGAGTTCAAATGTAATAAGAAGACCAAAGAGAAGGGTAAGGAAGGGAGTAAGCCCTCGAATTGAGGAGGTGTTGCCCACACACAGACAGATTTCAGGAATCCTTCCATGGTTGCGGTTGTACCACCAAAATGACACAGCAGATTTATTGTTCAAAGGTTTTCCTTCTGGTTTCAGGATCCTGGCTCTCGGGCTAGCCCCCATCCCAGATTGCATTTGTTTGTTGTCAGCCCGAAGGCATCCGGGGGTAGTGGCTAAGAAGGTGGAGAAAGAGAGGTTGTTGGAAAGGATAGCAGGTCCCTTCCCTTCCCCCCCACTGGGCCAATTTGTCTGCTCTCCACTAGGAGTTGTCCCCAAGAAGGAGCCGGGACAGTTCAGGCTGATCCATAACCCTCCGGCCCCGCATTCCTTCAGTCAATGAGGCCATCGACCACCAGCTATGTTTGGTTCATTATGCAACAGTTGACCATGCCCTGGAGAGATTGCGCAGACTTGGTCGGGGGGCCCTCTAGGCAAAAACAGACATAGAATCTGCTTTCTGGCTTTTGCCTGTGCACCCTGATGATTACCATTTACTAGGCTTCCAATTTGTGGGGTCATATTATTATGATAAGTGCATGCCCATGGGGTGTAGAATGCCCTGTACCTATTTTCAGCAGTTCAGCTCTGTGTTGCAGTGGATCTTTACTAAGTGCACAGGCCATAAGGATGTCATCCATTACCTTGACGGTTTCTTGGTCTTGGGCCCTCCCGGTTCGGGGAGGTGCCAGTGGGCCTTACAAGCATTTCATATTCCTGCATCCACCCCAGACCTGTGCTCTGGATATGTGTTTTATTTGCCCTTTTTATTGCCAAACAATTTTGTAGCAACTAATCCCTATTAAAAAAAGGCCACTCCTCTATTAAAAAAACAAAGACCCAGTTTAGGTAGCATTTAAACAGACACATTTAGGCAAAACTGTTGTCAAAAGCAAACATCGGGTGCAGGGAGAAAACAAAAAAATGTGTTTGTATGAAAGTTGTTACTAAACGTTGTTCTCTCAGTGAAAAGTGCTATTATATGTAGCGTTGTCAAAACAAAACTGCACAAATGCTTTTATTTACAAAATGTGCTCTCACAAAAAAGCAAAATATTGTAAAGACAATTCTAAAAATGTGGTCATAAAACTGTTATACAAAACCAAAAGTGTGTCCTCAAGTAAAAGCAAATCGCTCAAATGAAGCAAAATGACATGGGATGGGGGTGCGAGAAGGGAAGCAGCACACTTCGTGAAAGGTAGAAAACACTTACACTCTCATGGCGCCTTGATAGCAAAAGAATAAAAAAAGTAGTTTCCTGAATGTAAGCAGTGGATGGATTCCAGTGCTGCACAGGTGGGACCAGCACAAGAAGCAGAAGGAAAGTCAACAAATAAGAAGCAAGCAAATGAAACTGACAAGAAAGCCAACCAGTGGTAAGCAGTGGGAGCGGCAAAATCCCACTGCAAAGTTTGGAATGGTCAAAAATAGAACAGACCAAAAAAAAATCATGGCAGGTGGCCACTTCTTCTGCTATTTAAGGCCTTATTTTTAAATTCTCTCCTGCTAACTCTTCTGCAACAAAAAAAACCATCCCCTATTGAGGAAAGGACTAACATCTTTCCTGTTCTGTTAATCTTTTAGGTTAGACATATGTCAGGTTTTTGTCATCAGCCCCTTGATGCTCCTTGAAGTCCATATGCGCTCTATGTACCGATCTGATTAATGTTTTCTGTGGTTTAGTGGTTAAGTGAGTCACAAACCTCTGCAACCAACGTCACCTTTTTTATGACTGCCAGAAATTCACAAATAGATTCCTGGCAGATGTAAACCGACTTACAGGATAGAGATTTCCACAGCCAGAAATCCCACACAATTTTTGGGAAGTGAACGTTCCAAGGTCTGTTTTCTTTTGGAAGGTTGGACATTTCCATATGCATGTATTTTTTGGGCATTCCCACACTCCTCTCTCTACCATTTCCACCCTGAAAAGGGTTGTACATTTACTCAAGCACAGGTCTGGCATAACACACCTCGAGGATGGCAAGGGCAATGTATTAGCCCCAGTTTTGGGAGGGGTGGAGTGGAAGAGGTTTCTCTGTGGGGACAAACCTAAGAGGAGAAACAAAATCCATTAAATAAGCAAGCAAATGAGAATGGCAAAAAACACCTAATGGTAAACAGAGGGATGGCTTAAAGCCCACTGTAAATTTTGGTATGGTTCTCAACAGGTCTTTTTGACAACAGAAAGCTAAAAGCCACTTCTACTATTTAGGGCTTTTACTTTTAACTGCTTTCCCACTAACCCTTCCTTAACAGTAAAGCCATTCCCTGTTCAGCAAAGCTCGTCAATCTTTCCTGTTCTGTTAACCTGTTAGGACACACCCATGTCTAGTTTCAGACTTCTGCCCCATGAAACTATGGAGTGTGCATGCGCTCAATAAATTAATAATAATATTTACACAGTGCTGCCCATCCATAAGAATGATTGCTGTGGTGAAGTGGGCCATAAACATATATTTACAACCAAATTTAAGTTGTTTGTGCTTGCCAGCAACTCACGAAGGGATTCCTGACCGATATAACCCCTTTAGAAGATGGAGATCTCTGCCATGAGTGCAGGGATCTCAATAGCTATAAATTCCACTCATTGGATTGGAAGTGAGCATTCCAAGGGGTGATTTGCCTTGGAAGGTTGTGAAACCCACAAACACATGTTGTGGGCATTTCCAAACTCCTCTCTTTACCATTTAGACACTGGAAACAGTTGCAAATTTACTTAAGCACAGGTCTGAGGTAACACCACCTTATATAGCGGCAAGGCCAACCAATTATCCCCACCTTTGATGTGGGTACCCGGGAGGAGGTTTCTCCACAGAGAACATGTCTTCCCAAAAGGGGAAGAAAAAGGTACCCTTTTGCATTTCTATTATGTGGATTTCTCCGTTCTGCAGATGTCTGCAAAGTGGGATTAGCATCCCGTTGGAAAAGTCACCGGACTTTCCTAGGAGTACACCTTGAAATCTGGGCATGGCATAGATTTCCAGGATTACTCTTTGAAATGTAGGTGAGTAGCAAAATGTAGGAATAGTACGCTTGTGTGACAGAGATCTCCAGCTGTACTTTTCTTACTTTTTTGTGATTCAAGATGAATGCCTATGCATTTCCTCAGTGATAAAAATATAAATGATCTGCCACTGCTTTTAGACACTGCAGCACTGCTTACATTTTAAATAAATCATCTGAGGCATACAGAAAAATTGGAATGAGAAAGGTCTTTTGTGATATGTAACACAGGGATGAACAGGTGCAATTGGAGTCCTTAAAGAACACTAAACTGGTGATGCAAGTGCTGCAGGGTGTATAAGTGTGCCCTGTCTGAAATTTAGCACACGTCTACCACATCTGATTGTTCAGCCTCCAGAGGCGCCCATGGTAAGTTTGGCGACTAGGGCAAGATTGTAGTGGGCCGTTAACATGGTCGATGGTATTACTTCTTACATTAAGCACTTTGCTTAGCTCTTCATCTGCCAAATGTCTCACACATATATATTGCCCTCACTTATGAACTCCTTGTTCCGTTAGGTGCACCACATCTTGGATAAGGGACAACTCATTACAGTCAATGGCTTCCAGTTACTGTTAGATATGATTTAGGTAAACAATCCAAAGACTACAAATAATCCAAAATGCCTACAGGATAGCACCTCAGCAGCCCTCCAAGGACTTCACTGGCTATCCATTGCCATATGTTCCGCTTTCAGAGCTCTCTGCATTCCCCACAGGGCCATCTACTTCCTTAGACCTTTCTTAATTCAGGTAAACCTGCAAAAATACTCCAGAATATAACCTTTTGCTCCATAATTGCACTTTGACTGACTGTTGCGTCTTACAAGATTTGATAGATTTTGTGACTACACAGTGCAGGCAGCAAAACTATGGAAATCCCTCTTGACAAGATCAAGGGCCATCTAAGACCACCTGGGATTTAGGAAGTAAGTCAAGTCCGGTTTCTTTCCCAACGTATTACAAAGGGCTCCTTCAAATAATAGAAAGAATTGCTCACTTTCACATGGAGGGCACAAATGCCAGGGCGTGTTGGCACATGTGCTGCTATCACTTGCTCTACTTGGCTGAACTCCACGCTTACTTTGAGCTACACGTTTGCAGCACCACAGTATTATCAGTCTTTGTGAATCATGATGCACTACCCACCTTCCCCTCGCCCGAACATAAGCCACACTGCATTTCTTCTAACCAGTCACATTAACCCCTTATATTCTTAAGTGTGCTATCCATCATTAGATTTCACTCCACTCCATACCAAGATGTAGCAACACATAACATGATGAGATCAAACCTCTGGTCAGCATCTCCCACATAAGACACTCTATGCACAACCACCCTTCAAAGAAACATTCTCAATGGAGTAGCATGTTACCAATCAGGAGAGTGATTCAGAACTTCTTCAAGTTTAGGGAGAAGTATATAAATGCAACTACAAAACAAAAAGAATCCACATTACAGCTTGAAGCGACTTGAGTGGATCACTGCCCCCCTACTGTTTGATAAATCCCCTCATAGAATCTATGGAATTAATCGAAAGTGGTAAGATTAGTGAGCCCCCCCCCCCCCATTTCAAGGCTTGGCATTCACAGAACTAAGAGACTGACTCCACCCTCCTTTGAGAGTGTCCCTATCCACATCATAATCTTGAGTTCTAATTAGTCAGTAGTGCCAATAGAGGGATCTAGGCCAGATTACTAAACTGCCTAAGGGTGCAGCACTTTTGCACTGACTTATTATTTCCTCGAGGTACTCCTGTATTACAGAAAAGCTTTACATGCTTGAGTGCCCCTTCTGCTATACCCTGTATGTGGATGCTTGCCTTGCATCTGCACAATGTCATTGGGACATAGTCTCATTTGAGCCGTGGCCCTGTGTGAATGAAGGAAAATATTACCCCAACCACATGTGCCCCATTACTGATCTGTCACAGGGCATGAAGTCTCTCGGAAGGTTCACTAACTGCACCACCTAGGAAGTGGAGCAGTGTGTGTGCTCCCCACAAGCACCTTTCAGGAGTGGAAATGCAGAGAGGATCCCAGGTGGCCCTCTTCTCAGCCAGTGGCAATAATCAACTGCACCCATATGAGAATGAGCCCTGCCTGCTCTTAGACATGAGACTGTATGACTGTAGTAAACAACAGCAGTGGTTTAAACCACAGGTCCACCCTTTCACTGCTGCTCCTTTCAAATCTTAGTAATGGACTTCAGGATTTCTTGCCTACGCTGGAAAGAGCAAATGTTTTTGTAATATAGTGCTTAGTCCCATTCAAATCTTGGCACACCTGATGGGGATGAACTAGGCAAAAATGGCGTCTATCATGGAAGGGCATTCTGGGTGAATTACCCAAGGGATGCAACAAATATTTGTAGTCGAATTTGTAGCTTCCAAGGTTTCCCAGTTGGTGCATGTAGCAAGGTGGCAGTATTATGTGTATGACTGGAGAATCCTACCATGTAATACTAACACATCACCCAGAAGTGAATCTTAAGTTCACACCAGCCTGCTCAGCCCTGGTAGAGTGGCAAAGAGCAGACAGGCTACTTAGAAGAACACGTGTAAAGCATTTCAAACTCTAACATGGACAATAAGTTATTGACTCAAAAGAAGCCCAACACCAATTTAGGAAAATAAAGATTTTCATCTTAAATTACACACCAAACAAACTTTGTATTTTACATACAACTGGAGTTGTGGATTTTTAAAGGATTTTAAAATAGATGCACCTTTCCTTGTCAAACAAATACCATTGATTTCAAGTGGGGAAAACACAGTGTGCAAAGGATCACTTGTGGGGTCAGTTCAGTGAAACCCACCTGGAGGTAAGGTCTGACAGGCCCCTAGACCAGGCTTTTTTAGACAGTACATTTTTACCTTGCCCAGGGAGTCCAGGAGCAGAGGTAGCCTTGCTGTCCTTAGAAAATACTAGGAACTGCGAATGCTGTCAATCAAAAATGCAGCACTCTGTAAAAGCAGACTTGGCGATAGAGTTACACTCTACCCTCAGAGAGTAGAGGCCTTTAAGGTCCCAGGACCTGGATTCCATAGCCGGTACTCTGTCACCAGGTCTGGTGGCTCCTGGTGCAGAGGTGGCCTTGCAGCTGTCAGTCACAGGAGGGTCGCACCAAAGATGCTGTGCCACTTAATCAAAGCCACCTTCTTCAGGATGCAGGATCTTAGCAGTGGGGTCATTGCTGACATCGGTCACTGTTGCTGGGAGTTGATCTGGAGTTGGTGACGTATGGGGATGGGTCGGTTATCTGGGTGGTGACCAACAAGCCTTGGCTGCGACAAAAGTAAGCCATGGATACTTCATTGGCTGGTGGTCAACAGGAGTGGTTTAGCGGCTTAAAACTTGGTGTGAGCCTCACTACAACCATTCCTGCTGTGCAGGATACCGTTTTTCTTTTGATTCACTCAACAGGGGCCCGAAGGGTTGCACTTCTTGTGACACAGCATGACGATTCTTCTGTAGGTTGCAGGTGACTGGTTCTACCAGTCAGGGAGTCTGCTTCAGTTTCTGGCGTCCACTGGAGTCCCTCTTGCAGGGAGGAAATTAGCTTATGCCACAGGCACATGTCAAACACACAATTCCAGTATATGGTCTTCTCAGGGCACTTACGTGTTGTCTCTTTGCGGTGCAAAGGAGTCCAAAGTCCTGTTGTCAATGTCAGCATCTTCTCTGTGCCTCTTCTTGGGTTCAAAGTCAGAACTGTGGTTCTTGTGCCAGGGAAGCCCCTTAAAACCTAGTTTAGGGGGCCTTAGGGTGTGGGGGACGGTGGCCAATGGGCTACTGTTCAATCCAGCATGTCCGCCCCTGAGCTAACGACTTCCTGCGGGAGTACTTTACTTTTCTACCCAGAACCCTCTAATTCCAAGGTTTGCCAACAGGGCAGAATCTATCCTTGGGTTCCTAGCCCACCTTAAAGGTGTGACTTGCCTCTTGGGGGTGTGCCCCGCCTGAATACCTAATCTTCCCACCTGTCAGCCTTGAGTAGGGGACAAGAGATTACATATCAAGGGCGGTGAAAGCCTTTGAGGCTCACCGCCTTGATCATTGTAAACACTAGCCATGCTTGGGGGGCGGAAGTGTGACCTCCTTCCTGCCTAGGTCCTTTGTCTCCATCCTGATGGAAGTGCTAGCACAACTAGCAGGAGAAGCAGACTCTTGTCTTGACAGGAAATGGCGAAGGCAAGAGAAAGCTGGCAATTTGGTGGCATCCTCTAAGGATGCCACCAGAAGAAGAACCAACATTTATAAAGTGCACCGTTCACCAATTACAGGTACCTTGGCTGTGTGGCTACCACATCAGAAAGTCCGGGCCAACTAAACATTATGGGGGTCATTATGAACATGGCGGTAAACACCGTTCCCCGCTGTGGTGAAGGTGAACAGAATCCCGCTATTGGCGGTGAACCGAAGCACGGCATGTAAAGGTGCAAAAATCAGAATCCTCCAAAAAAATCTCCTGCCATCAGTCACCGCCAGTGACTTGTCAGCGAAAATGCTGGACATCCCACCCCACCACCGCCAAGCACACAAATTCCCGCGCCCTCCAAATAATGAAGCACAAATCCCTGCGGCGGTTAGTGGAAATCGAACGACGATTGACGGTACAGACCGCCACGGCCAGCAATGGGACCCAACTGTAAGAAATGCACACATTGGCAAGACTGAAACATACACACCTGACACACATCCAAAACACTATAAAACACTCACAGACACACCCCACAATCCTTTGCATCCCAATAGGACAACTGTGATTGAGAACACCAAAACACACTAATCACACACCCAACCACACAACAGCACCTTCACCTAGATCCACACTACACACCACTCACAACACACACCATGGCAACCCCCAAGCACCCACGCTTCACAGAAAGGGAGCTAAGAACCGTGGTGGATGAGATACTGAAGGTCGAGCCACAATTATTCGGAGCCCAGGTCCAGCACACACCTATCGCCAGGAAGACGGAGTTATGGCATACCATTGTCAACAAGGTCAACGCAGTGGGAAACCATCCATGCACGAGGGATGACATCTGCAAGAGATGGAACAACCTGTGCGGGAAGATGAGGTCCATGGCATCCCGGCACAACATTGCGGTCCAGAAGACTGGGGGAGGACCTCCACCAACACCACCCGAATACACTGGGAGTAAAAGGTACTGGCCATCCTGCACCCTAAGGTCCTCACTGGACTCAGTGGAGGAATGGACTAAGGTAAGTCATCTACAATAACCCCATATCCATCACACCTGTAATGCATGCACCACCCCACCCCTCCAACAGCCACTAGGACCACTACCCCACCCAGGCCACAATCACAACAACCAGTCACCCTGCATGGCCACGACTCCACCAACAGGCCCACATCCCTCCCCCTGTGCACAGCCACCTACCCCTGCAAGGAATCACAATGGCACTATACCACCCACAATGCACCTCCACATTCCGAGCAAAATGTAATGGCAACCTCACAAAGGCACCCTGTATGACCCAACAGTGGAAAACCTGCACAAAATAGCCCAGTCCTGTGCACCCCATCCGATTTTGCAATTGTAACAGACATGTCCATTCCCCCCCAACATCAGCCCAGGAGGAGGCCACAGGAAGGATGCTGCAGCCCAGGACGGGATCTCTGAGGTACTGGGAGCATACCCCCATACCTAGAACAGGATGGACCAGATTGTGGCCACCCTGGAGCAGAGCCAAAGGCTGCAGATAGCCCAACATCAAGAGACCACGGAGCAGTGAAAACTGCTCAATACCACGATGGCCACCATAGCAGGTGCGCTGCTGCACCGTGTCCCAACCCAGCCTGAGACCCCCACAGACCAGAAAGCCCCTACCACAGACCAAGATACAGATCAGGCAGCAACAGCAGCAGCAGCAACTGGACTGGTGCCACCATCTGAGGGCACACAGGAGACCAGCACCTCAACCATCACCTCAACACGTACAGGCCAACACCAGGCACCCAAACAGTCCCTCGGGCCCAGATATGGCACTGGAACACCTGCCAAGACAAAGGCCCCCTCTAAGAAGCGACTCTGACAAGAACTGTATCCCAAGTGTGCCACTGAACTACCATCCCCACTTTGCAATAGCAACCCATAAACTTGTAAATAACAGATGGACATATTACCACTGCCAACAATCGCTGAGACCATGTATTCAGTATGGATATCCACCAGCAGCCCACTCCCATCACTGTAAAAAGCACCATGGCAACCCTTACACCAAATAAAACACATGTTCACCAATGTAAATGTCCCCTGTCAGTATGTTGAATCAAATCGAAGTGAGCATGCAATTGTAATTGAAATCATTTATTCATACCTTCATTGCAGGAATGGCACCCCACGCATAACATGGGCTGATGTCAAAAGAAATGTCTAACAAGTTGTCCATCGTGTCACATGTCACATGCAAACCTGGTCAATAGACCCAACACCCCCATAGAGGATAAGGCATACCGACAGTATGCAGCACAGACAACAACAGCATCAAATAGTACCTCTTAGTTACTGGAAGTACAGTTGGATCAGTTGATTCCTGGAGTGTACATCTTCACCCTCCTCATCATCACCATCAATCTCATCCCCTCTCAGAGGAAGCTGGTCTGGATATACAGCACCCTCCTCCTCCAAGAGGGAATAGATTTCCTCACAGCCACGTTGTGCAGTATGCAGCAGGCTACCACTATTCTACACACCTTCTCAGGGTCATAGGCCATGGATCCCCCAGAGATATGGAGGCAACAGAATCTAGCCTTCAGGAGACCTATAGTGCACTCCATCACCCTCCTAGTATGTCCATGGGCCTCATTGTAATTCCTCTCTGCATCTGTCCTAGGATTCCTGACTGGTGTCAGAAGCCAATGCATGTTGGGGTAGCCAGACTCACCTGCAAAAGTGGGCAAAACAGGACTGTTCCTGAACACCCTGAGTTGCAGACTGCCTGGCTGTCAGCTATGTGCCAAAAAAGTGTCAGACGCACTTACCTATGATCCATCTTCTGTCCCTTTGTAGTTGTTCCATCATGTGTAGCACACTGCTGTTCCTCGGCACAAAGGAATCATGGACTGATCCAGGAAAGATGGCATTCACATGTGAGATATACTGCTCTGCAGTACACACCAATTGAATGCTCATGAAGTGAAAGTTCTTCCTGTTTCTGTAAACCTGTTCACTTACTCTTGGAGGGATGAGAGCTATGTGGGTGCCATTGATGGCACTTATCACAGAGGGAATGTTGGCAGAGGCATAGAAGTCTGACTTGATGGCAGGGAGTTCAGCACTCTGGGGAAACCTCACATAGGACTGCAGATGTCATACAAATGCATTGAGGAATCTGGACAGTATGAGGCAAAACATCGGCTGTGAAAAACCTGCACCCATGCCCACAGTCACCTGAAATGAGCCCTAGGCCAGGAAATGGAGTGCAGAGAGCACTTGCACTTCAGTAGGGATGGCATGCCGATTCTGATTAGCTGGTCTCAGTGCTGGATCCAGTAATGCACAAAGTTCATGAATAGTAGCACAAGTGAGTCTTTAATTGATAACGATGCAACGCTCCACCTTGGTCCTCAAATCAACAAGTGGTCTGTACACCGATGGGGCCCTCCCTCGCCACATAGGTCTGTACCTAGGAGGAGTGGAGACCCCATGCGAGGGACACACATTCATCTGCTCAACATGTTGAGTATTCAGCACTGGTGGCATACCAGTCGATGCCACATATGCATAGTAGGATTTTAAACTGGAGTACATGTCCTCAAAGATACATCAGGACTGTTGTGGTGAGGAAATGTATATTTGTTCATGTGTTTGGGGGCTGGGGACAATAGTCCCTGCATGGGGCCAATGAGAAATTAATAACTGCGTAGTAATGCTAGCGGTTGTCATAATGGCGTAACGCCGTGTTCACCGCCGTGCAACCATTCATTGGTTAACCTGGTTGTCAATGGGGAATATGAGCCTATCATGATCGCCGCCGGAGGTGACGGTGCACACCGCCATGGAGCGTACACCATCTTGTCACCCCAACTTCACTCGACTCCCGGATTACGTGCATGCAGGTACTCCACTGAGTGTGCTGCTGTGTCCTGACTCTGGTCCTGGAAATGGCATGTGTGACAGGGAAAAGGGCCACGGGCTTCACCACGGAGGAACTGGACAAGCTGGTGGACGGGGTCCTACCCCTGTATGCCAAGCTCTATGGTCGACCAGAGGAACAAGTGAGTAGGCGGATTGGGGGGCATGGATGTGTGTAATGGTGGTAGATGTCTGTAAACATGTGTGCACAATTTGACACTGTACAGTCGTGGAATTCATGACATGCTGCGTGTGTGAGGTTCTGTTATGCTGTTGTAAGGGTCCGTCCCATAGGGGATGTATAGCCAGCTGTATCTAATGGGCACCGTCGGACCTCTGTGTTACTTTTTCTGTTTCCCATATAGGTCAGCCCCCATCAGAAGAGGGGACTCTGGCAGGCCATCGCCAGGGAGGTGAGGACCCTGGGGGTCTAGAACCAGCAGAGCACCCACTGCAAGTGGTGGGAGGACCTGCGGCGCTGGGTGAGGAAGACCTGCGAGGCCCAGCTGGGGAAGTCCTCCCAACGAGGAAGGGGTGCCCATCGGGCACTGACCCCCCTAATGCGCTGAATTCTGGCAGTGGCGTATCCGGACTTGGATAGGCACTTGAAGGCTGCACAGCAGACACAAGGGGGTGAGTACAGAAACCATTGTATGCCTCCTTGATGGATGTGTGAGGGTGCTCTGTAGTATGTATGCTGTCTAGTGGCAGGGACTCTGACTGATGTAATTTCACATAATGGCCCCCATAGGAAGTTAGATTGTAAGGGACAGTTCTGCAGTACTTCAAGTCCTTCTGTGATGTTGGAAATGGCTGAAGAGCAGGGTTGTGAGCACTAGTCAGGGGCATAGACATGTGTATGGCAGTACGTGCTGCATGGTGGTATATTTGCAGTATATGTGTGGACCAGTTACGTACCTCCATTCAGCTATTTACAAGTGTCTCTCCTGTTTTGTTGCCCTATCCCTGTTCTCTTGTGTTGTCATCTGGCACGGGAGCAATGGTACCGGCGAGTGGGGATGCATCGGCCCATGGTTCCACGGAGGCAGAGTCGAGCGACGCCAAGGGGACCAGTGGGTTGAACAGCGAGGGGAGTACCATGGGTGAGGCAACTACTACTGGAGGTAGTGACTCTGATACCTCCTCCGATGGGAGCTCCCTGGTGGTGGCAGACCCTAGTGGGCCCACCCATTCTGTGTCATCTTCCGCCACCACATACCATCACCACCCTCCCAGTTGTCCCCCACCCAGTTTCCCGTGCCCGCTCACCCGGAAGGTTGAGCATCTCCTTCGCCCCAGGCACCTCATCCCCTGCCCCAGTCAGCCCTGCTGCCCTCACGGAGGAGGCTATTGACCTCCTGAGGACCATCTCTGTAGGGCAGACAGCCCAGGTGCAGCAGACCAGTGCATACCAGGATGGCATTCATGGTGCTGTGTCTGGTCTACAGAAATCTTTTCAGGTTCTGGCCTCCTCTTTGATGGCAGCCAGTGTCCCTGGTCATTCCATCCCCCCTCCAACCACCTCTACCCCTACCAGCACCCCACTCCCTTCACCCGTCCCAAGCACATATTCTGACAGCCATGCACACACCTCAACAGACAAGAAGCACACTGAAAAACACATGCACCACACTTCCCACCACAGGCATACACACATCCAACATACAAAGGCACACACACCAACATCTACTTTCCCCGGTGTGTCCACCTCTTCCGCCTCCCTGTCTGTCACCTCTACATGCAAACTCACAATCACTGCACCCTAATTCACTGTTGCTCCCATTCTGGCAGTCTCCACAACATCGGACATCCGGTCATGCTCCTCAGACACCACACCTGCACTCACCACAACGACTTTGAGTAACACATTTAGCACACTCACCAAACTTGCAGACACACAGACAACATACATTTACACTGGCAGTCTGTCTTGTCCCACTGTGTACACCCCCGTCCTCCCCAGACACTCAAAGGTTCCCAGACACCCACCCAACACACATCCACCACACCTCAGCATACTGTACAGTCACCTGCATCCACATCACGCACACCTACACCTGTCACGACAACTCCCTCTACCTCCACTCCCACACCTTCCTCCAGGTCCACCCTGACTGCCCCTAAAACCTTTTTCTATCCTGTGTTGACCTATTCGAACCCACTGACCTACCCCGTCTCGTCCCTAAACATGCCCACCTCCTTGCCCTGGCCACTCCTCCCACGTCACAGCCTGCCCCTGACGCCCCTCCTATTGCCGTGCTACCTCCCCTGTGAGCAAGAGACCCCGTGCTGGCCCAGGTACATCTGCCGCACCCCAGTCCAAGGCCACTCCACCACCCTCAAAGGCCAGACCCAAGCCCTCTCCACCTCCCAAATGTAAACCCAAGCCCCCCCACTTCTAGATATAAGTCCCCACTCCCACCACCCCCTGCCCCTGTTCCCAGAGGTACCTGGATGCCCCATTGTTTCCCCTATAAGGTGGAGTACCATTTGCACTTGTGGGAGTCAAGTTGGGGCCATTTGGGCCCATCAGACTTTGGACTGGCCATTGGCCTTCAGTTGGACTTCTGTAGCTCCTGGAGCTTAATAAAAGTTTGTGTGGCCAGTGTTGGTTTTGGCACACTCTGGATCCGTGGTTCATCATTTCTTTGTGGGGGGGAGCTGTGCACATGTGCGTACTTTGGGCAGGTTGTCTTGGCATAGTGTCAGGTAAGTAACTCTTGTTCAGGTGTGTATGGCTTGTGCTGTTGTGAGGGGTTGTGGGTGCGTTGCGGTGCGGGTGGAGTGGGTGGGTATGCCACTGTGCCCTTTATTCCCTTGTTTAGTAGGTTGCAGTACTTTCCTTCGTCGGCGGTCTCGGTCGTGGAGGTATAGGGCAAGGAGCAGAACTGCCATGATTTGCAACTCTCTCTCCATGTCTGCTTCGGCGTGTTGTGTGAGCCTCTGGTGAGTGTTTCCTTTTATTTGGTTCGTTTCCGCCTGGCTTTGCGTGGCGGTGGTTCCTGGCCCGGAACTAATGGCAGTCTAGTGCTCCATTATTTGATGGGTGGGTAGGGCCTTTCCGTCGACCTGTGGGCGGCCTCGTTGGAGTGTGATTTTCAAAAGCAATATTAACATGAAAAGCTTGCCATATATTGTGTAGTGAAGCTGCATAGAAAATGTGTTAACATAGAAATAATGCACACGTTTGAAATGTGCCCACATGGAGTGGCTAGCAATGTACACGAAAACTAATGAAAGCTGGTAAATTCTGAATTTTATGCAATATTGTTTTGAATTTGTATTAGCATATCATAATTAGAGTTATGTATTAGAAGTTCCTTAATATATTTGAAGGCCTTAGCTTAGCGAGGGTCTGGGCCTAGGTGCCTGGTCTCGTATTAAACAGCAATTTCTAAACGTGTAATGTGCTGTTTTCCTAAAGAACACGAAGCTGTACTTTTCCAGAAGTTAGATGTGTGTAGCCATAGTAAATTCTTTCTCGTGAGAACCAACTTGCTCAAGGAGAAAATCTTGCTGAATGCAACAGTTTAATTCATAACAGGTGCAAGGCTGTCTGGAGTACGAGAAAACAATGGGGACACTGACTGGAGCGCCAGATTGATGCCAAATTGTAATTGTCTGTTTGCCTTTTCTTTCTAGTTACCAACTGCTAATTTGACAGATGCGTAGTTTAGATGTTTTTCTAAATTCGTGTTAGCTAAAATGTTTTGCACGAAGCCCAACATGCTAATTCTAATTTGAGGTTAGTTAAGGCGTTCATAAAAACGTTATGCAAATAGACAAATGACTAAGTTCTTGCTTTGTTGAATCATGTATTACTGAGACTTTGCAAAGTTGTTTCATATTAATGACGTGCCTAAATACTGAGTTAATATTCTCTATGTTTTGATTAATTGCATTCTGATTGCTAATTAGATGAGTTCTTAATGAGATGGATTGCTAATGATATTAACAGAGATGATATTAGATTGTAACAATGAGGGAAATAAATATCCTAACACTTAACTAGTTTGTTGTGATTATTCGTGACTGAAAGGTCATGGTGTGTTCAACTATTGATTCTTATTAAATGTCATTGATTAGCTTGTTGATTAGTTACTGTGAATATTGATTGGGTTATTGATCTATTGATTTGTGATGCCAAAAATTACCTCATTCTGGGAAGTCCTCGAACGTGGTCCAAAGGTTCATCGACCTAGGCGTGTCTCCTTGTAAGTTTACGTATCAAGGCTCTGACGCGCTATCAGCCTCTTCCGTTGTTGTTGGCACTCCTCTGCTGGCGGTGAGTGGTTTTCAGGCTGCCTGTTTTTCATGTGCTTTATTATTTGGCAGCCCAGACCGCCTGACTGTTGGCGGTAGTTACCGCCACCGCCGGCGGTGCGGTCTTTACCGCCATGTTCATAATGAGGGCCTAGGTTCTATGAGAGCACCCAGGGAGCCTCCACCTGACCCCCTAAGTCCACACACCTATTGAAGAAAGAACCAGTTTTTCAGAAATTTCCCGAAATCATTCAGGTTTCTGTTAGCTCTGAGCTCAGTAGGTAGCATATTCCACGCCTGAGCCGTTTGGACCTCAAAAGACATACTCCCAACCCTGACTTTCCTAAATTTTTGCATACGGATTAGATTTACTGTTGCTGAGTGAAGAACCCTACTTCGTTTGTAATAGCAGAACTTTTTGTAACAATACAGAGCCTTTTACTGCTCTGTGAACTATGCACGGAGCCTTAAAAGTAATACGTTCCTTAACTGGCGGCCAGTGTAAGGCTCTCAAGGCTGTTGAAGAGAAGTCCTTTCTTGTTTTATTCAAGGCCAGTTTTGCCAGACATTTTTGTACCCTGTATAGTCTGTTAGTTAGGTTCTCTGGAGCTCCAAAAAGTAGCACGTTGTAGTAGTCCAATCTGCTTAATATTGAACTTTGTACTACCAGTCTAAAAGCAGGCTGAGGCAATAAAGGGAAGATTTTCATCAGATTTCTTTGTTGACCAGAACAAGTAGCTGCTGTTTTGTTAGTCTGTGTTTCTAGGGACAGCTTTCATCTACAGATACTCGCAGAGTCTGCACAGCCCTCGAAGACTGACGGTTTTGTGTCTGCCCATTGCCACAACTTCCTAGGGAGTGCTTCTGGACTATTTGTTTGTTGAGCAGCATAGGACCTCCGTTTTTCTTTCATTACATTTTAGACAGTTCTTTTTTAAGCCAGTTAGCCATTTCTTGTATACAGAGCTGAAAGTTCTTCATAGAATTGATCTTCTTCTCACACGTAACAATCAGCTACATGTCTTCTGCATAGATCACAAATGATATCCCAAAGGATTGAATCAGGCTTAATAATGGGCGTATATTAGATATTAAGTAGAATGTAGCCAAAGGCGGAGCCCCGAAGAACATCATGCTCCATTTTCCTAAGGAATGAAAGAAAGGGGGAATAGAGATTGCTTGACATCTGTTTGTCAGAAATGATTCAAACCATATAAGTGGGTTCCCTCCACATCTATTTCTTTAATTCGGTGTAATAGTAACTGGTGGTTGACGGTGTAAAATGCCGCCAATACATTTAATAATACCAATACTGCCATTTGACCCATGTCAACCGCAATCCTTAACTCGTCCAGGGTCAGGATTAGGGCTGTTTCCATTCTATGTGCCAGACGGAACCCATTCTGTTCTGCCTCCAGAATACTATTGTGCTCCAGGTAATCTACAAGAACTTTACTCATGTGTTTTTCCACAAATTTGGTAGGGTAGCAAAGTAAAGATATTGGGCAATAGTTACTTATATTGTTACGATCTGCTGAAGGCTTTTTCAGTAGTGAAGTCAATAGCTATTTTTTTCCAAGCCTCCAGAACAGTACTGGTCCTCAAAGATTGATTACAGGTTTCTAGGGAGAAGCTCCTCTTCTCTGTCTTTCCAGACATAACGAAGCAGGGGATTTAGCATGGAACCCAAGTAGATGCTCCTTGCTAGACGTTTGAATTCCTTTACATTTATTGGTTCTATTCTATCTAGCTTCATTTTAGTGCCTTCCAGAAGTGATCCATCTACCATCCCAATCTTCAAGGGTTGATCCTTCATTCCGGGGGCTATGTTGATATCTGATCAAATTAATTCAATTTGGTAGTTAAAATATTCCGAACGCTTGTCACAGAGTTCCTGTGAGGGCTTTACATCTTGTTTGGGGCAGGCTGCACTAACTAACTTATTAACTACATTGAATATCATCTTTGATTTGCTGGAAGCTTCAGTTAGAATCTTGCTATAATAATTTTGTTTGGCTATCCTGATTTCTCCTTTATAACTTTTCAGGGCCATACTTAGCTGTGCTTTATCAAGCTCAAGGTGTGTTCTCTGCCGTTGTCTTTCTAATTTTCTACAGAGATTTTTCTTCTCTCTCAGGGAATCAGTAAACCATGGTTCTGATGGTCTCCCCTGTTTTGTTACTGTTTTTACCGGTATGATTTTATCTAGGATGTTCATTATGGAATTATGTAGATCAATATAATTCTGGTCCACTGTTCTTTGTCTTGGAAGCAGCTAAGCCTTTCAAATATCTTTCTTTTTTAGCTTATTTAACCTACACATTGCTCTGCCCTGAATTCGCCACAAGACATTTGACTCCCCCTTGTCTACCGTCGTCCAGTCCACCTCAACAGAGAGTAGCACATGGTTCGTCCATTTCAGAGGGAGCAGGACATCTGGAGTTTGCGCTGGTGCCAGCCCACTTTATCGCATGGGCATCTGGCCACTTACAGTAGCATTAAGTTTAAATTGCTATCACAGGGTCATATATGTTCGTGCATACATGTCCTCACTCGTAACACAGTACACCCTGCCTCCTGGACTATAGGAAACCTGCCTTAGGGCTGACTGACCTGTACTATGTTAAGTGAAGGGACTCTGCCTGCACTTGGTGTGAGCAGGCAAGCTGATCGTACAGGCTGACATGGCAGCTCAGCAGGCTTTGCTTTACCCAAGTAAAGCAGGTCAGGCACGATCAGTGCTACAGTCGTGGTAACCCATTTACCAACCCTGTCCTGGGTACCACTGGGTGCCATTTATCAGGGCCTTACAGGGGTTGTAGACCCAACTGGGTTTATAAAATCACCGTACAATTTAAGTGAAAGAGCACTGGCACTGAGGTCTGATTAGTAGGCCTCAGTGCCTGTTCAGATCCAAAACGACAGCATCAAGATTCAAAAAGTGGGGGTGACCATCCAAAAAGGGGAAATTACAACAGTCCAGAAGGGCATTTCAGCCATCTGGTGTTCTCTCTTGCAGTCAGATATGGGCTACCTCTCTTCTTTTGTGAAACAGGACCCCAGCAAGGCAAGAACACACTGTCTCTTGATAACCACCACAGCACACACGTTTCTCATCTGACCGAGCAGACTGGTGTTTTTGAGTGGTCGCAAGAAAACTTTGCAGCACTCTACAAAACAGTCCAAAATAAAGTGCTGTTTTTGTGGGATATTCTACTGCCTGCTTTCGTGAGACCTACAAAGAAAACAGGTGTCTCTCAGTGCTCTTCCAATGCTGCATCCGGTACTCTGGCAGATTTCATTTGACTTTGTCCATAAGGACAGCTTAACCTGGGACTTCTTGTTTTCTCTGCGGTGGTGGGAGAACACTCTTGCATGCTGGTTTCCCGTGATGAATTACTCATAACATAAATTTAGTGTCTACTTTCTTTTAAGGACGATAATGTTTTTTCATGACCCGCATCTGTTGTGCATAGCTATAAAAGGAAATGCCTCACAGTACCGAAGTACTGTGCCAAGATTGCAATCATCTGTTTTTTTTAACATTGTCGTGAGAAAGTTGCCGGCATTCTGTCAAATAATTTTAGGGCATTGCAGGCTATATCTTATTGTAGGTTTGTTCATTATGTGTTTATCTGTTTTATTTGATTTAAAAATAACATGTTTGCATCTGACCTCTATCTGAATCAGAGTTATTTGGGAATGTCATCATTGTCTGTATATGACCGCAATTCTTGCAGCCCTCCCCAGCTGCATGAGAAAATAGTTTCTCCACTCCCCTGCCTTTGTTGCGAGTTTTCCACTTAATAAAGGCATAGATAGCGACTTTATGAAGGCTGTTTTGTCAGCTATTAAGCCTAGTTGTTAATTTGAAAAAGAAAAATGCCGGGGCCCAAAGTTTTTCTTAAGAGCTTGTCACTGATGTTGCTGAATTCTGGAGTGGCCAAATAACAAGGTTTCCTAGTCTTGATTCTTCCTCATGCCTCTCGTCCCCATCATACACCCCCTATCTCTTCAGCTCCCTATTATGGGTTTGCTCTGCTTTCTAGGGGCGAGCGCAAAGTGCTCTGTCCCCTGTTGTAATCTGTCCTTGGGCTTCTAACCGCGCCTATGTCACGTCAGTCACTTTCATTGGTTCGTGGGCCTGCATTTTAAAATCCGCTTGCTTTCATTAGTGAAAGGCATGCATACGGCATGACTTTTCCAGTGTTTAGCCCTCCTCAAGCGAACCGACCAACTACTGAAAACATACGAGGCTCGATGTTTTCCGTCTGGTTTCTAGACTACTTTTTCTCTTTATTTCGCAGCGCGATCTTGCTGGGCAGTAGTCGAGCGCTTTACATGACATCGATCCTGTTACATAGGTAATTGCACTTTTGCCGGTTACATAGATAATTGCACTTTTGCCAGTTACATGGATAATTGCACTTTTGCTGATAGGTTTCACTGCAAGAAAACTTTTATTTCCCTTTGAGTCTGTCTTCTTTGCGCTGATGGCGGCTCTCAGTTCGCTTATGTGAAACATTTACTTTTCAATTTATATGGCAAGAAAAGTCCGGTTAGTTATGTGAAACTGTTTTACTTTTCATTTTCAATTTATGTGTTAAGAAAATTCCGGTTAGGATTTTACAATGCTAATAGCTCTAGCTCTAACTCGAGCAAACGCAAGACCTATTGCATTGCAAATGCTTGTTTTCTTTTGTCGCTCCTTTCCTTTTTTCCTCTCCCTCCTTTTATATCCCTTTCTGCCTTACTCTCTTGCAGTGGGACAAGGTCTAATGATGAAAAATAAGTCTTGTCCTGAAACTGGAGTGCTCTTGCCCAACATCTGCAGCCACCAGCACAAATTAAGCACTGAGGCCCTCATTACATGTTCAGGGCTAAATTCCAATCCTTGCACAGGAATAAGAATTACGAGTTGTGTGACGATTCATACCCTTGCGGTATTTCCGTGATAGATTCCAGTAGGTCAAAACTGCTGACATTTATCAAGGTAAAAAGCTGATAAAAAGGCAAAACTTGTAGAGTCTAAGGGCCAGATGTAGGAACCGGTTTGCATGTCGCAAACTGCGAAAAACACAGTTTGCGACATGCAAAACGCCATCGCGATGCTGATTCACACTTTGCGAGTCGGTACCGACTCGCAAAATGTGAATCCGACTCGCAAATAGGAAGGGGTGTTCCCTTCCTATTTGCGACTCGCACCGCAATGCAGAATTGCTTTGTGACCGCGAAAGCCGTCGCAAAGCAATTCGCAGTTACCACCCACTTGAGGTGGGTGGTAACTCATTCGCAAACGGGAAGGGGTCCCCATGGGACCCATTCCCCTTTGTGAATGTCGCTGAAAATATTTTTTCAGAGCTGGCAGTGGTCCTATGGACCACCGCCTACTCTGAAAAAATGAAACCAAATGGTTTCATTATTTTTTTGAATTGCAACTCGTTTTCCTTTAAGGAAAACGGGCTGCAATTAAAAAAAAAAAAAACTGCTTTATTAAAAAAAGCAGTCACAGACATGGAGGTCTGCTGTCTCCAGCAGGCCACCATCCCTGTGAGTGCAGGGACTCGCTATGGGGTCGCAATTTGCGACCCACCTCATTAATATTCATGAGGTGGGTCTTTGTGACCCCATAGCGAGTCGCAGAAGGTGTCTGAGACACCTTTCTGCATACAATTTTGCGAGTTGCAAATTGTGAGTCGGTATGACTCGCAATTTGTAACTCGCAAAATTGCCTGTTGCTACATCTGGCCCTAAGAGTGTTAAATACCGTTTTTAAGTGTTGTGTCTCATTTGCAAGTTGAAAATTCTGAATAAGAGGTATTCGCCACAGGTGGTAAATAACTCACCCAAGGGCAGTACTATTTTAATGTCTAGGGCTTAGGGTTTCTATTTTGATTGACTGATGGGGCTACAGTTCCTAGGGGGTCGGGTTTGTACTTGACTTAGGGCTCAGGGTTTGTGTTTTGATTGGCTAAGTCTTTGATTGGTTGATCGGACCAGTCTTTAATTTGTCCTAGGGTTTAGGGTCATGGTGCCAATCAGCCAAAGGCATCACCTGACCTAGGGTTTGTTAACCTTAGAGTTGAAGGCATCTTTGTGCGGACGTCAAGGGTAAAGGCAAAGAGGACCGGGGTAGTTGCCTGTTTGGGCCTAGGGCCGAAAATGCTGGTCTTTTTCCATTCACCAGCCACCACCGTAACTCATCCCCATCCACAAACAGAATAAAACACTCTCAGCAAATGCACTCTACTCATTTACTGCAATCCATATCCACATTTCAGTGGCTCAACAGCCACTACATAACCCCATAAACCACACCAGTACACCTTTCTACCCCAACAGCTACACAAGGACACGTTCATTCTCACACAGAACACCACTGTCTTATACCACTAACACATCCACACATCACCAACACAACACTAACCCATAGTATACATAAACTTAATCTATCCAGACATACACTCCCTGTTCATACAAAACACCAACTCTACCCTCTAATTGCTCTAAGCAGACCACTTTTAGTCACCACCATCCGTATACTTAGCTCTCTCTCATATCATCCACCAACTCCCTCCACCTCTTTTTACCAAAAAAACACAACCAAACAATCATTACCCTCCACTTCACTCCACAACACCTATTACCTCTACCAGTTATCAAATGTAACACAAATGCTCACAGCTCTTGTCCATTGACTCTCACACACCACTTACATTTTTTCCAAATCACATCACCACCCCCTTTAGCATTCAACTTCTACTCACCAACATTACTTTGCATAGACATCCTTCACAGAAAACCACTACATCAATATCTCCTCTCACTACTCTACAAAAACAAAACATAGCACACATACCAACACATCCAAATCACGTACACACACAATTTCATAATACATTCTGTCACAAAAAAGAAACATACACCGACTCCCTCCCTCATGACCACACAAATAATACACATCCTGAACCATCTTTATTTCCAAATGTTCTATCCTCACCAACACCTACCACAAATATACCAACACAACTCTCATTTCTCAACCTCTTATCCGTTGCACAATTTAGAGCCTTAAAACATGACCCACATGCTTCACCACTGCCCATACACCTTCCACCATAAACAGATGCAAACAAAATAAACAACATGCCCCTCTTCACAACTTTGCATCTCATGTCTTTTACATAACAAGGTTACTCTACAAAAATAACAAGCTCACCAACTCACTGTCAGCCACCATCTTCACCACCTAAACACTCAGAACCAAAGAAATGACGTCTAAGCCTGCTGGACGATGAATATGATAAAGAAAAACAACACTATTGCTATCCTCTTACAGTTAAAACCAGCACTAATGACAAACCTGCTACAAGCTCTAAATATACTGCTCACTCTTCTAGGAAACAAAGTCACACCTCTACCAAAATACAATCTGCCTACAAAAAAATGCTTGATCACTCTCTAAAAACAAGCACCACATCTACGACTGTTAAGATTTTGGTCTCTAGTTGGCAGAGATATGCACCATGTCCAAGTAGAGACCACAATCCTAGTCAGGGGAATTCAGATACACACTTTAAATTAACCTGTGATAACTCTCTTCTAACTTGGCACAGAGCAGGCAGGCAAAACTTAAGAGGCAACGTGTAAAGTATTTGTGCAACACACACACAGTAACACAATAAAAACACAACACAAAGACTCCACACTGGTTTAGAAAAATAGAGAATATTTATCTGAGTCAAACAAGACCAAAACAACAAAAATCCAATCAGTAGAAATCAAATCGAAATGTGTATTTTTAAATAAGCAATAGTTCTTAGAAGTCATTAGCGGTCAAAAGGTTACTTAAGGTTGCAAGGGACTGGTGCGAATCCAAAGTTCAAGTTGACCGGGATGAAGGGTAGGCCGGCTACAGACCCCAAGCAGGATCTGCTGAAACAGTCCCTTTGATGGAGCAAAGTGTCAACATTGAGGGCACAATGCGGCTGCTCCGATCCTTGCATTCTGGTCCTGCATCTGCGTTGATCTCCATAAAAGTAAATGGGATGCGTCGTGATTGAGCTGCATAGAGCATCGTTGTCGAGCCACGCAGGCTGTAAATCAGCTGTCATCTAACAGCCTCTGCGTCAGCACTGAAGGAGCAATGTGGGGGAAGTTTTCATGTACTTGAAGTGATGCGTTGTTTTTCCAGAAATCAGTTGCAGGTCCCACTTCTGAGGCCACAGATGGCAGAGTCCAGCAGCACCAGGATAGTTGCAGGTAGTCTTTGATGCCCCTGAGTGCGGAAGAACAGAGGGCAAGACTGGAAGCACTATGAGTCACTTTGGGTTTAGAAGGATGGGTTCCAGTCCTTGTCCTCAGCAGGACAGAAATAAGCATGCAGCAGGGAAGCTCAGTAAAGCAGAGAAGCAGGTCCTTGGAATAGTCAGTCCAGGCGAAGTGGCAATCCTTACTGCTCAGCAGGCTTTACTCCAGCAGAGTTCTCCCCAAGTCCAGAAGTATACTGATTTCGGATGGTCAGAGACCCAGCACTTATACCCAAATGTGCCTTTGAAGTAGGGGTGACTTTAAAGCAGCTCCTTGAAATGCACTGAGATCCTTTCTTCCTATCCCTGGCTCCAGACAACTAGGAGGGGGGTAATCAGCCCTTTGTGTGGAGACAGGCACTTCCCTATTGAAGTGTAAGTGTTAGTACCCCTCTACCTTCCAGCCTAGGAAGGCCTATCAGAATGCAGATGAGTCCTTTGTCAAACCCACCCTTCATGTGTTTGTGTCTGTCTAGAGGGAATGCACAAAGTGTGGCTATCACCTAGTCCAGACGTGTATTAGAGACAGACTGCAAGGCACACACAGCAGTAAGAGCAGAGAAATGCCCACTTTCTAAAACAGTAATGTTGAATCCGACTTTACCAGTAAAGAGGATGTATCATTACCATTCCAATGGTACGAAACATGATGCAGCTACTGCTTTCTGATCAGGAATTACAGCTTAAAAGTATGTTATGGAATTCTCAATGCTGGCCTATGAGAGGAGTAGCTCTCACAAATAGCGAAAAACAACTTTGGGAGCTTTTCACTACCAGGAATTGTAAAACTTAAAAGTACATGTCCTGCCTTTTACTTACATAGTATGTTGCCCTATGGGCTACCTAGACCCTACCTCAGGGGTGACATATGTAATAAAAGGGGAGTTTAATGCTTGGTAAGTAGTTTTAAATGCCAGGTTGAAGTGGCAGTGAAACTGCACACATAGGCTCTGCAATGGCAGGCCTGAGACATGTTTAAGGGCTACTGAAGTAGGTAGCACAATTAGTGCTGCAGGCCCACTAGTAGCATTTACTTTACAGACCCTGGGTATATGGGATACCGTTTTATGAGGGACTTAAAAGTAAATCAAATATGGAAATTGTGGATACATCAATGTTACCAAGTTTAGGGGCAAGGCACAAACACTTTAGCACTGATCAGCAGTGGTAAAGTGTGTAGAGTCCTCAGGCGAACAGAATGATACAGAAAAAAAACGTGAGGTAAAAGGCAAAACGTCTGGGGAAGACCAACCTAAGGCTGTCAGGTCTAACAACAACCTACTCCCGACACACTACCTGACTTACTTTTCATAACAGAATGATGGTTGGGAAGTAACCTGGCTCCAGAGTTGAACAAAGTAATTCCTCCAGGCTATCAAACTGTCACACAAAATCGTATAGGCAAAAGAGGAAGTGAGGAGCTGTTATATTCAGGCAACAATAAATCTCACCAAAGCTGACAATGTTTCCACACAAGTTTGTGAGACCCTCATCAACAGATGCAACCCTACATCAACTTTCTCCTATAACTTCTTCCTCCTTTACAGTCTACTACCTATCAACGTAGCACACCCAGACACATTTCTAGATAGAGTTTCAAAGCTTATAACACTACAGTACAACCTATGCATCATTGGTGACCTAAATGTCTGGTTTGACAAACCCAATATACCCCATCTAGAAACTATAATCACTCACATCGCTGGACACGCTTAGATATCATTTTTGCAAACCCAGAACTAGCTACCTACAAAGAATAACTCCGGTCACATGGTCGGACCACCATTTAGCAGCTTTCCAACACATAACACCTCAAATCAACATGCATAAAGACACCTTATATGCTTCCACCTATCGACTGTGGAACAAACTCAAATTTGAATACTTGAAAACTCAACTAACAACCAACAGAGATCTAGACACAATAAAGGCTGTTCACAAACCTTTTGAGTGGCCACAAGACGCTTTTGATGTCCTAATACTGCTAAGAACAACACAACAGAACAAAAGAAAACAAGCACCTTGGAGAAATACAGATTAAAAAAGCTAAAGCAACAAATTTACAAAGCTGCAAACACCTAGCTCAAAACAAACAGCAATCAAGACAAAAGCCACCTCCCAAACCTAAAAGAATTTGCATGTGAATAATCAAAAAAGCTGAAAACAAGGTACTATTCAGATAGAATTCAAATTGATAAATGTGTAAATAATTAATTTTATAAATTTCTCACCAAATTTCATAAACTTAAATGCACAGAAAGAACTCACATTTACTCAGTAATTCACTGACAAACTGGCAAATCACTACACAACCAAAGCAGACACGTTGGGCTCAATGTTCCCTGCAAGGTGCGCGTGCACCCTTCACTCCGCCAGCACGCAGGCCTCTCTGCCAAGCGCGCACGTTCATCCCGTCGCTGTCTGCATCACGCTTAGCTGCCTGCATCATGCAAGAGAGGGAACTGTACGTCAGCGTTACGTTTAAAAAACAGAAACATCGCGAAAACACAGTCACTCTCTTCGTGGCTGAGCAGGGGAGGAAACGGCAGTGCAGCGACCCGAGGATAACTCCCTGCACAACGAGAGCACCAAACTAAAGCTGGTAAGTGTGCTTAGAGGGCATCGAGGGGTGGGAGGGTAGAGGCTGAAATATTGAGTCTGGCAGCTAGCCAGATAGGCCATGTGAGGCTCGTCATAAAAGCAAGCGCTTTACTGATTCCTCTTTAAAAAAATACGAACAAGCTATTTCGTTACTAGCGTGCAGTGCGACATGGTGCAACATTTCTTCAAGAAATAGACACATTGCTTATTGCGCATTATCTTGCCCAAGTCATGTTCATCATTTTCCTCGCTTACCTTTGACGCTCATTACAGCTTGAGCCGCATAACTTGAGGGGCGCTGCCTTATTTACATAGCATATGCACCCCGTGTCCAGCTTTGGGCACATAACTTGGTTGTTGCTTCCTTACTTACATAACATATGAAGCCCGTGACCAGCTTTGGGCACCTAACTTGAGGGGCGCTGCCTTACTTACATAACATATGCACCCCGGGTCCAGCTTTGGGCACATAACTTGAGGGGCGCTGCCTTACATACATAACATATGCACCCCGAGTCCAGCTTACTTGTATTTTCCAGTTAAAGAACGAAGGAAGGAGCTAAACTCAGTAAATACCAGGAAAGAATGGGACTGCATATGTTTTAGTGCTCCTTGTTTCATCAGTTTCAGCGAAATAATGATAGATAATTGTTTTAATTTAGAGGCAACAAAACACATTTCGATCTTTGCAATGTTGACTATTGCCTCTTGGGGACCTTGAAGTGCACAGCTCGCACGTGCTCAGACTAGACAGGCCCAGTGCTCTCTCTTTTCCATGCATGCCATAAAAATGACATCAGCATGGAAGTGAACTAATGACAGAAAATCCCTCATACGACTGATCCCTGTGATCAAACAGGTGGCAGATGGGTGTAAAAACCTTTAACATCCGAGAAACACTTCCAGCAGACCAGCATCAACACTATTGCCCAAGTAACGTTTTTGGATGAATGAGTATTCACACTTTTATTTAAGTTTTAGTTTGGAAGAGCAGTTCGGACACTTTTTGAAATGTAATTACGGAAAGGCAGCAAGTGCAATAAAAACCGACCCTGCAGCAAGCAGCAGGGTTAGGGTCATACTATCTGAGGCAGAGCACGGAGAGGCCATCAGAGAAAATGTGGGCAATTGAGCCACCAAGCCATCGGACATTTGTCTCAATTGTACCATAAGGTCCCAATGGGTGTTGTTGCTTAGTGATGTGTGAAAATGCCATTAGTAGCAACAGAGCTCCAGATCCTCCAATTGTATATTAAAGAGGGAGAACAAGATGTACCTCAACTATATCAACTTCTTATTTGAAAATCCTGCATTTCCAGCATCTATTCCAGATCACAACTGTCAGAGATACTTTTTGAAGTTGACCTCTCTCCCCTCTTTCACCCCCCACACACACTTTGTATACCAATGTGAGATAGTGGAAGTGGTCTGCAGTTTAGAGGTATGATTATGGGACTGAGAGATCCTGAAAGAAACAGGACAAAAGGAAGTTTGAATGGGTTCTAATCCTCATATAACCTTCAAAAAGAAACAATAACTAGGTAGAATGGAGGGTCCCATTTCATTTTTAACTTCTACCCAAAGAAGCGTGGAGGCCTGAATACTATAGACGCTAGCACCTAAATTCCATGCTGAAATTGTGTACATCATCTTTACAATAAAATAAAAAAATTTGGTGCAGACATTCTCAGAAGTGGTCTAACCACTGTGTCACTGGCCCTTGGGCTAGGAAGGAAGCTTACCCCCAGGGTGCTGTTTGGATTGGGAAATACATCAATAATCAGGTTTCAGACCTCTGGGCGCTGGTGCCACTGCACCTTGCTATACCAATTGAAGCTACCACCTTGATTTACAGATAAAGAAGCCCTGAGAGCACAACATCAGCATAAGGAGAGGCAAAACACTAATGGACTCAGTAAAACTGTACAGCAGCTAGGCATTTCGAGCAATGCTGAGAGGTAGATGAAGACTGAGCTCACAATGGAAACCGAGTCAACGAGCCAAATTACAGCAAAATTGTCGTTTTTAAAAAAGAAATTGGGAAAAAAAGGCTGCAGAAAAAAGCTTGTGGTTTTTCCCTGAAAATGACATCAACAAATGGTTTCCAGTGCTGAAATCACCATCTTCTCAGCTTTTAGGAACAGGCAGACTTGAATCAGAAAACCCAATTTTCAAACACATTTTTGCGATTTTACTGGGACATACCCCATTTTTTTACTATTTTTTGTGCTTTCAGCCTCATTCCAGTTAGTGACAGAAATGGGTGTGAAACCAATGATGGATCCCAGACAGCTAAACATTTCTGAAAAGTAGACAAAAATCTGAATTCAGCAAGGGGTCATTTGTGTAGATCCTTCAAGGCTTTCCTACAGAAATAGCTAAAATAAAAAGAAATATTGGAAATGAGGTACAGAAAAAGAGCCATTTCTGTCCACCTTTTCTTCTATAATTTTTTTCAGCTGTGGCAGATTTTTCAAAGAAATATACCGTTGTGTCTGCTGTACTAGTCTGGCTGCAGGGATATATAGGGCTTGTAGGTTCATCAGGAACCCTAGGTACCCAGAGCCAATACTGGAGCTGCACCTTACAATGGGTTTTCATTGTATACTGGGTATACAGCAATTCAATAGGTGAAAAATAAAGAGTGGGAAATAGGTATCAAGGAAACCTTTGTATTCCCAAAATGGGCACAAGAAATTGTGTTGAGAAGCAGTGGTTATTTTCACATCTCTGAATTCCAGGGTCCCCACACTAGCATGTGGATTACAGGGCATTTCTCCAATAGACTTCTTTTTTACACACTGTCTTACATTTGGAAGGGAAAAAATGTAGAGGCAGACAAGGGGCAATAACACTTGTTCTGCTACTCTATATTCACTCAAGTCTCCCAATAAAAATGGTACCTCACTTGTGTGGGTAGGCCTAATGAAACCAGGTTTGTGTTTTTACCCTTCTACCGCCCATGTACATTGAATCTGGAAGCAATGTATAGCAAAATAGCATTAATAACTACAGTGTTTTATATCACATTGTTGTGCGTCTCATCAATGCAAAAAGTGGAAGATGGTGTGCTATTGCAGGTATGTAACTGAAGGCAGTGTCACTCACGTCAGAGCTTTACAGACGTTGAAGAGGAACTGAGCACACATCAGTTGATGCAGAACTAACTCAGCATCAAATTGTTATTAGCATTTGCTGTACCCAATTAGCAGAACCTAAATGCTTAAACATTGAAAAAAAAACAATAGGTTTTATCTTTGAAATGTATTGGATTTGTATTTTTTTTAAATCTAGATGGATGTGCTTACGTGGCGCAGAGGCCTTCTTGTTAGAATTTTTCTTCAAATGAAACACAAATCACTCATCCATGGCTTCCAGTTTAGAATGTTTTTTCTACAAGTTTAACACACTGCAATGCCATAAGAGTGGGGAAGTTGACTACACAAGCGAATGCTCATGATCCCACCAGATTCTTCCGCCTTAGTGATGAGAGCGCCAAGGAGACGCAGTAGCCCACCCTTATAAAATCCGATTAGTCATAGCGAGTGGGTGAGCAGGTAACTTGCGGCATGTAAAGGCTCCATCACCGAAGGTGTAACGCATGATGTAGGTTTCTAAACAGATGATAATATGGAACCAGAGTTCGTCTAAATTCAAACCCCAGGCAACTATTCAATTGCTCTGGGACTGTCATGCATAATGTTTTTGTAACTACTATGACCTCTGTGAAATATCTTCTTTCCAATTACAGACAGTCAACATTTGGATTTGAACGGGCAGGCATGAGTACCAAGGAAGACCAGGTAATTCTGTAGACGTTCCAGGTGGGATTAAGGGTCTCTATATAAATCATGTTCATGATCCACACCTTTGCTTCTATTACAGGTTTGTCAGACCGAGCAAGTTATTTGCAGGCTTCTTAGACAGTGCTAATCATAGATTAGAAAAGGCAGAAGTGACTACAAGCAGATAGGCCAGGTAATTATTTAGTAGTTTTTCCTTGTAGTACATCTGAAACATTGGAACATAAGCATGTGCTGTAACCATTTTTTTCTTCTATTGCAAACATCTCAGACAGTGTTACATCTACAGGCAGGTGTTAGAACAAACAGAAAGGCCCAGGTAATTACTTGCTACATTTTCCAAGAGATAGCTCAGACTGGTCTGATAGTCTGCATTCAATAGCATAAGAACCAACTTTAAATAATGTTCCTCACTTTAAAAATATTTCCTCTGTTTGTTTTGCAGGCTTTGCGGCATAGCAGGCTCAGACTGATTGCCACCAAAATGTTCAAGTGCAAAGCTGTGACTTCTACAGAGAGCAGTGCTTCACCACAAAGGAAGAAATGCTGTCTTGTGGCGACTGAGACACAGAGGTCACGAAGAAAGGTTTGCATGCAACTGGGAGAGCTATTTCTATACAATCCAGAAGTCGGCCTGATTTGCAAAGTATATGCAGAAGCAAAGATCACAGGGGACTTTTCTACTGGGAAGAAATGGAGTGATGTCTGGAAGCTGGACTACTTGAAATGCCATCTATGTAGCAAAGTTCATGAATCTACTTTGGTGAACATAAGAAATAAAAGTGTAGCTGCCAGGCTGGGTTTTGGAGTGCGCACCATGCTGATGGAAACTGACAGTGACAGAGCAAACAGACTAGAAGTGGATGAACAGCAAAGATCTCTGCCTGAGGAGAATAAGATTCTCATCAACAATGTGTTGCTAGAAGTCAAAATTTACACTTCAATGTTATCTGTACAAGACATCCATGACCACGTTGCATTGTAAGTGAAGATACCAGACAGATGTAGGAGCAAGAACTATGCCTTTGAGTTTTTGGAGGCCATCAACAGCGTGATACGCTCTGACTTCATGGTAGAACTGCGCAGTGCACGGTATCACACTTTTATAATTGATGAGAGCACAGATATTTCAGTTACAAAATTGCTCATCCTCTATTTCAAATTCCGATCTGTACCATCAACAGAGCACAAAACAGTGTTTTGGGGAATTGTAACTCTGAGTATATGTAATGTGGAGGCTATCACTATAGCTGTAAAAGACTTCTATACTGCCAATAAGCTGGACCTTATGAAAATGGTCATGTTTACATCAGATAGTGCATCAGTGATGCTGGGAAAGAACAATGGTGTTGCTACCCACCTCAAACAATCCACTACCCATCTAGTTGAGCAGCACTGTGTTTCACACAGAGAAGATTTGGGAGTTGATGATGCCTGGAAAAAAGTGCTGATGATCAGGGAAATGGAATCATTACTGAGGGCTGTTTACACTGTGTTCTCCCGCTCACCTGTAAGGAAATCCAAGCTGAACCAAATTGCTTTGGTCACTGAATGTGAAGCAGTCTCCTTTCAGCCACTCAATGAAGTGCAGTGGCTTTCAAGGCATTTTGCTGTGGTGCACTCTTGCGTAATTATGAGGTTGCTCTCAAATACTTTGATAATGTTAGAGTTGAGGAGAATGACCCACTTGCTAAATATTCCTACAAAAAACTATCTGACGCAAACTACCATATTTTCTTTGCAGCACTGAATTACATTCTGGGTGAACTTGCCTCTTTGTCCAAGTTGTTTCAGAAACGCTCATTGACCACTGTTGAAGCTGTACAATATGCAAGAGCAAACATTTGCCAAATAAAGGAACAGTACTTGGGCAACACTGTCTTTTGGAGCAACACAGTAAGCGATCTGATGGCTTTGTACAGAGAGGACTGAAAGTATGATAGTGAGCTGATGGTATCTTTCATTAAACTTTTTTGTGAGCACATGGAAAGAAGGTTCCCAGATGGTGAATTGAAGGAATGGACAAGCTTTGATTTCCATGCAGTAACAACACAATCACAGTTTGATTGTGGGACTGAAAATGTACAAAGACTTGTTGAAAAGTATAAGAAGGTCTTGGTCCTGGGTGATGGTGACCCCCCTGATGATGTTGTTCAGCAATACAGAAATTATAAATATGTGGTGGCAGAACATATTAAAAAAGCGGATTGTTTAGTACCTTTGAAGACATGGTGAATTTCACTCTTCGGAATGCTGCACAGTATAGTGTTGTATCTCAGCTTGTTGATGTCTGTGCAACTTTCCAGGCTTCAAGTGCAGACTGTGAACGAGGATACGGCCTCATGAATGCAATCAAGTCCAAATTAAGAAACAGACTCGAGAAGAGTCACCTACATATGCTGATGAGGACAGAGGCCTACCTCTCAAATGGGAAGGTTGACTTAGACCGAGTTTATCAGCACTGGAAGAATAGCAAAGACCGGCGAGAGAAACAAACATGTTACACATCTAATATTGACACCTGACTTATGTAAACTCTGATGCAGCTCCCCCTACAGTCCATGTGTGGCTTGGGTAAGAACATTTCTCAGCCTATCTCTTGACAGGGGCCTAATGACATTTATCAATAGTGTGTTCATCAAATTGTAAATGTTAACTAATTGTACAACTTGCTCTATTTTCATGTGCATGGCCCTCTGTAGCACACTGAGAGTATTCATCAAAGTTTCCTAATAGTTCAACCTCCTGATTCCAGTTTTCTCTAACTGGGGGGTAGGTGGCACTTAACAGGTCATGTCCTTGGGCTGTGCCGCCAGGTCACAAAGCTGCCTTAACCCCCTGTTACATAGAGCAATGTTCATACAAATATCCCTTTTTTGCTTTTGTGGTAAAACAAAGCTATGGAGAGGCAAATGCCAAAGATCTTGGTAGTTATGCGCTGCGCTTGCTTGAATGGTCATTTTCTTGGTGCACGTATCCTTGGCTGCAGCACACAGAGACATTACACTGCTGCAGGCAGTGGAAAAAAAATTGATGGAACATTGGTTGGGCTAGTATTTTGAATTAAAAGGAAATCCACCAGCACCAACCCATTTCCCACAATCCCCCCAGGAGTAGGCTAACCCAGCCTCTGCATTCCTTCAAGGATCATCACAAAGTGAATTTATGGATCTTGTCAAAGCAAGCAGGCCAGCTGGCTGCCCACCTGACCCTTGTCCACAACAAATATTCAAGAACATTCTTTTACTACCTCTGTTGCTCTACCAGTAAGAAGAATCATCAGTTATTCTTTGACTACAGGAATCTTTCATGAAGACCTAAAAAGGCATGTATACTCCCACTATTAAAGAAAACAAACCTGGACCCACATGACCCCAACGACTACTGACAGGTTACAAATTTACCTTTTTAGGGAAAACTGATAGAAAGAGTAGCATTTGCCCTGATGTCACAATTCGATGAAGAGAACTCCATACTTTCTGACTTCCAAACAGGATTCCGCCCAGGAAGAGGCACAGAAACAGCCCCCGTTGCCATGTGAGGTGACCTTAAAAACACAGTAGACTGGAACAGGTTTGCTGTACTACTTCGTTTGGTCCTCTCGGCTGCCCATGACACTCTGATTGAAAGCGTCCACAAAGATGGCATAGAGTGGACTGCCTTCTGATAGAAAGACTCCACAAAGACGGCATAGAGTGAACTGCTCTTTACTAGATCACATCCTACCTTAAAAAAAAAACAAATGTCATCTATACTCCACCTTTCTCGTCGAAACTGTACTTCACAAAAGCAGGGGTTTCCCTCAAAGCTCTATCATTTCACCCATGCTTTTCAAGATCTATATGAATTCATTACCAGCAATGATCAATACAATTCAGCTCACATGCTATAACAATGCAGATAACACACAAATACTTCTTAAACTGAAAAGCCCCAAAGACATTGGAAACCCAAAAATCTTCAATTGCCTCGGAGCCATTGTTCAGTGGATGACATGTAGCCATCTTAAACTGAACGCTTCAAAACTGAAATACTCATATGTGTGACTGGAAAAATTATAAGCCACTCTGCACCTATCCTGACAATCTGTGACCAAAGAGGTAGGAAACCTTGGAATTACCATGGACTCCACGTTATCAATGAAAGCCCAAGTGGACAAGTTAGCAAGATCAAACTACATCTACAGTGCATCTTCTCCCTCCTGGGATTTCCATACAAGGTCCAGGCTACTTTCTCCCTTGTACTATCTAAACTTGATTACTCCAGTAGTCTCTACTATGGATCATCTTTATCAACCATGAAACCAGTACAACAAATTCAGAACTCTGCTGCCAGACTAATCCTACACTCCCACTTCTCCCCTACCTTGATGCCCTATATTAATTACTGAATGCCAGAAGACCTACCTTCAAGCTGCTTATTGTCATCCAGAAAGTAATACATGGACCAGGACTGTTTTGCATCAGGGATAAAATCACCAAATACATTCAACAAAGGAACCTCCTCTACAGATTGGCACCTCATCTCAAAAACCCCACCATACATGGAAACAACTAGGATGGTGCATCTTTCTGTGTCCAAGCAGCCAAACTATGGAATTCATTACCCTCAAACATAAGATTCACGGATAACTATCTTATCTTCGTAAGACTACTCAAGAGTTGGCTCTTGCCAACATAACCACCATACTCAAATACCAATGTACAGCATATCCCAGTGTATGTAAACATATATATGTATCCATTACCTAGTGGTGGTAGCAACTAGTTAGTTATACTTAGGACCAAGTTCTATAGAAAAAGTGTTTTTTTTTTGCTGATAACTTTGGCGCAGTTCAATAACTCTCCCAAATTTTTTAGAAAACGACAGTGGTCACTTCAGCTGCTGTCTGGGTCAGAATAATCCGTTAAGTGGGGTTGAGAAAAAGGGGGGGTTTCCCAAAACGCATTTCCCCCATTCATTTTTTTATAGAGATTTTGAACAGTGATAACGCCTAAACCACTAGACAGAATTACACCAAATTTGGCAGAAAGGTAGCTCTTGGTCCAGAAAAGAGGCCTTTTTGTTATTTGGTGGAAATTCATTCAGTAGTTTTTTAGTTAATAAATGAAAACCAAATTTGCATATATAGGGACACGGATTTTGCTTGGATCCTCCTCAGATCCTCCTCTTATCCTCTGGAGCTTTAGAGGGAAAGCAAGGCCCTGATTGGCTGACCGCAACCTGACAGGAAAGTAGCGGCCGCCACTTTGTTTCTCATATTGCCTGGGCGGGGGGGTGGAGGATAAAAAACAGTGCAAAAACATATAAGGGTTCAGGATACAGGTATCCTGACTGCATAGGACACATGCATAATATTGCCTTTTTTTTCAGCTGTTCCGCAGATTTGAGGATCTTCCTTGGATCCTGATTTGCTTGCTGCAACCTGACACAAATATTAATGTGTGCGTTAAAAAAACATAGAAATTCACTGAGAAACCCAAAGGTCACATGGACATTATAGTTAGGTTGACGTTTTACCCATACAAAACCATAGAAATTTGAGCAGTTATACTTATATTTATCCAAAGAAGCTATAACTGATGCCGGAAAGTAACTTTAGACCACGAGTTATAGTTTCTTAACATAAGTATAACTTTTGTTTTTTTCAGTGACTATATATATACCAAAGGTTACAGGTTCGTTATAGTTGGGATGAATTTACTCTCACAAAACCATAGAAATTCAGCAGTTACAGTTATGGTTAGCTGAAGTAACTATAACTCGCACCCTAAGGGAACTATAACTTGCGTCCCCGCCATGCACAGTTTTTTTCTCCATAATTTTACTGCAAATGTTACATTGGTATTATCAATAAAGTTATCAATGATGTCATGAGTGATGTCAATTGTGGGGTAATTAGCAGTGGATGGCCAGGGTGCGCGTCATAGTTACCATAGGGCATGAGCTACAGTTACTTGAGCTAACCATAACCGCTGGATTTCTATGGTTTGTGGGAGTAAATTCAGATCCTAACTATAACTTCCCTGTAACCTTTGGTTTTTTTAAAGTGAATTTCAATAGGTTTTTAATGTAAAATAAATGTAATTACTACATGCTAATCCAACCACCGCTTAAGGCCATGGGTGATGGCGGTTGGCCACAGTACCTGTGAGTGGGTGCATGAGTATCCGAGTACTTCTGTGAGTGGGTGTGTGAGTGTCTGTGTCATTGTGTGTGTAGTTGTGTGAGTGACTCGGCCACAAAGGAACCTCACCTTCCCTTTTATCCAATAAGAGTCCATAGCTTTTCACAAAATATCTACCCGAGGGGAGTTCTTTCTGCCTCCTTGAGTAAATGTCCTGTATGTGTTTTACACTACAGCTGTGTAATGGAGCACAAGGATATGCCACCAGTGGCCTTGTGAGCGTTTTGGCAACATGATTGTTCCTGGTGCGTCTTTCTCTAGAATTCTGTGATAACATGAATCCTCCTACAGAGAGGCCAACAAGACTAGAAAGACGTAAATGTCCACCAGACCAGGGCCCTTCCTCCTCTCTATATGACGAAAGTGCTTCTTTTTTTGTGGAGATGTCCTTATATTCCTTGGCATCAAGAATGCGCCACCAAAATCGGCCGGAGACACACTGGGGGGGTGATTGGTAAGCTGTCCATCGTCCTGGCAAAAGGTCAGGAAGACATATGCATATTTCTAAGGTGGACAGTGCGGGGCTAAGCGGGCACAGCTTCCAGGTGATTTGCACATTTGCATACTCGTAGCGAATTAAAGGGTTTACCAATCACTCTGCTCTCACCACGAGAGGACAAGAAAGAACCCACTCATCACAGTCACATACAGATTGAGCTCCAATAGATCAGCGATGCATTCACCTCCACTAAGGATTTTAGATTGTTTTTCAATATGTATTAGCTCAGTAGACACATTTGCTGGGCCAATTTTGGCAACCACATCCCCTATGGCCCGGCCTTCATCCAATAGGGAAGTGGGCCCGCACAGCCCCCCCTTCCTGGGTGGATTTTGGCCTGGGGACCCCTTCCCTCGGGGCCCAGCGATGTCTCCTGGGGTCCCCCAAGGGCACCTAGTGTGCAATGAGACCACAGAGGAGCCTCAAGGCACCCTCGGTCGAAGCAAACTCCCGCCTCCTGTGGGAGCCGGCATTGCTATTGTACACAGGGAGCTGCTAAACATGCAGCTCCCTGTGTGCAATAGCAATCGTTTCATCTCCTTCAGGCAGGGAAAGAGATGAAACCTCTGCCTGCTGGAAGTGGAGTGTTTGCTCTGACTTGGCAGGAGCTGCCACGTCAGAGCAAACAGCTATGTCCCGGAATGGGCATCCCAGGACATTGCAGGAGCCACCCCTGGGGGGTGGCAGTCCCCAAAATCATTTTTGGATCCACGAGGGGTTCAGCACAGCCTATTTAGCCCCAGGGAGGTGGTGGTCCCTGGGGCCAGGGCATCATGGTGAACCCCCCTATCTTATTTTATTTCAGCCCTGTGGAAGTGGTGGTCCCTAGAGTTGCAGAGGGGGGGATGCGCCCCCACCATATTTTTAATGAATTTCCCGGGGGGAGGTGATGCTCTTCTGGGCTGTGGAGGGGGGGGCACACAGGCCCCCCACATTAATTTCTTATTTAGCCCTGAGGAGGTGGCGGTGCCGGGGACTGCAGGGGAGGCCGTACGGTAGGCCCTTAAAAATTAATATTTTGCCCTAGAGAGATGGTGGTCCCCATAGCATTGTGGTGGTGGGGGTGCGTTCCTCCCTACATTCTTCTTTTACAGTGCCCCAGAGAGGTGATGGTACCCGCGGCTTTAAAAAGTCCTAGGAGTAGGGCCCTCTGCACCCCCTTCTTTATTCCCCTCCCAATGTCCCCAGGACCAATCTACTTGGGGACAAAAATAAAAGCAAGTGCGGGAGACCTCACTTACTTTTTTAAATGTTTTAAAATCACGACAAAATTTGCAGAATCACCACGATTTTTACTGTGATTTAAAAAGAAAAACTTTTAAACCTTGGAGTCTGAGGTCATAGGGGACCCCTGCACCAAGGCTAGAGAGTTAGGGTAACAGTACCCTACCCTACCCCCTTTTCATTTTTTTCCATTTATTTTATAGCCGGCTGAAACTGAGTCTCAAGATGGGTGCCAACACTTCCTGGTTGAAGTGTTGGCAGCCAATCAGATCTCTGCACGAGATCAGGAGTATTTGCGAAGCCTTCGAGCCTCCACATATACATATTTAGTTTTCTTTTAAAATCTCAAAAACTATTGATTGGATTTACACCAAATAACAATAAGCATTTGCAATGCAATGGTTCTCGTATTTGCTCGAGTTAGAGCTATTAGCGTTGTATACTCATTACCAGACTTTTCTTGCCACATAAATTGATAATGAAAAGTAAAACAGTTTCACATAAGAGAGCCGATGGCTACCATGAGCGTGAAGGACACACAGAAAAGGAATCAAACTTTTGCATTGTGCAATATTGAGTAATGGTGCAAGAATGTCCGACTAGGGAATGTAGGCTTCGGTCTCGAGCCTGTCTGCATACTAAGAGCTTTGGTTAAAGGGGAACCACTGCTGTTCCCTCTTACCTCGGAATCCGTGCTCCCTTTCTGTTCAGATAAATAGTTGTCTAAAGGCAAGTTAAATTAAGTTTGGTGCTGCTCAGCAATGAAACCCAATGAAAGAGTATTCACAGGCTGTATTCCTGGCCTCCTCGTTATAAGATGGAAGCAGGAAGCATCACAAGAAAGGGTCCAATCACCAGAGATAGCAATACGCTGTTGAATATATGACCATAAAATGGTCAGGTGTCACTGTGCACAGTTTGCATAAGTTAGCAGAAAGATCAGGCTTACTCATACTAAGTAGGTGTGGTGCATCACTAGGATGTGACTCACGCCTCCTCTGCACACAGCTACTGCCCTTGGTAGCCTTCTGTTCTCAAAGATATCTAATCTCTGTTTACTATGGATCATTTTCCAATGAGCCCCCTCAGACACAAACCGATTCTAGATTTGAACAAACAAAAGTGTACTACTCTCGTTTGAGAAGCGGAGTGGCATGAATTGCTTCCAAACTATGATCTTACAAAGATGCCGTAAGCAGCAAGAACAGACCATTGTTACTACTTTCATGGCTCAACATGGCCTTTCCATTTTCTTTGCAAGGCGCTTCTTCCTTTTAGTCTTAATACTGGTGTCTAATTATTGTGGGGCAAATTACTTTCATATGTTTATCCACACTTCTTCACGTGTCCATGTGCAAAGTCAAAGGTTCTTTGCACTTCAGTTGGACTGTTGGTTAAAAGCAAGCTAAGCTGGAACTGCTCGAGGATGCAATAATGAGGGAAATACAACAAGGGAGGAACAGAGGGAGAGAAGAAGAAAGAGAAAGAGAAAGACACATAAAGGGCAGATTACTTGGGATCCAAGCATCACGTGCAAGATTTTGAACTAAATTCTGTTGTACTTTGTAAAAGTCTAACTTTCATTGCAGCATGCCCCCGTCAAAGGTATGTCATCAATCAGGAAGATGAAAGAGTAGGCTGTAGCGATATCTGAATGTCAACCCTATTGCTTACATAAAGTTTCTACAAAATGTGCATAAACACAGGTGGCAGTAGACGAAGAAGAAAACTTCCTTCCACAAGTCCAGAGTAAAATCAAGTTGTAACTATATTATTGAATCCACTACTGTCATCAACACCCTTTGAGGTCCTGAGCCAACTCCAACTGTCCACTCACCAAGCTCCAGAACCCGAGGGCCTGATGTCACATGGAACATAGAACTTATTGATGTCACATGGAACATAGAACTTATAAATACAAAAGAACTAAGACAGGCAAGCCATACAAATGACAGCATAAACATGTTATACTAAATCTATATGAAAACAAATGTCAGTATAAGCACATATTACATCATCTTCTCCTTTTAAAAAATAAAGAAGTAAAATACTACCACTGAACTATTTCAATATGAAATCATTAAACCTGGAAGGCATCTTAACAACTCTATTACTGCGAGTACACATGGAACTATGGGGGTGATTCTGATTCTGGCGGGCGGCGGAGGCCGCCCGCCAGAATTCCGCCCCCATTATACCGCTCCGCGGTCAGAAGACCGCGGAGGGTATTATGAGTTTTTCCCTGGGCTGGCGGGCGGTCTCCAAAAGACCGCCCGCCAGCCCAGGGAAAAACTCCCTTCCCACGAGGATGCCGGCTCGTAATCGAGCCGGCGGAGTGGGAAGGTGCGACGGGTGCAGTGGCACCCGTCGCGTATTTCAGTGTCTGCAAGGCAGACACTGAAATACTTTGCGGGGCCCTCTTACGGGGGCCCCTGCCGTGCCCATGCCATTGGCATGGGCACGGCAGGGGCCCCCAGGGGCCCCGCGACCCCCCCTACCGCCATCCTGTTCATGGCGGCTTTCCCGCCATGAACAGGATGGCGGTAGGGGGGGTCAGAATCCTCATGGCGGCGGAGCGCGCTCCGCCGCCATGAAGGATTCCCCCGAGCAGCGGTAAGTCGGCGGGAGCCTGCCGACTTGCCGCTTCTGACCGCGGCTGAACCGCCGCGGTCAGAATGCTCGTGGGAGCACCGCCAGCCTGTTGGCGGTGCTCCCGTGGTCGGTGGCCCTGGCGGCCACCGGCCGCCAGGGTCAGAATGACCCCCTATATGTGTTTGGAAGATTTCTGCTGCATGCAACATTGTTATGTAAAACTATCTCATCCTGGATTGGATGCATTTCTAACTCATTCTCGCAAGTGATAATCGGTGCATGAGCTTGTAGTCCGTTTCTATAATTTCCCACCTGACTTGACTCGGTCACACATGTATGAATAGACTTAGGAACCTCGTCAAACCAGGAATGACCTGAAAAATCTACCTGTCTGTTAGCATAGACTTTGTTAAAAAATTCTGCTTGTCTGACAGAAATAGGGATAACAATATTTCTGTTCCACCACCCTCTCCCATCCAATAAGACAGAAGCTTTTGTTACTCTCATTACTTTAACTGGTAGCGAATATTTTGATTATCCTTTAGAGACCCTCTGAGGTTTTTTAATTAACACCCAATCATTAACATTTAATTTAGTTTCTTTAACTTTGTTCCTGAAGTCATAGTACTTTTTTTGGTTCAGTTGTTTCTTTAAAACTCGGCTCCTTAATTCATTCAATGTTATATCACTTTTACCTAGTTTGTCTGTTAATGAGTCAGCCAACCACACTGGCACAAGCTTAGACCTCGATTCTCTCCCCCTAAGAAGAGCAAAAGGAGAAACTCCTGTGGTGGAATGTGGTGTAATCAAATAGGCCCAAATTTTATCTTTGAGAAAGTCATGAACGTTATAATTATTAGCTAAAGCAGTTTGGATTCCTTCTTTTAAAATTCTATTGGCTCTCTCTACCAAGCCATGAATATTAAACTTTTCCATGAAACTTCCCATTTTCTTAGAAGTGAAGTGTACCCCATTATCAGTGACAATCTCCGAGGGAGCACCTTCCAAAGCAAACAAATTTGACAAAAATGTTATGGCAGTGTCAGTATCAGCATTCTCAACAAATGCAAAATAAATCCATTTAGAGAAATAGTCTATTGCCACAATTAGATATTTCATGTTTTTTGACAGCATATGAAAAGGTCCAGAAAAATCCAATGCAATTTTTTCCCATGGTTTGCATGACAAAGGAACATTGAATAAAGGTTTAACACTACCTTTCCAGTGTTTATCTGACACTACACACTGGGGACATAGATCAATAAAATCTGCCACTTGTTTATCAATATTGGGCCACCAGTATTTTTCTTTCAAAGTTTTACAAGTGGCAGAAACACCTAGGTGACCTTCATGTGCAATTTTAATAAGTCTTGATCTTAAGTCATTCGGTGGTACACAGACGGAACCTCTCATACAGAATCCATTTTCACATGATAATTCCATAGCTAACTGTTAGTACGTATTCATCTCACCACAGTATTTTTTGTTATTAGGCCAACCATGTCTAATGTAATGTAGAACTTGAGATAGTATGTTGTCATTGGACATGGCTAATTTCCATTCTTCCTGCATAAATAAACCATCTGATGCAGAGACAAGATCTAAAATACCAACTACACACTCTGTCTCTTGATCATCACTTGTGTCAGTACAATGTGGTAGAGAAAGTCTGGATAAACAGTCTGCTCTAAAGTTTTTTACTCCTTGTATATATTTCACCTCAAGATTATAGTCCTGTAATTTGGATAACAAACGTACAAGGCGGGCGGACGCTTTACCCAAACCATTGCCACTCATTAAATACACTAGAGGTTTGTGATCAGTGTAGATGTCAAACTTAGTTCCCCATATGTATGTCCTAAACTTTTGGACAGCCCAAACACAAGCCAGTGCTTCCCTTTCGATAGTGCTGTAATTGCTTTCAGCTTGAGAAAGGGTTCTAGAAGCAAATGCGACTGTATGTTCTTGATCATGTAGCCATTGTCCAAAAACGGCTCCTAACCCTTTGAGGCTAGCATCAACTGTAATAAACGACTTAGCAGCGGGTATGAAAGATTTCAAGGTGGGCATAGACAACACCACTTGTTTGATTTTCTCAAATGTATCATCTAATTGTTGATCCCAAACATATTTGCTCCCCTGTTTAAGCAAGGATCTTAGGGGTTGTACTAATAGTGCGAAACCACTCACAAACCTTGAATAATACTCACATAGTCCTAAAAAAGAACGTAGCTCATCCTTGTTGGACGGAGGAGGAGCTTTCTTTATTGCTTCCAAATTACACATTTTGGGCTTAATGCCTTCGGCTGAAATAGAATGACCGAGATAATCCACACTGTCAACCAAAAACTTGCATTTCTCGGTTTTAATAGTTAAGCCATAGCTTTGTAGAATGCTAAATACTTTATCTAGTACTTCATGATGCTTTTCAATGGTTTCAGTGTGAACTAAAATGTCGTCCTGAAAAGCACAAACATCCTTCAAATGACCCAGTAGCGTATCCATTAATTTCTGAAAAACGCTCCCTGCCGAAGCTAATCCGAAAGGCAATCTGAGGAATTTAAAGGCTCCATACGGGGTAATAAACGTAGTTAACTCTTGGGAGTCTACGCTAAGGGGAATTTGGTGGTAAGCTGAATGTAAGTCTATAGTTGAAAAGAATTTAGAATTTCCTAAAGTGGTGATCAGTTCCTGTATGTGGGGTAGCGGATGGCAATCTACCAAAATGTTCTTATTAAGTGACCTCAAATCAACACATAGCCTAAGGTCGCCATTTTTCTTTTTTGTTACGAAAATTGGAGAAACCCACTCAGAGGCTTTCGTTGGGGCAATGATATTGTCCGAAACCAACTTAGCAAGCAAGACTTTAAGCTGATCTCTGATAGACAGAGGGACCGGTCTAACCTTATGTGACACTGGGATCGCTCCATCCTTGAGTCTAATGGTGTGTTCAAAACCCTTAACAGTCCCCACCTTGTCAGCAAAAATGTCTGGAAATTTAGATATGAAATGTTCAGGAACTGCGTTGTTGATATGCAAGACTGAGTTCCCTTCATAATTGTGCGACCTTTGACCTAAAATTATGGGAGTTTCCTGGCCGGGACATAACATAATGCCCAAACACACCAGGTCTTTCCAGCCTACAATGTTTCTCCCTTTCACAGCTATATAAATTTTAGTGTACACAGCTCTTCCTAAAATCTCTAAAGAAGCATGGAAAAAAACCAACAAATCAATATCTTGATCCCCAAACGCTTTAGGTGCAATGTCCGCTTTTTCCAAAACTTGTGTATTTTCCCACAATTGAAAGAAAGTTTTGTCCCCTAAAATAGTAACTGGTGCTCCAGAATCAGCCATAACCAAAACTTTCTTAGAGCCTATAAGAGCTTGGCATATTGGACCCTTGATGTGTTCAACGTCATAACTATTATTGCCACTTGAAGAGTCTACTGTGAGAACCATGTTAGATAATCTATTTGAACAAAGGGTTAATTCTGTTGTGTCGGGCGTGTACACATTACTGATTTTCACTTTTCCCCCGGAATTTACATTATATCCAGTCTGTCTACAGAGTGCTTGGAAATGACCAATTTTCTTGCACTTCAAGCACCTTTCTCCTATTGCAGGACAAGAAGAGTTGTTGCCCAAATGATTATGAGAACCACAACGGTAGCAAGACTTAACCGATTCTGAATACGTTTTTTTCTGTTTAAATGATTTTTCTTTAATGTAATTTACTCCTGTTTCATCACTTAACTGACCAACATTCATTTGTTCATTTGGCACAGACACACCCCCTTGTCCACTTACTACTCTAGACGTAACTATAGATCGCTCGATAGCATTCGCTAAGTCCACGACTTCATCTAAAGTAGGATTACGACAAGCTAAGAGACGTTCTTGTATTTTCTTTGAATGACAGTAGAAGACAAATTGATCTCTTATGTACGTATCTACTATATTCCCAAAATCACACTTCGCTGCTAACACCCGCAAATTGGCTAAATATTCATCAACTGATTCATCAGCAGTCTGTCTACACATAGCAAAATTAAACCTCTCGAGCAGAACATTTGAGTCATCTGAATATTGTTTTTTGATCCTCTCCTTTCCCTCCATGTAGACGTCCCAAACAATATCCTCACCCACTGGTGGAAGAATAGTTGGTAAGTTGTCGAATACACGTTGACCAGCAGTCCCAAGGTGGTTAAAAAGAAAAGCTAGTTTCCTAGCTGGTGGATATCCTATAGCATCTATCGCTGATAGGTAATTCTCAAAAATCCTTAGCCATTCACTCCACTTTATTTCAGGTTTCCCAATTTTTTATAGAAAAGGAGGAGGTTGCACCACCAGCTGGTTAGTTGACATGCTCCGAAATGAGACGTTTTAACTTGTAAAAATAGACAGAGAGAGTTACTAAATATATATGCAGTAGAATACGAAGGAAAACGCTGAATCCTGTGTGAAAAACAAAGATTTCAAGCTGCACAAAACCCCTCCACGCGTTTGAAATAACGTCTATGTTACACAGTTTCCTTGTTTGCCGTCTTGTGTATGCTGCACCAGTTCACAGATGCGCGAAGCCAACAAGACTGACGCTTTCCAAAAAATGAGATGTTGCAAGTAAATTCAATGCATCTCCGTAAGATGTAGCGGCGCATAAACAAACAGCTCCAAACAGTGAAGATCCGATCTCTACGATGAGTTGCTAGGCAACACACTTGTGCATTGCACGCTCGTGCACTCCGCACCCTGAAAATATTTCCTTTTGAAGCGTCCACGAAATCTACAGTTGCTAAGCAACACGAGCGTCTAACAGCGTAAGGCAGTCTCGTGAGCTTCACGCGCAGGTTGTTCTTCAGTTTAACTCGAGCGCAAATGCCGCAACGACTCAAAGTGCGGTTGCCTTACCCAAACTTTTTTTTTTAAAGCTCACCTCGTCACGGGTTAATGATGACACCTCTTAAAAGACAAAGGCGGTCATTCCAACCCTGGCGGTCAATGACCGCCGGGTTGGAGGACCGCGGGAGCACCGCCGACAGGCCTGCGGTTCTCCCAAGGGCATTCCGACTGCGGCGGTAAAGCCGCGGTCGGACCGGCAACACTGGCGGTCTCCCGCCAGTGTACCGCCTCCCTTTGGAATCCTCCAAGGCGGCGCAGCTAGCTGCGCCGCTGAGGGGATTCCGACCCCCCCTACCGCCATCCAGTTCCCGGCGGTCCGCCCGCCGGGAACCGGATGGCGGTAGGGGGGGTCGCGGGGGCCCCTGCAGTGCCCATGCCACTGGCATGGGCACTGCAGGGGCCCCCGTAAGAGGGCCCCTACAAGTATTTCACTGTCTGCTTGGCAGACAGTGAAATACGCGACGGGTGCAACAGCACCCGTCGCACCTTCCCACTCCGCCGGCTCGATTACGAGCCGGCATCCTCGTGGGAAGGGAGTTTTTCCCTGGGCTGGCGGGCGGTCTTTTGGCGACCGCCCGCCAGCCCAGGGAAAAACTTAGAATACCTTCTGCGGTCTTTCGACCGCGGAGCGGTATTTCGGACGGGGGAAGTCTGGCGGGCGGCCTCCGCCGCCCGCCAGACTTGGAATGACCCCCCAAGTCTGTACTGGCACAGATTCACCTCGATGTGTTCGCGTCAGGTTTTCTGGTCGGTGGATCCAATTCAAACGTACCCCACTTCTGGTACCAAAATGTAGCAATGAGGTGGCAGTAGACGAAGAAGAAAACTTCCTTCCACAAGTCCAGAGTAAAATCAAGTTGTAACTTTATTATTGAATCCACGACTGTCATCAACACCCTTTGAGGTCCAGAGCCAACTCCAACTGTCCACTCACCAAGCTCCAGAACCCGAGGGCCTGATGTCACATGGAACATAGAACTTATTGATGTCACATGGAACATAGAACTTATAAATACAAAAGAACTAAGACAGGCAAGCCATACAAATGACAGCATAAACATGTTATACTAAATCTATATGAAAACAAATGTCAGTATAAGCACATATTACAACTATGTGCATAAACACACCGAGCTATCCTGCCCTCCTGCAGCCAAGCAAAAAAATATATGCAAGTCTCCCTTGGACATCTGTTTGAACTGGTGTCTCGGGGGCTTTTGTAAAGAACTATTGGAAAGATGGAAAGGAGGACTGCCTCCCCGCTACACCGCTGAATGGCTCCTTCTGTGCCCCCAGCTGCCCATCTACTCGATAATGCCCCTTGACACCAAAAGCATTTAAATGCAATTGTGTAGACATCCAAATATGTTTAGAAACTGGCAGCTACAACTTATAAGTAAAGTAGGAAACGGTAAAGAGACGAAGGTGACTTTGAAAAGCTCAAGCGCTTCAGCAGTTGTTTAGAGATGCTGAACTTGAAAAGTCTGCATTTACTGAATTAAAGCAGATGTTTGTTAATACCGTAGGAAAGGAGCGGGAGCCAGACACGTTTTGCTGGCCCTGGGGAGGGCGGCCAGACTGTTATCACTGTAGTTGGAGAATCTCACAGTTTTCTGTTGATGGTGAATTTGACAAATTAAAAAAAAACAGTATTAGCCAAGGCACAACAAATCTGTTTTGGTAACGCCCTCCCTAGCTGGGTTGAATAATGAGGTTTACTTGAAGCTGGGCACAAACCACACACGTCACATGCAGCAGAATTATCAGGACATTACTAACCCTGAGTGCACCGGACTCCCTGAGTATTCAGAGGTCGTGTCAATACATCTCCAAAGAGCTTTAGCTCCGCGAAATTTACCCCTCGGTGTCCGGCCTGCTCCCAGAAAACCTTCCGATACTAGAGTTAACGGGTCAGCTTGAGGAATGAACTAACATGTAAAGAGAACTGCCACTTATGTTAAGCAAAGGGGGGCATATAGTAATACTGCTCAAACTGGTTCATGCAGCTGATCACACTAATCAGATCGGGCTTTTTACCAATTGTCTATACTGCTGTAAAAAACGAAAATGACATTTTAAAAGCCATATGTTGTCCTACTGAATTGTAGTTCTTAAATCGACCTGTGAAGAGCAAAGGGTCGAGTTTGCCCTGCTGTGTTTGAACCATGAACTGCAGAAAGACACTCACAAGTTACAAAACAGAAAGCAGCCAGCCCACATGGACACAAGATTTCCAAATTCTTCGAGGTTTTCAATTAGCCGGAGGCCTTAAAAGCGAGTGCGAGTGCACTCTCACCGAGTGCAGCAAGTGTTATTACAGCCTTTTTTGTACTGACAAAAGCAGCTCCGAGTCAGTCAAGAGAGCAGCACCCTGCTGGGGCCCTGGAGCGGAGTGGAGCCGTGATGAACGCGGTAGTATTCACAGACACACTCTGTATTTACTGCCCACACACAAAGGGAAATACAAGTTTGCTTGCAGTGAAATCTGTTGGCAAATGTGCAATTATCTATGTAACTGTCAAAAGTGGAATTACCTATCTCACATGATCGATTACTGCCCAGCGAGATCGCGCTGCCAAATAAAGAGAAAAAGTAGTCCAGAAACCAGATGGAAAACATCGAGCCTCGTATGTTTTCAGTGGTTGGTTGGTGCGCTCAAGGAGGGCTAAACACCGGAAAAGGCATGACGTATGCATGCCTTTCACTAATGAAAGCAAGCAGATTTTAAAAGGCAAGCCCACGAACCAATGAAAGTGATTTACGTGACATTGGCGTGGTTAGAAGCCCAAAGAGAGATTACAACAGGGGTCGGAGAACTTTGTGCTCGCCCCTAAAAAGCACTTTTTCTGGACCAAGTGCTACCTTTCTGCCAAATTTGGTATAATTCCATCCAGCAGATCGGGCTGTAGTTGTGTCTAAAACCCTTATGGAGAATTTAAATGGGATTTTTTTTTTAACCCCCTTTTTCTGGACCCCTGCTTGACTGATTACCTTGAAACCTCTCATGCATGACAAGATTCGCCTGCACTCTTTAAAAAAAAAAAGGCAAGACATAAAACACTTTCTATGGAAACTAGGTACTAACTATAACTAGCTACCCACTAGTGACTGCCAGTAGGTTTTATAAGTGTATAGATAATTTTACAGGTATATAGGTTACTGCATAGTGTTCATATAAGTTATTTGATAAGATGGTTATGGGTCTCTGTTTTATTTATCTATCACAGTATGTAAATATACATTTAAAATACTTTTTTTTTTTAATTAAAAAAGTAGCTTCAAGTACAGCAACACTTGAAAAACGAATACAAGAAACTTACACATCGGACGGATGCATCAGATTTCTTGCACTGCCCACCAATTCCATAACACCGCCAAGGATGCACTGTATTTACTATACAGAGCTCCATGGCGCACGTTTTCATAGTTGCGTCAGACATTCTGGCGCATCTGTGGCACTAAACCGATGCATTGCTGAACTAGCGTAAAAAAACATTACATTACTCCAGCAAGATCAGGAAGGCTCCCAGAGAAAAAAGCCCTGCATCAATTTAACGCTAGCTGTGAGCAGGCATTAACATTTGACGCAGTGAAGTCGCAGAATGATGCAGTGAAATCTAAATTACACTGCATCAGTTTTGCGTGGAGTTTTTACATGGGAACACCTAACTTGCATACATTATACTTGGTGCAGATATAATATGACACATACTGACGAATTAGGCCCAATGAGTCAGTTTATTAATCTGGAGCAGTGTAAAGCACTGCTTAGTGCCACTGCTGTGTTAAACAAATAATGCAATATTGGCGCAAAGGCCTTATAGATGAAGCCCTGAGTTTGCACAATACAACTTTATATCTTGATATATTATCTTCTTATGCATGTATACCCTTCTATGTAGTTATGTATCTATATATTTATTACTTAACTCCCACTGTAGAACCTCCAAAAACACCTTTGTCTCCAATGCACTACTGTGTAGAAGGAAAAGCCTTTGAATGTCCCCAGTGCACTACTGTTTGTCTCATCCTATACCTCTCTCAATATATCCTCTACTCTTTGACTCATCCCAAACCTCATTCTACTACTGTGATTCCCCCAATAACCCTTTCCAGACTCTTCCCACCTCTCTGTGGGAAGGGATTCTTGGCTCACCCTAAACCTCATTTTATTACTATGATTTCCCAAATAACCCTTTCCAGATTCCTCCCTTATGAATCCCTCCTTTGACTCACCCCAAACCTCATTTTACCACTGTGATCTTGCTAATCCCTTTCTAAGACTCTTCTCCATCTCTCCATCTCTCTTTTGACTCACCCCTAACCTCATCTTACTACTATGATCTCCAAATAATAATGTCTAGACTCCTTCCTCCTCTATCCCTCCAATATCCCACTCAGTTCAACTAACAGATTTGGATGTCCACCTCATAACTTAACTAATATTTCCTTATACTAACCCACCTCTAATCCTTTGTGGGTTCCGGAGTAGCATGCTACTCGACAAAAAGCACTACAATGGCTCGTCAGGGGTAATAACCGCTTTATATTGTAACTGAAGAAGTGCACTGAAACTGGAATACTCGCTCCACTGAGCACACATACCCTCAAAACAAAATCAGACGTGCCACTGGGAAATTCTAGATTAAAGAACAGTGATAACATTAGTCTTCCATTGGTAACAATGTATACTTGCTGAGAAGTGCAAATACTTTCCATATGAAATTAAAAATACAGAAACGCTGAGCCTGACAAAATCTTTTCATTTAAAGAACTGATCCCAACTACACCCTCTTCTTTGTTGGTCAAGAAGTCGCAAAAAACTGTTTGCTTAACTAGTGTGGATACAAGATTTGTGCTTTCTCAGCAGGGAAATCTAGTCAGCAGTTTTCTCAACCATGCAAGGATAAGGGGATACGTTCTGTTGTATAGTGTTTTAGCATTTGCATAATATTTCTTACCTTTAACTAGGCCTCAAAGTGTGTCAGGGTAGTTAGGTAAGAGCTACCATGTATGCAATGCACGGATAGCTGTGTGGATTCATAGTGCAGCATATGTGGAAAGTGCTGGGTATTGTGCCTGAGGTTTAGAGGGGTGCTGCAATTGCTTTGCGGCAACCTTTTGTCCGTGTTTATGCATTGTGTGATGGAGAGAAGAGTGAGACACATGGGCCCTCATTGCGGGTGTGGCGTTCTTAAGACCGCCACACTCGGAGTGGTGGTATTACCACTGCGGTCCAAGCTGTAAAGACCGCTGCATTACAAGTTCAGCGGTTTGGTTGAAGCCAAACCGCCTCAATGCCGCCAGCCCTGCCGGTGCAGTCGGCCGACGGCATGCCTAAGACTGCCAGGTGTATTGGGAGACAACAAACCACCAGGCTTTTCGCGGTGGTCGCCCCACCACAAAAACCCGGCGACAGGAATCCCCATTCTCGTCACCTGCACACGCATCCCTACACATCCACACACTTGCAGACACACACCCCCACCCGACCTCATGTATACGTCTAGACACCCCACTCAACTGCACACATACATCCAGACATCCCCCCAAACGCATGCATACATACTGACACCCCTACCCAACTGCACGCATACATACTGACACCCCCACCCAACCGCACACATACAGACACGCACCCGCACTCGCATGCACACAGACACACCTCCCCATTTGCTCGCACACAGACACGCACCCCCACCCAACCGAACACAGGCATTCACCACACTCGCTCGCAAGCATACGCACCCACCTCCGCATTCATACACTCCCTCACCCTCTGCATACATTCACTCTCACATACCCCTCAGCATTCATACACACCCCCAGGCCCCGCATACATTCACACACACCACCATGCACGTATACAGTCACACACACATGCATGCACACCAATTACGACACACACAGACACGGTCGCACACATACACACAGCACACACACATGCACTTATCACACACACGCACACACACCCTTCCGGTCGGTCCACCTACCTTTTTGGGCCGCACAGCAGCCCATGTCAAGGTGGTTGCCCGGGAGGGGGTGGATGTGGGCAGTTCCACTGCCATTGCCGCAGCACCATGTAAGGACCGCAGTGCCATATTACTGCTTGTAATATGGCGGGCGGAGTATTTCTGCCATGGCGGTGCTGGTGGAGGACCTGCCTTTCACCCACCATTGGTCAGGCTGATGGTGTCGGATTTCCGCCTGTTTTTGGGTGGAAATCCATTGGTGCCTCATGATACGGTGGTCTCCAGACTGCCAACACTGGTGGTCTTTTGGCACCTGCTTCGATGACGGTCTTGACAAAAGATCGCAAAAATCGAAATGAGGGCCATAGTGTTTGATTGTGGGTATATACTATCTTCTTGGTAGTTGTGACAAGTCCCATAACCTTTTGTAGTGCCTGGTTGGTAGAGTAGGGGTTGACAATGTAGACTGCTTGGGAAACAATGAGTGTCATGCTTGCGGTTTGGAATCATGCACAGTTGTGTCAGTTCAGTCTTGTATACCCATGTAAATGGATTGTGGCAGAGAGCTGTTTAGTAGATAGATGAGGAAAAACAAATATGTACAGTCTTTCTCTAATCTGTTCCTAAAATGAGCGGGTCATCTTTTTGGAAGCAGTCAGTTCTCTCCCATCCTCTAGAATTCTAACTGGAAGTGGAAAATCCTTATTCTCTGACGTCTGTACAGGGAAAGAAGTACCATCAACATGAGAATTTCTGAAGGAATGTATCGTCAGGAATGGAGCAAATCTGGATTGGATTATCTTTCTGTTGGAGGATGCCCAAAGGTTTAGATGGTGGGAGATTAGTCTGTCACCCCAGATGGTCTGGTGCATGCTGAAGAGGGCACTGATAGAGATCTGGCCACAGGCAGCCAGAACAAGAGAGCATGTACTGCCTGTGAGAGATCGTCCAACATGCATAGCCGGTGTTGTCTAGCATCTGCAGTCTGGTTTGTTTGGAGTCTACAGAGTGGATCCCCAGGTACACTCTGTTGGTGTATCCTAGGTGTGACAGGACGAGGGGGATGACAGCATTTATTCTGTGACTGAATCTTAGAAGTAGGAAAATGCAGCATAAGGTTCTCATGGTATAGAAAGCGCTTCTGATCTCCTGGTTTACATGCTATTAAAGTCCATTGTCACTCCCAACGGTTCCCCACTTACAGCTAAATGAATGTGGATGATACATTGTTAATTTTCACAATTGAGAGTAATGGATTCTGGGGAGAAACGTTTGAGGTGATTGAGGAGCATTGAGTTGTCCAAAGGTTGCAGGCATTCCAAGGAATATGAATCAAGATTTTCAGCGTTAGGTTTAACCAGGAGTTACCACCACAGTCTTGGCTGCTGATGTTGAAAGCTTGAATATGTCCTGCAGAGGGCTAAAGTATGCATTGGAAAGGAGAGGAAACCTCGTGGAATGCTGGTCACGACATTGAAAGTCTCAAGCAGAAAGACAGAAGGGAGACAATGAGGATATTTCAGAGACCAGAATCCCGAAGAGGATGATTAAAGGCCTAGCTAAAAAAAGAAGATATATCCCTACACCTAGAAGTGCTCTCTGCACTTAATTTTGTATTACTAGTGTATATTTTGAAGAACATTGGTCAAATAGCCCAAGACCTCATGGTCTTTCTTTCATGAGATATAAACTAAAGAAGCCTCCAGGTTCTTTGATTAAATCCTGTAAAGGATCCCTTCGTGCAGGCTGAAAAGGGATCCTGTCCCCTTCTGTGTAATTGATAAAGCTACTTTTAGGAAGGGAAAGTCTGGGAAGCTTAAAATCATTAGAGGGCCAACCATTCACGCTGTAGAATGAATACCTTAGAAAAATCATCTGTTGATTTCAATCAAATACTCCACTGCTTTAATTCCCATATAACTACAAATAGAAATTACTGGAGCCTGATTTGATTCTGTGGGCGACTCAAATACAGAAACAAACATTTGTGTGTTTTGGCATAGTGGTGCTTCATTACTACAGACCTGTAACTATTATAGTGTTTTCACGGGTGCAAGTATCAAGAAATGCCTTACGTCTCTTGAGGCATTGCTCACAAGTGCAAACATTTGCACATTGATCCTGTGACTGGTGGGTTTACTCGTGTGACCTAAATAGCCATCTGAAAAAGCTGACTTTAAGCCTGATGTATATCTTGCCGGTATAGATACTCTGTCGCAATGGCCAACAAGACTGGAATGGCGACTGAGTTCACTCCATGCCAACATTATGGTCCACCCTCCCAATTAAGAATCAGGCATACAATAGGTTTAATGACAACAGAGACTATACTGTCTCCGCCCTTGCCAAGTCCCTCCAATGGCCTGATGAGTAAGGGCAGCTGGAGGTTTGTATGTCCACCCACCTATTTTAGATGGGGAGGCATATAGCCCATTTTCGATGCATGACACTGCCAGGAAAAACCTGGAGGTAAGGTACATCAAAAAAGAGCTCAAAGCTCCCTCACCATGAAGGAATCTCGATGGCAAAGGATGCACTTTTTTTTTTTACTTTAAAAAAGAAAATCCTGCTTTGGGATTTTCTTTTTGAAAACATAAATAACATTTTGGATGGAGGTGTGCATCAGGCGTACAATGCTTGGACAACAGTTACTGCCAGTGCTTGAAATGTCTGCTAGGACATCGGACATTTCCAAATATGGTGAGGGACATCTCAGTCGGAGTCAAGATATAAATTGGGCCCCAAGTCCTATTCACTCTAACTGATTTTCTCTTAAATGTATTTCTTTGCCTTGTATTGTGCAAGATATTTTGTAAGGCGTGGGTCATGTGATATGGGGCTGTGTGTTAGGAGAGAAGGTCTGCTATCGCATGTCTGTGGGGCTTGGCGATATTGGAATAGCGGTACGCTCAACGGTTGGTCATTGATTAGTGAGTTGCCTCTGTCACACTCTATCGTTTATAAACAAGGAATGTTTGTTAGTGCCATCACTCCAGTCAGCCAGTGCAGTGCCAGCTTGACAAGGCCTACTTCAGAACCATCATGTGTCTCAGAAGAGTGAAGTGGGTGTACCTGGGAGAATGTGTGTTGCTTGCAAGAGTGCTGAACATACAAATGCCACAACTTTGTGTGTGTTCATTGACATCTGCAGTGCTTTTCTGCACTATTCTGCACTTTTAAACACACACATAAATGAACCAGGAATAAAAGGACAATGTGTGTCAGAGCGTAGAAAATTGAAAGGATATAATGAAAAATATTTTTTACATGCTGACAAATTGGAAATAACAACAATAAATGCACTATTCCAGTACCCAAAGGTTTCCACAATGCAGATATTCTTCAGTCATAATGGTAGGAAATGCAAGCATGTGCCAAGAAATCGTAACTTTGGCTCAGATGTGCCTGAGTAATTAGACACTTTATACAAGTTGTAAAATACTGCTAGGTGTAAGCGGGCTTAAGCTGAAAATGTACGATTCTTTTTTGCTAGAAATCTTTAGCAAGCTGTCAAATGTTCCTGTGTTTCCTCATTTCTCCGAGAATTTCAAACCCTTGCTGGATCTGTTTCTGGAAACTAGAAAACAGCTGCTACCACAAAGCACGGATGAGGTCAACTCCAGGTTATTGCTAGTAAAGGTTTATAGTTCGTTGTCCTTTATTAGACCTTTCTCGGTGTGATAATGATGAAAAGTTTGTTGCACTTCTCTTCAACTGGAATTTTTCGAAATTGACAATTTGGTTAACTCAGATTTTACTACTTGATTAAAAAAAAGTCTCATCCACCTAACCTCCTTCCAGGACAGTTTCAGGGTGATCCCCTAACTGTGGCCAAGAAACAGGGGTGAGGGAGGTGGTCTCAAAACATATTTTCCCCTTGCATTTTTTTACAGGAAAATAGAACAGAGATACCACAAAATCGACTGAACAGAATTACACCAAATTGGGTAGAACACTAAATCTTAGCCCAGAAAGTGTTTTTTTCGTGATTTGGTGTAAATTCGTTAAGTAGATTTTGAGAAATGAATGTTCAAAATGAATGTATATATCACACTGTGAAGGATCCAGCAGATCAAAAGATAAGATCTGATTGCCTGCCACCACTTCAATAAAGTTGTGGCGGCAGATATTTTAGGACTCAGTGCCTCAGTCCTCTGTCCCACAGAAAGTACTTAAAAAAGCACAAGGTTGGGATACTCTGCCCCCTCGACCTGGTGGGGTATCGCAGAGGGGCCGAAAAGTGTTTTTGTTTTTGGCAGATCGTAGGTCAGCTGTAGGATTAAAAAATAATGGTGGGCTCCTGCCTGTAAAGAAATCCCTTTTTTACATGTTCATCCCCACATTTTTGGGCAAATGCTGCTGGTTTATCGACTGTGAGAGTGCACTGAGGACTGCTAACCAGACCTCAGTGGCAGTGTTCTAACCCCTTACAAAGTGTATCTCAAATTGCATACCCTCAATTGGCAGAGGCTGACTTACTTATAAGTCCTTAGTATATGGTACTGTTGTATAAAGAGTACAGTAAAACTAAGAATGTCCAGAAAGAATGTTGAAGGTTGAGGAGTAGAATCTTGGGGTTGAGGTGAATTGGCAGTTGCTGCTCCGTGCCCACCCTGTTAAGACGTGTCTCAGCTTATTAAACAGTATTCAACGAAGTATTGCAGTGTGGCAATTTACTTTAGATACCCGGGCTTCCCAGCTCATTCAAGGCAAATTGTCCACCAAGGGCTGCACTACCGATTGTGCCACCTTTTGTGTGACAATGTACAGAATGGTTGCCAGTCTTCCACTTCAGCCTGGAAAGGCAGTGGTAAAACTGATAGTTCGACTTTGCTGTTCAAACTAGTGGCAATCCCCCTCTTCCCTTACTTAGCAATATAAATAGGTTTCCCCTAAGGAAGGCCTTTCGAGCCCTCAGGCAAGGAGATGACATTATTAAGGAGGACATGTATTTTTTTTTTTATATCTGGCATAACAGCAATACTTATAAATTGTAATTTTGCTGTGGGAGAGTTAGTAGCCCCTTTGGCCAACACAGGGTTGTTGGCTGACCCCTAAGCCTGGTTAACTTCTGAATGGGACTACTTAGATGGGTACTATAAGATATTAAATAAATTGTGGCATTAAAGCCGACTTGATGCCCAAGTCAAATTTAATGTTACTATTAAAAAAATGCAACTTTTAGAAAGTTGCCACTCTGTGACCAATTTTGCCTAGTAGCCTTACACGGTAACAGGCCACCAAACAGCTTCCTACCCTCCTGGAAGTAGTGTGAATGACCTCCGGGCTTAGGAAAAATAGCAGCCTGCTACAGGGCAAGGTGTCACCTCTCCTTCGCTGGATGCCACTCAGGGTGTTAGACCAAAAGGCAACCTTCAAAGGCAAAACCGCCTTTGGTGGGCAAAAACTGATCACACTCCTGAGGATCTGCCCTTTGTTTAAGTAGATAGGCTTGTGGCTGGGACAGAGAGGGGAGACCAGAGCCCAAACCGGCTTTCGCGTGGATGGGTAGCCCACAGGTAGCCTGTTAGAAATCGGATTCCTGGTTGGCTAGGGTAGGCACCTCAGCCAGGCTGGGACCAGCACTCTAGTCAGGGTAAGGGAGCTACACGCCCAAGATAACCCATGCTCACCCCGTTGGTAGCTTGGCAGAAGCAGTCAGGCTTATCTCAGAGACAATGCGTTAATCGGTTGCACAACACACACACACACACACACACACACACACAATACCAGTGACTCAATAAATACACCACAAAGGAAACGCTACAAGTTATATAAAAATAAACTGTATTGCACAAAACATCATTAGACCACAAACTACATGAATCAGTATTATCCTGCAACACAAGCAGCTGTCAGAATATCACAGTTTACTTGTACTCTGCGAAAGCAAGCAGTAGCCAGATAAACACATAGGTTACTGGAATTCTGTAACACAAGCAGTAGGCAAGTCATCATTATCACCAAGAATGCACACGTCATAGTAAACACATTATCATGGATGCACATAAAATGAAACATTCCCATCTGGCACATGTCAGGCCCATATCCTGAACACCCCCTCCCTACACAGGTAATGTGGATCCTGAGTAAAAACGACAAGTAGAATCACATCAGGCCAGGGAAGTGTAGCATAAGTAATGAGGGGCAAGAATACACTGGGGGTCTGAGATATATACAGAAATCCTCCAAGAAACACCTTCTGCGCAAAGGTCCCAGAGTGTCTGTACTTTCTTTTCAAGGTGGGCCATAATCACAGATCCCACACGTCAGGCGCAGGAGCTCCGGTGCCCCTACTACTAGGAAGGCGGTTGTATGGGCTTCAAAAACAATATTATTCTAATAGGTGGCTCCACACTGCTCCCGGGGTCCATATCTGAGGTTTTCCCTGCTAATGTTGGAGTCTGACAGTGCTCACTATTGGAGGTAGGTCTTCCAGGGAGGGGTGCACCAGTGTGCAGATATATGAGGGAACCTCGGCCCCACCTCCCAAAAGTTAGCTGCCCGTGATCGCGCAGTGCCGCGGTAGGGACTTAGCATCTTCAAGTGGGTGGGACGCGCCCCTTCTGAGTGCAGACTGCAGGGAGACATTACCTTCTGTTGGGTGAAGCGCACTTATGTTGCTGCTCCCGAGAAGATCTGGGGCTGGCCTCAAGTGGTGATCTGTTCCATACGGCCGAGCCACTTCTTCTGGGTGCCGGGACGCACCATTGAACATGGCTTTTTCAAGCGATGCAAAGGATATGGTAGCTGTGCTCAGCCTTCCTCTGACCCCAGCAAGGCTTCCCGCATTGCTGAGAAACCTGCAGGGGCTTCCTCTGATGAGTCTGAACTTCTCTCGTCACAGGGAGAACCTCGCTGGGGGCAGCAGCAGGTGTGCTTCACAAGTGCCGTACAAAGACCGTTAAGTGCTCAACCTACACTGATCGATCTAAAAAATGAAGCGCTCAGCAACCGCTCGTCAACAGGATTGGGCACTAAGATAATAAGGTGCTCACCATGTGCTAGTGTTAAAGAGGCAAGGAGCAGTGAACAGAGCTACTCACGCACTGGGCTCCTCGTGGAACACTTGGGGGGCACAAGAGGGGGCTGGATGGCAGACCAGCTAGATAATGTCAGTGCAAAAGTGGTAGTCCCTCCTAAAGCCCAACAGTAAGCAGGCAGCAGGCCAACACAGGTAAGCAGGTAGCACTAGTGGCAGTTTCTCATGGCAGTAGCCCTCTAGCAAACCAAAGTCAGGGAGGAGCTGGCAGCAGGGCAGTAATCGGAAAGGCCATCCAGATGAGTCCTTTGCACCACACAGCAGACACCAGGCAGCAGGGCAACAAACAAAAGAGCAGTCCAGCAATCCTTCTGACAGTCCTTCTGACAGAGGTTCAGTCCTAGTTTCAAAAGTGCTCTAAAAATGTGGGGGACAGCCCCATGTACTTATACTCATTTTTATCAGCTTCCACAAAGGTGGGGAGGAGGGTTCTAACCACCACTAACGGGTTCCAAGAATGCCCCCTTTCTTCTCCAGCACTTGCTCCAGACATCAGTAGAGGGTAAACGAGCCCTTTCAGTGAGGCCAGAGGGCATAGCCTTTACAGATGCACTGCATCTACATATCCAAGCCCAGGAAGACCATTCAGAATGCAGATGTACCCTTGTTACACCTCCACCCTCCCTGTAAACAGGCTATCTGATACGTATGCACAAAGCTCAGCTGTCATTCTGCCCCAGACCCAGATTGGAATCAAGCTGCAAAACACCAGAATTAAAAAGCACAGAGAAATGCCCATTTCCTAAAAGTGGCATTTCTGTAATGGTAATAAAAAATCAACCTAAACCAGAAAGCAGCATTTCTCACTACCACTCCAACCATACCAAACATACCTACGCCCCCCCTCATAGATCAGACATGCTTCTCTGCAGGCCCACTAGTAGGATTTAATTTCCAGGGACTGGGTATAAGGATACCACTCTACACCGGACTTAGAGGTAAATTAAATGTGGCACTCAGGAGTAAGCCAATGATAACAAGTTTAGAAGGAACAGCACTTGCACTTTTGCACAGATCAACAGTGATAAAGTGCTCGGAGTCCTAGAGCCAACAAAAGAGGTCAGAAGAATAGGAGGAGGAAGGCAAAAAGTATGGGGATGACCCTGCAAAAAGGGCCAAGTCCAACACAACTCCGCCAGCCTAAAGCCAGGGTAGACCAATCAATACCTTGATGGGCTTCCCTGCTTGGAGTGATAGAAAATGGACTCTGTCCGCAACTGCAGGGGCATGTTCCAGTTCTACGCCTATCTGAACCAAGTTGGATCCCTCTGTCTATGTTTCCCAGACAATCTAAGCTAATCCATGGGGGCTCCCTAGCTGTCTGTGGATGGAACCAGGCCCCGGCCATCCAGGGGCCCCTGGTTTTTTAATTTTCTCGGAGTGTGGACGGTAGCCCCAGGTGCATGGCATCCTCTCTCCACTCCACTTCCCATCAGTTCAAGGGTTCTACCCTGTCATTGGTCCCCCAACTCGTGCCTGTACCCTTAAAATGGACAGGGTGCGGGTGAGAATATTCTCCCTTTGCCCCTCCTTCTGAGATTCCGTCCCCTCCTTTTGAGAGTGGTAACCCCAGAATCCAGAACTGTCAAGGCGCTGGTGTCAGTGGTCCTGCTCAGCTCTCCTACCAGCTCAGGGGAGCTACCCTGTAACTGGCTTCCCAATCCAGTGTCTGCTCCCTTGGGCTGAACTGGGGTCAGGGGTGAGTCCTTCCTCCCCCTGCCCCTCTTTCTAGAGTTTTACATCCTCCCACCAGGAGTGGTACACCTGGAAGACAAAATGGTAAGGATGCTGGTGATAGCTGTCTCTACCTCCAGGTCAAGGAGGATTCCCTGGACCTGTTTTCCCAACCTAGGGTCTGTAGCCTTAGGTTGGACTTGAGTTAGGGGAGTGCCCTTCCTCTCCATCAAACCCCTCAATCTGCACTTCTGCACCCCCTCTCCAGAGCGGTACTGCCAGACAACAGAACTGGTTGGACGCTGGTTCCAGTTGCCTCCCCAAGTTCTCCGTCCACTAGGGGGTTCCCCTCAGTAGATGGTCTCCAGGTACAGAATATGGTCCCTCACTGGGCCCCTCTCAGGGTCATCTTCAGGCTCTAGGGCTGGGCATAGGGCAATTTAGGACCCACCCCCTCTCACTACAAGGGGACCTGTCTGGGCTACTCTGAACTTCCCTTGCCTTTGGCTGGGGAAAACCTGAGCCACCTCCTTTAGGACCACTCCCAAATGCTTTACCAGACCCACTGGCACTCACCCAGAGGTCTGCCTCCTTTGCGAGCTCCCAAGGTTCAGAAAACTTTAGCTCCATCAGGTGTCGGCATAGCCCTGGAAAACAACAAGAGAACATATGCTGTCTGACAATTAGATTGAACAGCCCTTCACAATTGTTTGCTGTGCTACCCTTCACCCATTTCTCCAGTGCCATGCAGCAATCCTCCAGAAACTCCCCCCAAGACTGGTGGGGCAGCCTTCTGCTGCCCCTGAATCTCAACCTGTAGTCTTCAGGGTCGAAACCATACTTCTTTATCAACGCCTCCTTCATGGGGAGATACTCCTGCCTCTCAGTCCCTTCCAGGGCCAGTAGGGTATCCCTCCTCTCCTCAGAAATATAGCTCCACAGGCCAGCCCCCCAATCCTTCTTAGGTATCCTGCGTGCTACCATAGCCTCCTCATATTCCCTGAACCACTGATGTATGTCCCCCCTGTCTGAACCCAAGCACCAAGTCTGCGGGCAAGCGAGGATTGTTCCTGACACTACATTCAAATCTGCTGCCTCCACTTGACTCCACCTGCAGGGCTGATGAGTCCAGACCTTTCAGACTATGCTCAAGGGTGAGTGTTTCCCTGGCAAATGCCCTTTTAGACTCTCCCATCCTTTCCTGGACAAAGGCCTTCTCTACCTCAGCCGTTCTTTCTCCACAGTCAGCCATGCTAGCTGCAACCTAAGGTCCCTCTCTTCCCACCTATCTCTGAGCTCCTCATGTGACAGGGAATGGGAGGTGACACTGCTCCTAAGACTGGACCCAGTAGGGGACTCCCTATCTATGGGGTCCTCTTTCTCTACTGGCATCCCTGGCTAGTCATCTTCTCCCTCTTCTAACTCTTCTGGGTCACTTACCCCCTCGGGTGTGGACTGGGAACCCTTCCACTCAGAGTCCTCACAAATAACAGTGTCTTCCTCAGGGTCTTCCTCAAAACTACTACACCCCCCCCCCCGGTTTTCTGTTGACGCTCTCTCATGGTCCCTTTCAAATACTACAGGGTTTTCATGATGTCCCCACTCTCTGATAGTCCCCACTCCCTGCAGAAAACCTTTAATTCCTCTTTATAGTAAGACAACATGTTGTTTGGATCAAAGGTTATCCTTCTTTTGACAAGGTAAACAAATACAAGTGCAGCAACAAGATTCCCAGGTGTCAGAGCGAACACAGAAAAAGTGACTAAATGAGAGAATCAAAAATTGGAACATGTAATGGTCTAAGTGCAGTTCGTATTGCAATAGTCACTATGTTATTGTGCAAGCACGATTCCTATCCTCACTGCTGATCACCAATGTTAGAAATGTGGTACCTGGTTGGCTAGAGTAGACACGTCAGTCAGGCAGGTACCACCACTCTAGTCAGGGTAAAGGAGCTACACACCCAAGATAACCCCTGCTCACCCCTTGGTATCTTGGCAAGAGCAGTCAGCCTTATCTCAGAGGCAATGTGTAAAGCATTTGCACAACACAACACACACAACATGTGACGCAATTAGTACACCACAACGAAAAACTCCAGAACAGATTATATAAAAATAAACTGTGTTGCATAAAAAATCATTAGAACAAACACAACATGTGTTAGAAATGGGGTCTCTGGTTGGCAGTTAGTTTGCACTCTGTCAAAGCAAGGACCCACAATCTAGTCAGGGTAAGGCAGATACACAGCTCAGATAACTCCCGCTCACCCCTTCAGTAGCTTGGCTCAAGCAGTCAGGCTTTTGCCAGAGGCAATGTGTAAAGTATTTGTGCCACCACACACAGTAAAACAGTGAAAACATGAAAACACCACAAAATCACTCCACACCAGTTTAGAAAAATAGCCAATGTTTATCTGGGTAAAACAAGACCAAAATGACAAAAATGCAACATACTCAAGCAGTTATGAATTTTCAAAAGTTAAACTTCAATATAGCACTTAGAAACACAAACTCTTCAATTTGGGGTTGTCACAGCGTTGTGACGGAGTTGTTCCCAACAGTCCAATGCCAATAGTGCCTATCACGGAGTCACACGGACCCCCAGGTATCCGGAATGAGAGCCCGGCCCTAGGACTTTTCAGGGCTCTCTAAGCCCTGGGGGAGAGTGGGGGGTCTCAAAAATCCACCTTTTGGACCTTCTCTTCCCAGCCAGCCCCTTTCCTTGCAGAAAACGTTTAGCACCCTCATTGAACAGATTTCCAGGTGCCAGAAGTTGATTTCCATTCTGCCAAGGCTTCACCGATACAACCACAAACCAGAGTCCCAAATATCAAGAGTACATCCAGGAGGACACCAGATAGCATGAGGGTAAAACAGGATGTGGTTGTGTAATGGTCTGCACGAAAAAGCAGTGTACACCAATCACTGTATGTCAAGTACAAATACAAGTCCTATCCTCACTGCTGATCACCAATGTTAGAAAGTGGGTCTCTGGTTGCCAGTCCCTGAGACTTCTTAAGAGGAGGCAAGCTCAGTCTAAGCCCTTGGAGACACTTCACAAGCAGGATTCAGAAAGCAGAGCCTGGTCCTGTCCCTCTTAGGCAGCAGCAGGCCAGCACAGCAAAGCAACAGGCAGAGTAGCAGGTGCTCCTCAAGCATCAATCTCTTCTCCTTGGAGAGGTTCCTATTGATCCAGAAGTGATCTAGAAGTTTGGGCTTTAGGATCCACTACTTATACTCAATTATGACCTTTAAGTGGGAAAACTTCAAAGGGAAGTCTCTGGTGTTTACAAGATCCTGCCTTGCCCATGCCTGGCCCCAGACACACACCCAGGGGTTGGAGACTGCATTGTGTGAGGACAGGCTCAGCCATTTCAGGTGCAGATGTCAGCTCCTCCCTTCCCACTCTAGCCCAGGAGACTCATTTGGATATGCAGAACACTCCCCAGCCCCCTTTGTGTCACTTTCTGGAGGGAATTCACAAACAGCCCAACTGGCAGTCTGACTTAGAAGTGGATTCCACCAGCAGGCAGAGGCACAGAATGGTTAAGCAAGAAAATGCCCACTTTCTTATACCAGCATTTTCAAACTGACAATCCAAAAAACAACGTTACCAAAAGATGTATTTTTTTAATTGTGAGTTCAGAGACTATAAAAAACATATCTCGATCTGCTCCCAATGGGAAACTGTACCTAAAAGACATTTGAAGGCAGTCCCCATGTTAACCTATGTGAGAGAGAGGCTTTGCAATAGTGAAAAACACTTTTGGCAGTATTTCACTATCAGGAAATGTAAAACAGACCAGTACATTTCCTACCTCTTGAATGCACTGCACCCTGCCCATGGGCCTACATAGGGCCTACCTTAGGGGTGACTTACATGTAGTAAAAGGGAAAGTTTGTGCCTGGCAAGTGGGGACACTTGCCAGGTTGAATTGGCAGTGCAAAATTGCATACACACAGACACAGCAGTGGCAGGTCTGAGACATGTTTACAGGGCTACCCATGTGGTTGGCACAATCAGTGCTGCAGGCCCACTAGCAGCATTTGATATGCTGGCCCTTGGCACCTCTAGTGCACTTTCCTAAAATGGACAGGATGCCGGGGTGAGAATTTTCTCCCTTTGCCCCTCCTTCTGGGATTCCGTACCCTCCTTTTTGGAGTGGTAACCCTAGAATCCAGAACTGTCAAGGTGCTGGTGTCAGTGGTCCTGCTCAGCTCTCCTACCAGCTCCCGGGAGCTACCCTGTAACTGGCTTCCCAACCCATTGTCTGCTCTCATCAGCTGGACTGGGGTCAGGGGTGAGTCCTTCCTCCCCCTGCTCCTCCTTCTCGAGTTTTGCATCCTCCCACCAAGAGTGGTACACCTAGAAGACAAAATGGTAAGGATGCTGGTGATAGCTGTCTCTAGCCCCAGGTCAAGGAGGATTCCCTGGACCTGGTTTCCCAACCTAGGGTCTGTAGCCTTAGGTTGGACTGGAGTTAGGGGAGAGCCCTTCCTCTCCATCAAACCCCTCAATCTGCACTACTGCACCCCCTCTCCGGAGTGGTACTGCCAGACAACAGAACTGGTTGGATGCTGGTTCCAGTTGCCTCCCCAAGTTCTCTGTACACTAGGGGGTCCACCAGAGTAGATGGTCTCCACGTACAGACTATGTTCCCTCATGGGGCCCCTTCAGGGTCATCTCCAGGCTCTAGGGCTGGGCATAGGGCAATCTAGAAAACCTGCCCCTCCCCCTCACTACAAGGGGACCTGTCTGGGCTACGCTGAACTTCTCCTGCCCTGGGCTGGGGGGAACCTCAGCCACCCCCTTTAGGATCACTCCCAAATGCTTCACCAGACCCACTGGCACTCACTGAGAGGTCTGCCTTCTTTGCGTGCTCTCTAGGGTCAGAAAACTTAAGCTCCAACAGGTGTCTGCGTAGCCCTGGAAAACAACAACGAAACATATGCTGTCTGACAATTAGATTGAACAGCCGTTCAAAATTGTTTGCTGTGCTGCCCTTGACCCATTTCGCCAGTGCCATGCAGCAATCCTCCACAACCTCCCCCCAAGACTAGTGGTACAGCTTTCTGCTGCCCCTGAATCTCAACCTGTAGTCTTCAGGTGTGAAACCATACTTTTTTATCAATGCCTCCTTCATGGGGAGATATTCCTGCCTGTCACTCCCTTCCAGGGCCAGTAGGGTATCCCTCCTCTCCTCAGAAATATAGCTCCACAGGCCAGCCCCCCAATCTTTCTTAGGTATCCTGCGTTCTACCATAGCCTCCTCATATTCCCTGAACCACTGATGTATGTCCTCCCTTTTTGAACCTAGGCACCAAGTCTGCGGGCTTGCGAGGATTGTCCCTGACACTACATTCAAAACTACTGCCACCACTCGACTCCATCTGCAGTGCTGATGAGTCCAGACTTTTCAGACTGTGCTCAAGGGCGAGTGGTTCCCTGGCAAATGCCCTTTTAGACTCTCCCATCCTTTCCTGGACTAAGGCCTTCTCTACCTCAGCTGTTCATTCCTCCACAGCCAGCCATGCTAGCTGCAACCTAAGGTCCCTCTCTTCCCACCTATCTCTGAGCTCCTCATGTGAGAGGGAATCGGAGGTGACGCTGCTCCTAAGACTGGACCCAATAGGGGAATCCCTATCTATGGGGTCCTCTTTCTCTACTGACCTCCCTGGCCAGTCATCTTCTCCCTCTTCTAACTCTTCTGGGTCACTTACCCCCTCGGGTGTGAACTGGGAACCCCCCGACTCAGAGTCCTCACAAATAACGGGGTCTTCCTCAAAACTACTACCCCCCTGGTTTTCTGTTGACGCTCTCTCATGGTCCCTTTCAAATAGTACAGGTTTATCATGATGTCCCCACTCTCTGGTAGTCCCCTCTCTCTGCCGAAAACCTTTAATTCCTCCTTATAGTAAGACAACATGTTGTTTGGATCAAAAGTTAACCTGATTTTGACATGGTAAACAAATACAAGTGCAGCACCAAGATTCCCAGATGTCAGAGCGAACACAGAAAAAATGACTAAATGAGAGAATCAAAAATGAGAACATGTAATGTTCTAAGTGCAGTTTGTAGTGCAATAAAGAGTCACTCTGTTATTGTGCAAGCACGATTCCTATCCTCACCGCTGATCACCAACGTTAGAAATGTGGTTCCTGGTGGGCTAGAGTAGACACCTCAGCCGGGCAGGTACCACCACTCTAATCAGGGTAAGGGAGCTACACTGCCTCTGAGATAAGGCTGGCAAGAACAGTCAGCTTTATCTCAGAGGCAGTGTGTAAAGCATTTGCGCAACACAACACACACATCATGTGACACAATAAATACACTAAAAGGAAAAACTCCAGAACAGATTATATAAAAATCAACTGTATTGCATAAAAAATCATTAAAGCAAACACAACATGTGTTAGAAATGGGGTCTCTGGCCGGCAGTTAGCTTGCTCTCTATCCAAACAGGGACCCTCACTCTAGTGAGGGTAAGGCAGATACACAGCTCAGATAACTCCCGCTCACCGCTTTAGTAGCTTGGCTCAAGCAGTCAGGGTTTTGCCAGAGGCAATGTGTAAAGTATTTATGCCACCACACACAGTAAAACAGTGAAAACATGAAAACACCACAAAATCACTCCACACCGATTTAGAAACATAGCCAGTGTTTATCTGAGTAAAACAAGACCAAAACGACAAAAATGGAACATACTCAAGCAGTTATGAATTTTCAAAAATTAAACTTCAATATAGCGCTTAGAAACACAAACTCTTCAATTTGGGGTTGTCACGGCGTTGTGACGGAGTCGTTCCCAACAATCCAACGCCAATAGTGCCTATCACTGAGTCACATGGACCCCTAGGTATCAGGTACGAGAGCCAGGCCCTAGGACTTTTCAGGGCTCTCTAAGCCCTGGGGGAGAGTGGGGGGTTCTCAAGAACCCACCTTTTGGACCTTCTCTTCGCAGCCAGTCCCTTTCCTTGCAGAAAACGTTTAGCTCCCTCATTGAACAGATTTCCAGGTGCCGGAAGTAGATTTTCATTCTGCCAAGGCTTCACAAATGCAACCACAAACCAGAGTCCCAAATATCAAGAGTACATCCAGGAGGACACCAGATAGCATGAGGGTAAAACAGGATGTGGTTGTGTAATGGTCTGCACTGAAACAGCAGTGTACACCAATGACTGCTTGCTAAGGACAAATAAAAGTCCTAGCCTCACCGCTTATCACCAATGTTAGAAAGTGGGTCTCTGGTTGCCAGTCCCTGAGACTTCTTAAGAGGAGGCAAGCTCAGTCTAAGCCCTTGGAGACACTTCACAATAAGGATGCCGAAAGCAGAGCCCGATCCTTTCCCTCTTAGGCAGCAGCAGGCCAGCACAGCAAAGCAACAGGCAGAGTAGCAGGTCCTCCTCAAGCATCAATCTCCTCTCCTTGGAGAGGTTCCTCTTGATCCAAAATGAATCTAAAAGTGTGGGGTTTAGGGTCCACTAGTTATACTCATTTATGCCTTTGAAGTGGGCAAACTTCAAAGGGAAGTCTCTGGTGTTTACAAGATCCTGCCTTTCCCATGCCTAGCCCCAGACACACACCAGGGGGTTGGAGACTGCATTGTGTGAGGACAGGCTCAGCCCTTTCAGGTGGAGGTGTCAGCTCCTCCCTTCCCACTCTAGCCCAGGAGACTCATCAGGATATGCAGAATACTCCCCAGCTCCCTTTGTGTCACTTTCTAGAGGGAATTCACAAACAGCCCAACTGGCAGTCTGACCTAGAAGTGGACTCCACCAGCGGGCAGAGGCACAGAATGGTTAAGCAAGAACATGCCCACTTTCTAATACCGTCATTTTCAAACTGACAATCCAAAAAACAACTTTACCAAAAGATGTATATTTTAATTGTGAGTTCAGAGACTATAAACACCTTGTCTCTATCTGCTCCCAATAGGAAACTGTACTTAAAAGACATTTAAAGGCAGTCCCCATGTTAACCTATGTGAGAGAGAGGCTTTGCAATAGTAAAAAACAAATTTGGCAGTATTTCACTATCAGGACATGTAAAACACACCAGTACATTTCCTACCTCTTAAATACACTGCACCCTGCCCATGGGGCTACATAGGGCCTACCTTAAGGGTGACTTACATGTAGTAAAAGGGAAAGTTTGTGCCTGGCAAGTGGGGACACTAGCCAGGTTGAATTGGCAGTGCAAAATTGCACACACACACAGACACGGCAGAGGCTGGTCTGAGACATGTTTACAGGGCTACCCATGTGGGTGGCACAATCAGTGCTGCAGGCCCACTAGTAGCATTTGATATACAGGCCCTTGGCACCTCTAGTGCACTTTACTAGGGACTTACTAGTAAATCAGAAATGCCAATCAGGGATAAACTAATCACCAATAAATTGAGACAGAGAGCATATGCACTTTAGCACTAGTTAGCAGTGGTCCTAAAGCCAACGAAAACTGGTCTGAAAAAATAGGAGGAAGGAGGCAAACAGTTTGGGGTTGACTCTCAAAAAGAAAAAGGGCCAGATCCAACAACATGAATCAGTAATACCCTGCTACACAAGCAGTTGTCAGAACATCATATAGGTTACTAGTACTCTGTGGAAGCAAGCAGTAGTCCGGTAAACACATAAGTTACTACTATTCTGTAACAAGCAGAAGTCAGGCCATCATTATTACCACGTATGCACATGTCATAGTAAACACATTATCACGAAAGCCTAGACATCACCATAAATGCACAAAAAAGAGAAACATTCCCAAATGGACGATTACTATTATCCCCAACAGGGCTGCACATCTCATAGGAAGATGTCCATAGGGCATAAACCCTAGCCACTCCCACCCACTGTATCCCAGACTGGTCTGGAAGATAGGCATTTTACCCCCACATAGCAGCACGACGTATACTCTGAGTCAGGCCTGAAAGGAAATACAGAGGCGAACCAGAGGGTGGAAGAGGAACACAAGGCTAAAGGGTAATCATCAACCATGCTCACTGCATGTCGACTATCGTGTACCTGCACTCTGTTGGTGAACTAGCTAGTGGATCTCTGTCCACCATGTCTGCCTAGGAGCTCCTGCGCTCCTCGTACAAACAATATGGTGACTGTTTTCTGGTAGAGCAGCCCTGCTCCTCGTTCGGGGGCCGCAACCACAAGGAATGATGGGGGACACCCTTCTCGGGCTTCCCTGTAGAGGGATCCTGACAGGGGCCGCTGCCACCAGACCTGTGGCTCCGTGGCTGGGGGAGGGCGTCTCCTGCTGTCTCCGGCTCCCCTCACCAAGGCCAAAGAATTCCCACAGCAAATGCCCAGAAGGGCGGACCTCCACGGAGAGACCTCGCTTGGTCTTCCCTACTGTCACAGGCTCCTTCAGGGAGCCCCAAGCTGCCCCCACCTCTTGGGCCACAGGGCAACTGCTTCCTGCTGCTCCGCTTCTCCTTATCATCAATGGACACTGGGTCCGCTTCCCTGAGGCTGTGGTGGTGGAGAAGCAGCTGAGAGTGCGGCTGTAGAAGGGATGCTCGCTGGTGCCCGGGGGACACTACCTGGTGTGCGCATTGTCCGTGCTACTGGGATGTTGGTAATCAGCTGTGGTGGCCCTCCTGGTATTGTCTGAACTATGAGGGGTGGTGTAGGCATGTTTGGAATGGTAGTGAGAAATGCTGCTTACTGTTGTAGGTGGATTTGTTATTACCCTTATAGAAATACCACTTTTAGAAAGTGTGAATTTCTCTGTGCATATAACTCTGCTGTTTTGCAGCTTTTAAAAAAAAAACATTTTATTGGTTTTAGTACATCTATTAGTACAAACATTATAACTTGTCTAACCCTTCCCTCAAGTAAAGTAGCGGAATCTGATGTCTGGTATTTATAGTGGTTTCAGTATACACATTACTCGTCTATCTTTGGGTTTTATACTGGTTGGGCATTGGTTCGTTGTTAGTATATAGTCTTGTTTGCTGGTCTTTCATTATCTTGGAAGATAGGTAAGTTCTGCATGTAATATAGTGGTTTTCTGGCCGCTTATCCATATGCATGCCTCCACTTGAGGGGATCTACCCCCCTTCCTCCCTCCTACCCTTTCTAACTGATGGTTGAGTATTGGTAGGTATAGTGTGGTGGTTGATGTGTATGTGAGCTAGATCTCTTATGGAGGATTTGTAGATTCAATTTTTCTGCTAGGTGTGGCTAGGTCGTGTCCAGAAGTGTGTTTCGCTATAGCGTATGAGTTATGTAAAGTTTTGGGGGTGTCCATGTCTATTAGCCGATGGTCTCTTTTAGGAGTCAGGCGGTCTGCTGTTCTTCTATTTGTTGTTCCCAGCCATCCACTAGTGTGCTCCAGGCTTCCGCTCTGTCTATTGGACCCTGTCCTCTTAGTGCCTCTCTGTGTCTGATCGTTTCTTCAGCTTTAGACCACTTAAGAACTTCCCTCGTCCATGTTTGTAATCATGGTCCTGACATAGTTTCCATGTGATTGCTATCTCTCTCTTGGCCAACACTAGGGCCAGATCTTGGAATTGATTAGTGTATTTATGTTGGGGCTCACATCGATAATTTCCTAGTAGGCAGTGACCGGGGTCTTCTGGCACGTTGCGTCCAATGTGGTCAGATAGCAGCTGTGTTATGTTGTGCCAGTAGTTTCGGATTGCTGGGCAGGTCCAAACCATGTGTATAAATTCGGCCCCTTCTTCTTTGTATCTGGGACAGCAAGCCTCCAAGGTCCCAAAATGTCTCTTTATTCTGCCTGGCATGAGATATGCTCAGTGTAGGACATATGTGTTTATTAATTTAAATTGGGCATTTCTAGAAGCTCTTGTGGTCCAGGCTAGGATTTGTTCCAATGTGTTGTCTTCTAATGTTACTCCTAGGTCTACCTCCCATTTCAGTTTAAGATCTGATAATGGTCTGGTTCCATTGACACAAATTTTTCTATAGAGAGTTGTTACTGCTCTAGTTGTTCCCGTCGTACTAACTAGATATTGCGCTACTTCGAATGTGGGAGGTTTGGTGCTTCCCAAGCTCCATGGTTTTCTGATTGTGTTTGTAATTGCCCTATGTACTAAGAAACATCCCGATGGCAGTCAGTATCTATTGCAGAAGTCTGTGAATGATAATATGGAGTCTTCTTCATATAGTGTGCCTAGTGTTGTGGCTCCCGTACTCTCCTATCTCCTGATCGCTGCCCAATTCCCAGTATGTGGGAATGTTAATAAACATCTTAATGGAATTTCAGGTGAGTAGGGTTTGGGACATTGTGTTTTACACAGATACCTCCTCCAGCATCTACGGATGACCTCGAGGGCCTGGAATCCGCTGGGCTTCGGGCCAGCGAGGTTCAACACCACCCCTGATAACGTGTATAATTCAGGAGTGAAAGGTAGGATTTCACTCTCGGGTGTCATACGGGCAGCCACCCACCTGGTCAACCACTGAAGTTGACCGGCCAGGTAATAATCTTCAAAGTCTGGAACAGCCAGGCCCCCCTCCTCAGTTGTCCTGGGCATCACTGCTAGCGAGAGTCTGCGTCTGCCAGTGCCCCATATGAATCCTGTAAGAATAGAGTTCAGGGCAGTGAAAAAGCTGCTCGGAATCCACATTGGGAGGGTGACGAAAAAATAATGTAGCCTAGGGAGAGTTACTATCTTTAATATTGCTATTCGGCCTGCTATCGAGATGGGCAGTGTTGCCCAGAAACCTATGGAACCTTTGATATCCCTTAGTGCTCGCTCTATATTGCCTTCGTAGAGGTTCTGTGAGTTATGATAAATGTGGACCCCTAAGTATTTGAGGCACCTCGGTTCCCATTGTAGTTCTCCCATGACCGGGAGGGGGGGGGTATCTTCCCTCCCTAAGTGGTAAGAAACTGGATTTCGCCCAGTTCACCCTGAGGCCTGATAGGTGTCCAAAGGTTTTTAATAGTGATTGAGCTCCTTGTTGATCCCCCTCCATATCTAAGGAAGAAGAGAAGGTCGTCTGCGTTTAGTGCAATATTATGGGAGCAGCCTGCTATGGAAATACCCCTATAATCTCTGCCCTCCCTAGCGGCACAGGCCAGCGGTTCCATTGCCTGTGCGAATAGCAAGGGCGAGAGGGGGCAGCCCTGTCTTGTACCTCTCGCTACCTCATAGCTATCAGATATGGCATTGCCCGTACGCACCCTGGCTTTCGGGCTGAGATATAAGAGTTTCGTCCATGCAACAAATCGGGTGCCCAGTCCCAATCTACTAAGGACTTCATATAGATACCACCATTCCAAGCTGTCGAATGCTTTTTTGAAGTCGATGGCTAGTACTGCTGTCTCGTCCTTGTCAAATCCATCGCTGTTCAATAAAGCTATAAGGCGACGAATATTATGTGCTGTTTGACGCCCTGGTATAAAGCCAGCTTGGTCAGAATGTATAATTTGGGGCATATGGTGTATGAGTCGAGTTGCTAATATTTTACTTAGTATTTTATAATCTGTAGTTAACATTGATAGTGGTCTGTAAGATGGTACTTCTGTAGGGTATTTTCCTGGTTTCAGTAGTGGTATAACCAGTGCTTCTTGTGCAGATGATGGGAAAGATTGGGTTTCAGCCGCTAGGTTATATATTGATACCAACTTAGGTCCTAGTTTAGAGAAATAATATGAATAAAATTCTATTGGGAACCCATCTGGGCCTGGCGTTTTATTTCGTGCCATAGAAGCTACTGCATCTTTCACTTCCGGTAATGTAATTGGTGCTCCCAGGTCATTTGCATTTAACACGGATAACCTGGGGAGTGGTAGACGGTGTAGGAAGCTCTCAATTTCTGATATTGAGGGTGTACTTTGCTGGAGTATAGGTCTGCGTAGGATTTCCTGAATTCCTCGTTAATGGCCATCTGTGAAGTCACCCAGAACCCTTCAGGTAGGGCGAGTTCCACTATTACCGAGCTTCTCTTATCAGGATCCGCTAGCCATGCTAGGAGTGTGCTTGCCCGGTCTCCCTCTGCGTGCGTTCTGGTTAAGTAAGCTTTGTAGTCATAGCAGCGTAGTCGATTGCTGCCATTGTTTTTTCCCGTTCTATAGTGAGGGAGTCCCTCCTATCTGGGGCTCCGGGACATTGTTGCTCTAATTCCCTTTGGCTGCGCTCTGCTTTCTCTATATCCTGTAGTAGGACTCGCCTCACTCCAGAGGCCACCGACAGACACCTATCTCTAATGACCACCTTGAATGCGTCCCACTCGATTAGCTTGGAGGAGGCTGAGTCATCAGTAGTGTCAAAGTAAGCGTAAATCGCTTCACCAATGGCATGTTTAAATGCTTCATCCTCTAGCATGAGAGGTTGCAGTCGCCAAGTAGGTATGGGTGTGTTTGTCCGGGACCAATTCAGGGTAACCAGGAGTGGGTTATGGTTCGATATTGTTCGAGCTAGGTATTCGCTCGTTTGTGCTGCCCTATGCATGTCTGACGAGGTTAGAAAAGTATCCAGTCTGAAGTGCATTTTAGGTCTCTTACCCCAGCCATCCGACATGTAGTTGTCTGTCTAGCTCATTATTTTGCTCCGTACCTAGCTTGTTCGTCGTAAACTGTAATCTTTTTAAATAACAAAAATCCCAACTCCCCTTCCCTAGAGCAAAGGACATATTGGCTTCACCCAAACTTTTACTCATCAACAAAGTTGAAACTAGTATTCTAGGTCTTGCTGTGGTCTTCACAGCTGTTATGGGGGTGCTGCATCACCCTCAAGTGGGCGGGAGCACCGGGAATCCGGGACCATCTTGACCACACCAATCTTCGATGTTGTGGGAAACGCCTGTGGATGTTGTCTCCAGTATGTTGGTAGTCTCCTGTTAGTAGGCGTGATTCCCCTTTCCCGCTGGGGCTTTTTGTTGCGCAGTTTGTCTTGCGGCTCGGTCTTTTCAATCTGGTTTGTGTTGCTCAGATGATCTTGTCTGCTGTACCCGGCATGATCACAGGCAGTAATATACTTGATTGCGTGGAAGTTGCTGTCTCACTGTCAGAGTCTGAGTGTTCATTTTCTTTCTGTGGGCTCCGGGGTGGGGGGATCCCCGATCTCCCGGTCGCCCCGCCGATCCTAGCTGCTGCTTCCATCGCCTGTCTCCTTTCATTGAGTGTCTCGTCGATGGTGAGGGGGTCGCTTCTGTAGGTCGGTTGATGCCTGGTTGGTCTTGGTCGTCTTCGTTCCACTCTGTGTTGTGGATTAGCATTCGGTTCGGATGTTAGTCTGGACTCCATCCATGGTGTTGAAAATAATTCTGTGCCCGATGGGGCGACCACTCTGAGTCTGGCAGGGAATTGCATTGAGTAAGGGATCTCCAGTTCGCGCAGTTTGCGTTTCACTGCGTTATAGTTCACTCTGTACCTTTGTACTTCCCTGGAGAAGTCGGGGAAGATGGAGATCCTGCTATTTCCTACTGTTAATTCTGCCTTTTTGTCATGCTTGTCTCAGTATATGATCTCTATCTCTGAAGTGAAGCAGCCTCGCAATCACTGGTCTTGGTGGGGTGCCAGGGGGGCCGCCTGCCAGGTACTCTGTGTGCTCTTTCCAGGGCAAAGAAGGTGGATAGACTCTCCGGAGCCACCTCTGTTCTTAGCCAATTCTCCAGGAAATCTACCATATGCTGCTGTTTTGCAGCTTGATGCCAATCCAAGTCTGGGGCAGAATGACAGCTAGGGTTTGTGCGTACTTCTAGGACAGCCTGTACACAGGGAGGGTGGAGGTGTAACAAAAGTACATCTGCATACTGAAAGGTCTTCCTGGGCCGGGAGAGGTAGAGGTTGGGCACACACGCACCTGTAAAGGCAGTGCCCTGGCCTCGCCCCAAGAGCTTGTATACCCTCTACTGATGTCTGGAGCCAGTGCTGGAGCAGAAAGGGGACATTGCTGGAACCGGTTAGTGCTGGTTTGGAACCCCCTCTTGCCACCTTTGTGGAAGCTGAGAAAAATTAGTATAAGTACAGGGGGCTGTCCCCCACATTTGTTAGAGCACTTTTGGAACCGGGACTGAACATTTGTCAGAAGGACTGCTCTCCTGTTTGTTGCCCTGCTGCCTGTTGTCTTCTGGATGGTGCAAAGGACTCATCTTGATGGCTTTTCTGATTGTTGCCCTGCTGCCAGCTGCTCCCTGAATCTGGTTTGGGCTGCTGCCAGGAGAAACTGCCATTATTTTTACCTGCTTAGCTGTGTTGGCCTGCTTACTGTGGGGCTGTAGGAGGTACCACCACTTTTACACTTGCATTATTAAGTTAGGCTTCCTGTCTGCCAGCCTCCTCTTGTGCTCCCCAAGTGTTCTCTGAGAAGCCCAACATGTGAGAAGCGCTGTTCACTGCTACTTGCCTCGTAGACACTAATGCATGATGAGCTCCTTATTTTCCTAGTGCCCAATCCTGTTGACCACTGCCTGCGGAAGCACTGCAGGTTGAGCACTTAATGCTCTTTGTACAGCACGTGTAAAGTGCGCTTGCTGCTTTACATGCCAGATGGGAATGTTTTATTTTATGTGCATTCATGATAATGTGTTTATATTGACATGCATACGTGCTGATAGTGATGATCTGACTACTTCTTGTGTTGCAGAATCCTAGTAACCTATGTGTTTATCTGATTACTGCTTACTTTCGCAGAGAACTAGTAACCTATGTGATATTATGACAACTACTTCTGCTTCAAGGTAATACTGATTCATATTGTTTATGGTCTATTGATGTTTTGTGTAATACAGTTTATTTTGATATAACTTGTTGTAGCGTTTTCTTTGTGGTGTTTTTATTGATTTACTGGGGTTGTGTGTGTGTTGTGCAACCTGTTTACACATTGCCTCTGGAAGAAGCCTGACTGCTCGTGCCAAGCTACTAAGGAGGTGAGCAGGGGTTATCTTGGCTGTGTAGCTCCCTTACCCTGACTACAGTTGTGATCGCTGCCTGGCTGAGGTGCCTACCCTAGCCAACCAGGAGTCCTATTTCTAATATAGCCACCCCTCTATGGTTGGTAACCATGCTCCTAAGAAAGACTCAAACATCTTAGGAGTGTGCAGAATAGTGCACTCTGGGATTTCTAGGTGTAACACATTACCAGAAAGTCGTCACCAAGAGGGAGGGGACTTGGTATCCCATTGGCTAGTGACTGCATAATCCCCCGTGGGCACTTTGTGGCAATAAATATGGCACATCACAACCAAGTATGCAGTTTCTTTTATACAAGAGATGATTAGAAGTTTTCAAGGGAATAGTGTCAATTCTTTTATTTTTCCTTCTAGCAGTTCATAAGAAAGAATGACATCATAAGTCCAAAGATGCAAAAGTCAACACGTGACCTCATCTTACGGAATGATGGACTTCCTAATTAGGGATGCTATAAATAAGAGAACAACTACTTAAGGACATTCAAACTTTAGAAAAGGACATAGAAGAAACAAATCTAACAGAAGCCATAGAAAAGAACTACAAAATACTTAAGGAAGTGCTTCATAAACACCAACAACACATTAAGGATAGAAAATTACGTAAACTTAAGAGAGATGCCAATGATTACAAAAGTGGCAGGGTATTCACTTATGCACGCAAATATGGCAATGTCAGACTAGACAAACGGGTCGATATCCATCAGGCTCGTAGTGAAGATTCTACATCGATTAGCTCTACTAGTGATAGTGAGATTTCCAATATTTTGAGCAAAATGAGTCGAGATGACGGTAGTCTTAGTGCACAAAAATCGATTGTTGCTACTGATAAAACACCTTTTTTTTATTGGAACTTCAGAGATATTGAAAGGGTCAAAATCCATTACGGTTAGACCCACAGGCTCAGGGAAGAGAACCAGGCGATGCAAAAGGAAAAGCAAGACCAGGAGAGAAGGAAAGGGAGGGTGTCACTACGAGGGCAGCCTCACAAAACCTAGTGAAATGAATGATAACATGGAAAGCTGTACTCTACCACATTCGGAAATCTCGATTATGAATTTACCTAACATGACATTAGATGAACATCAAATAAAAATTTTGAGTAAAGGACTGGGCTTTGTTCCAACTTCTTTGCCTGATTTTTCTGTGGTACATATCAATGCTTATGAATTTATTCGTAAATGTAAGTTGTTCAAATTTTTCCATGAAAAAAATATCTCTATGACATCCTTCCTGATACTCATGCATTTAGTGACCTTACAATCAAGGATGCCAAGGACATTCAAACACTTTTATCTTTGGAACACATCACTGAACTTTCATTCGCTCCTAACGTGTCAGAAATCTTATTTTATTTGAATATTGACCCGTTTTGTAGTGTTGAGAGTGGACTTCAACCGACATCGAAATTTACCCCTGTCTTACCATCAGATAATCTAATTGATATTTTTTATAAATGTATTACTTTGGAACTTTTCAAATTGGAATACTCATATGTTTTTAAACATAAGGACATCACACAGAACATCACTAAACATGAACACGATGCCATACGCTCTCTTTCCACGGCACATGATATAGTTATTAAGGAGGCAGACAAAGGTGGCAATATTTTGTTGATGAATAGAAGTGACTATATCAATGAGATTAATAGACAATTGTCTGCCACCTCTGCATATTGTAAACTCTCCAGTAATCCATCAAGAGATGTTACTACAACCATTCAAAATAAACTTTGCTACTGGAGAGACATGGGTCTTCTTACTGATTACGAATATCTTTACTTATATAATCCTACTCCTAAATCTCCATGTATATACATCCTGCCAAAGGTACACAAAACCAATGTTGTTCTGCCTGGCAGGCCGATTATTTCAGGGACAGGATCCCCTACTGAGAGATTATCAGAATATATTGATATGTTTTTACAGCCCTTTGTGTCCAACTTACCATCATATATCAGAGATACCAAAGACTTACTATGCAAATTGAGTGATTTTGAATAGACCAATGGTCATCTTTTGGTCACCCTAGATGTTTCTTCTCTTTACACTTGTATTCCTAGAGCCCAGGACATGATGGCTATACAACACTTCATTGATACACGGGATGCCTCATATTACCAACATTCTAACATGCTTGTTGATTTTATACATACTGTTCTTGACAATAATGTGTTTATACATAATGGGTCCTGGTACCGTCAAGTACAAGGAGTATCTATGGGAGCTAAATTTTCCCCATCCTTTGCAAATTTATACATGTTTTTTTTTAAAACAACATCTTTGGCAAAACTGTCCTGCAGAACTTATTCAATATGTTCTATATTGGGGTAGATACATTGATGATGTGTTACTTTTTTGGTTTGGAGATACGTTCTTCTTAGTTCTATTCATTCAGCACCTAAATACCAATGCTTTTAACATCAAGTTTACAAGTGCACATAGTGATAACAGTATTGATTTTTTGGATGTCACCCTATATATTGAACATGACACTATATGCTCTAGAATGTTTAGGAAACCCACATCCTGTAATTCTATATTACATGCTACCAGTGCACATCCTAAATCACAAATTCAGGCCACCCCCTATGGGGAAGCAATTAGGATTAGGCGCAATTGTAGCCGGGATGATATTTTTCCATGTGAATTACAAGGAATGGAATGCTAAAACCCTTCTCAGAAAAACAAGGAGTAGAATCTCTAAGATTGATCGACATACTCTTCTTACTGCTTCCACTACAAAGAAATGTAAACAACACAATAATCTATCCCCTATTATTCCATACAGGATTCTCAGTCCACAAATCTACAAAATCTTTAACAGAAATTTGTCTCTTTTATTGGCTGACAATACACTGAAAAGAGGGATCACCAATAAAACTAAAATCATTCACAGTAGGGGATGCACATTACTCAACCGTCTATGTCACAGTTATATGCCACCTGAAAATAAAGAAATGTGGTTACCTAGACTTCCCAGTGGATTCTACAAATGTGGACGTTGCAATGTTTGTTGCCATGTACAGGACAAAACATTGACCTTCCGGTACAATACGAACAAATCATATAAGATTTCCAAATTCATGAATTGTAACACCAGGTATATTGTTTACTGTATGATTTGCATTTGCAAAGTCATCAATGTCGGCAGCTCTATTAGGCCATTCAAAGAAAGGATTCAAGAGCACATCAGGGCCATAAGAAACAATAATACCGATTATCCTTTCACGGCACACTATAACTCTGCACATGGACAAAGAGAGATTTTGGGTATCCTGGTGCATGGGATTGATACATTGGAACCTGTCCACGTGGAGGTAATGAGATTTTGATGCTAAGACGTATGGAAAGCAAATGGATCTTGAAATTGAGAGCAGTGGAAGAAGGGCTCAATACTGCAAAAGATTTACATGTCTTTTTGTAATTATAAGTGATTATTGTGCAATTGAAACTGAATTCATATGTTTAAGTTTCTTAATCCATGTCATCCTTTAGACTACCATTTTTTTAATAGAATGCTTTTCATTAAGAATGTATATATTTGTAACTAAAGGGATTTTCAGTCTGAATCTTAGTATATTATGTTTTGCTTGATACGACTTATATACACAGAGGATGTTATTGTTTTACTTGTTTTTTATATATAACTATGCTGGTTTCTACGATTCTGATATTTATGTGATTCTCTGCTTTCACTAAGGTTATTTTCTCTGGCCTCTATCTGGGCTTTGGCACTCTTTATTTGTTGTGTTTGTGCTTTGAGGCTTTTGAGCTTTATAATACCTTTAATACACAGCTTTTCAGCTTTTTATGTTGGTATATCTATTTCTATAATCTCTCTTTTTTGTCTACATATGTGCATGCAGTCTTTAAGCAAATTTTTCTTGCAAGGTATTCGTGTTAACATGGTGGTACCCGTCTGTCAGTATTTCTCCAAATTAGTTTGGTATCGTCCTCAAGTGTTTAGACCATTTTAGGGTCGAGCCTGCGTTGCATGCGCTCACGCATGCGTATCGCAGCGAGACGCTTTTGTATTTAGAAAAGGGCTCAGAGCCCTGTCAACTTCACGTCAGTGTTTTTTATTGGTTCATTGGCTTGCCTAATAAAATCTGCTTGCTTTCATTAGTCGAAGGCACGCATACGTCATGCCTTTTCCGGTGGCTAGCCCTCCTCGAGCGCAGCGACCAAGTACAGAAAACATGCGAGGCTCGCTGTTTCCGTCGGGCTCGTGGACTTCTTTTTCTCTAATTTACGAGTGTGATCTCGCTTGGCAGAAGTCGAGCACTTTACATAGTTAATTTCACTTTTTCAGGTTATGTACATAAATGCACTTTTGCCCGATAGGTGAAAAGTCGGGTTAGGAGTTTACAACACGATCAGCTCTAACATGAGCAAACGCGAGACCCGTTGCATTGTAAATGCTTGTTCTATTTTGCTAGCCAATGCATGCCTAGTCTTCTTTTTATGTCTATTTGTGTGTTTATTGATGCGCGTCTAAATGGCGGCACCCATTTAGTTGTATCCTTGCCATAGAAACGGTACTCTCCATGCTGGCTGGTAAGACGAACGCTAACATGTCTGTGTCGGTATGCTTTTGTCGGGTTTGTACATTTCAGCTTGGGTAAGGGCACAAATTTAGTATCTGCCTCGTATTTCTTAACTCATTTATGACAGCGTTTCGAATGACACGCTGGGGTGATTATTTGATTTCACATTTATCTCCATAGGGTAGACACGATAAATGTAATTGCTCATCAGTTATCACGTGCTAAGTCACGCATATATATTGGTTCATATATCATGGCATAATGTTGATTTTATATTTACATTGGGGTCATTTCATCCATTGTTTGCTCTCTTTATGTCTGTTAGAGTTTATAATAATGTTTGCTTTTCCCTTCATTTGTTTGTTATTCCGTGATGGGTCCAACATTCTTATCTGTGAAGGTCATCTTGTGTTATTTTTTGCGCTGTTTTTTTCTTCTTTTTTATTTTTGCCTTTCAGGCTCCAAAATTGCTTGTATTTCTTCATCTTCCTTTTAGGCGTATCATGGTCATTTCATACATTTAGCGCTTTGAGAAGGATATCTATGGACAGATTTTGCATAACACTTATCAAAGTGGCATATTCATGCTTTGTCAGTACAGTAGTACCGTACGATACATCTTTTCCGACTCTTTGTCTAGCATATATAAATTCAGGGTATGTTTTTTTGTTTTATTTTCAATCTCTGCGCCACTTCTTATTTGTACCGTTTTTAGCTATGCATTCTTATGGTATTTGTCTCTGGAGTGGGTCTTACTTTGCACTTACTTCACTAATGTTCTGGTTGTGCTCACTGGTGGTCCCTGTCCCATTTGCTTTTTATTACACCGATTGAGATCTTTATTTGCATGCATACTAGTCTGATATCCACCAATGGTATATTCTATGACATATTTAGGTGTTATGCACATGGAGTATTTCATTGGATTTCTAGTGTTGTGGTTCTGGAGCAGTATTGTATCCTTAGTTAATGACATGTTGCATATGTTTTGGAATACATATGTTCTTTTTTGCATTTACATCTTACAGCCTTGAAAAAGACTTGTTGACGAAACACGTGTTGGCTGTTGCATCTTTGGACATATGATGTAATTCTTCCTCATGAACTGCTAGAAGGAATAATAAAAGAATTGACACTTTATACTTACTGTGAACTGCTATTTCTAACGACCAAGAAGACACTGGACTACTATTGGTGTGCCCTAGTTTGATAATAATATGTTTCAAGGTGTCTTTTGATTTTTCAAGTGCCACATTTGCATTCTTGGTGACTGTTTGCTCACTAGTGTTGGCACCCGTCAAAGTACCATTACTTATTGGTACACGCCAGTTGCCGTATCTTACTTTACCAATATAATTTGGTAGTTCGAAACTACCACATAGCCACCTTCTGCTTTTTTTCTTAATTTTACAAGGAAATAGATTTGGTTATGGGACGAGGCACCAGAAGGTATCTGGCTTCTCAGGAGCAAGTGTTCTCACACCCAAAAGGGTGTCATGCTTCATTATCCTTTTGTGTTGCTAAAGTTGCCCTAAGTGGGAAGGGTATGCCCAGATGTGGGTCCCATTCTCACTGTGCCACTGGATTCATGCTAGCCTGGCTGATGAAGGGTGATACCCTGAAACTGGGCACAGGATGCTTGTTTCCGGTCCAGGGAGGACCTGGCCTGGCAGTTCGGGCTGGACTGTTTCCATGAGAAACAGGGTCAAGACTGATTTGCATATGGCTGGGTCCAAACTGGGGTGGCATGGTGAGCAAAAGAACAATGGATTAAACGCAGATCTATGACTGGGGGTGAGTGTTTGCATTGTTCAACACTCCGTCCATCATCCTTTTGTATTGCTAAAGTTACCCTAAGTGGGAAGGGTATTCCCAGACATGGGTCCCGTGCTCCTGTGCCACTAGACTCAAGCTAGCCTGGCTGATGAAGGGTGATACCCTCCAACTGGTCCCAGGATGCTTGATTCTGGTCTAGGGAGGGCCAGGCCTGGCAGTTTGGGCTGGACTGTTCCCATGAGAAATAGGGTCAAGACTGATTTACATATGGCTGGGTCTGAACTGGGGTGGCATGGTGAGTAAAAGAACGATGGATTAAACCCAGATCTGTGACTGGGGGTGAGTGTTTGCATTGTTCAACACTCCGTCCATCATCCTTTTGTGTTGCTAAAGTTGCCCTAAATGGGAAGGGTATGCCCAGACGTGTGTCCCGTGCTCACTGTGCCATTGGATTCAAGCAAGCCTGGCTGATAAAGGTTGATACCCTGAAACCGGTCCCAGGATGCTTGTTTCCGGTCCAGGGAGGACCTGGCCTGGCAGTTTGGGCTGGACTGTTCTCATGAGAAACAGGGTAAAGACTGATTTGCATATGGCTGGGTCCAAACTGGGGTGGCATGGTGAGCAAAAGAACAATGGATTAAACCCGGAACTGTGACTGGGGGTAAGTGTTTGCATTGTTCAACACTCCATCCATCATCCTTTTGTGATGCTTCATCATAGGACGTGCTCCTCGACAGGCCTGCACTGCAATGCCCGACGGGCACCTTCAAGGGGGCTCTTTGCTGGAGATAATTTCTATGCCCTATGTGAAGTGGTTTTAGGGCTAATGGTGTAAACTGGTGTAAAAGGGGGCGTGTATGTGAAAATGCAAGCTAAAATAAACGAGGTGGGTTTCAAAGGAGTTTTTAATCAGTGAGTCCACCTGTCTAGTTAAGAGTGGTGGCTATTGGTAGAGACAATGATCTTCGATAGCTCAGTGGGTCAACATGTTTCCTGCCTAGAAAGCCATTATTGATATATGGCAGTTCTTCAGGACCAATAGAATGTAATCTACAGTGTGTGTCAAGAGATTACCAATCACTTCTAACCACCCATCTGTATGGTAGATTACCATATTAACATGGAAACCGACCCCAATTTGGGTAATTGTAGTACACCTTGAGTGAAGGCAGAGTCGACGCTCAATGCATACGGATCGCAAAGAGGTGTCCAAGGTATTACCTACCGCCGCTATGCTTCCTCAGAAGTATAATAGGTATGGCCGCTCTGGCATCCTGAAACTCAGATCACACCGAAACTGGAAAGAGGACTGAAGAAGAACTGCCTTGCTGACCCCTGGGCTTGGCAAAGAGAGGCTGCACCATCTGCTGGACTGCACTTGCCACCCCCTGAGTCCAGATTGATCGCCCAAGAGGGATAGCAGCCCCTACCGAGGGATAGCGCTGAGACCACTGTGGCCAGGAACTGGTAGCCCAGTTTCAACTGACCTTCTACTTTTACAAAGAGGACTTTGAGGGACTCCAGTCTCCATGGCGAAAATTGCTTTAAGGCACTTGTGAACCAAGGAATAACAGCAAAGGCACCCCTGTCGACCGCACAGTACCCAGAGCATCGTAAACGATCTTCCATGTCCTGCATCCGCAGCATCAGGACCACTCTACTGAAGTTTATGGCGGTCAAGTTATAAAATTGAGAACTGGACTGGAGAAGCACTTTGGTGGCTCCAGATACTCCTTATTGCCCCCCCCCCCAGATCTTGACCCTGTTTGATGTGTTCACCCAAGCCAGGCCAGAGTTGCTGACCTCAACTCTTACAACAAACATTTCAAGAGTTTATAAGCTTATGGTTACAAATGCTGGTCCGTGGTTTAAGTTTGCTTTAAAACATCTGTATCCGTAACCTTTAGATGGAATCTTCGCATCTTGGTTTTTAAAAATTAATAAAAATGTAATCTATTTTTATAGATTGGTGTAGGATGTATTTTGTGTTGTGTGGGTTTCTTATTTTGTTGTTTGGTGCTGTGAAATGCTTAACACTAGTTCCTTTTTTTGTAAGCCATGCTACTCGAATCCATAGCTGGCTGGGGTTAAGCTTAAGGTTTTACTAATGAGCCTGTCTGGACCTAAGACAGTTTTTGCAAGTGCATTACACAGCATGGCTGCACAGTCATACTATATAATACACCCAAATCCTCACATCGCCGTTTTCAAAAAGTAGCTCCCAGGGTGGCTAGTGCCCATGGAGTTGATGCAGTTGTTTTTTTGTGTGGAGGGGGGCATGTGGACCTCATCCATCTGGGATAGAACAAAGCAATGACCCTCAGACCTCATACCCTGGGCCATTGCTGTTCCCTGCCTGGAAGGGCGGGAGAGGGGGGAGTGTGAACATTCCCTGCCCACACTCCCCCCCCAAGCAGGGAACACAACTCTGCTCCCAACCCATGGGAGCAGACAAATTGTTTCTGCCTGCTGGGAGCAAAGGAATTAATTTGTTTCCCTCCTGCACTCATAAAAGGTGCTGGCTGGGGAGCTACCAGCAGCACCAGGTGACATGGGGCTTTTCTGAGGCCCCCAATGATCTCTATGTTGTGGGTGCCCCCAGGTGGGCACCGGAGCACCTACTTTAAAATAATGTCCTACTCCCAAAGCACCTCCCATGGGTACTGGCTGGGGAGCTGGCAGGTACTGCAGGAGCTGCGGGAGCCCTGGGTCTTCCTCCAGCCCCGCAGCTCCCAACATTTGAGCATATTGTGTGTTCCTAAGGTAGGCACCGGAGAATGCGCTGTAAAACAATTACAAAGTAAATTTGCCAGCTCCAGCCATCACTCAGTATGGATGCTGGGTGTTGAGCCACCTGAGGCAGAGGGGGCCTTGGGGCTCCCATGTGGCCTCCAAAACTTGACATGTTCCGAGTGCCCCGGCTCGGCATTGGGGTACCCATTAAAGAAAAATAAATGAATAATAAATGAGCAGCAGGAGCCGCTCATTTATTGTTCACTACTCCAAGCATGGAGGGCTCTTTATTTATATTTTATGATGCTGGTGGTGCCCTTCAAGGGGTAGGGGCATCACAAAGCGTTTTGTTATTGTTGAGGTGAGCTGCAGAGGGTGCAGCATCCCCCCAGCAACATTAAAAAACACACACAGTATGGATCCTTGGTCATTGACTCCATGACCCAAGAAGAGTTTACCATATTTTAAAAAGCACTGCAAGCTGGAGCTGTATGATCTTCAACTTAGGTGGAGGGGCCCTTGTGAGGGATTTAATGGCTGCATTTTGGGGCCTAAAAATGACTCAAAGACATGTTTAATTGTTTTTTTAAATAGTTTATTGAAAATATTTTGTGACAATCATTATTAAATCACAGTATGTGAATTTCTAAAATGTACATGCCATTATACAGTATGCACTGGTGACTGTTTGACACAGCTAATTTGTATGCTATATATAGGCTGATATGTTGACCCGGTGATAAAGAGAAAAGGCCCAACTCTTTATATTTTGGTGTTCAGAACCTTTGATAGAGCCAGTAGGTCCGCTCTACTCAAAATAGCATCCATTACATTGTTACTTGATATAGTCAGCTGTGTGTGCTGGCAGATACGTCCGACCCCACCCCGTGCAGGGGTTGGGTGCCCACGGGGTGTTGGGAACTGGGCCTGGCCACAGACAAGGCCCTGTACCCAACTCCATGCCATGCACTACCAGAGGCCGTACGCAGCAAGGGGTTGGGCAACCAAACCCATTCTGCACATAGCGATGGACGTCTTACTTTACAATAAAAAAAATTGAAAGTCACTAAAAAAAGCAAAGGTTAAAGTGGCATTATAGTTAGGAATTATAATACTGTCTTACTTATCATAGAAATTCACTGGAAAAACAAAGGTTAAAGGGACATTATAATTATGTGAAATGCCAGTTATAACATACAGTTTTAAACTAACAAAATGATTGAAATTCACATCTGAATAATTATAAGTTGTGCACTAAAGTAAGAATAATTTGTGCTTTTGCAAGTTTTAGTTACTATTAGGCACGAGTTATCACTACTATATACTTTAGAATTACGAACAAAAGTGCTTCATTTGTGCTTTCTGAACTGCTGAAATAATTTTAAATATTTATACAGTTAATATACAGATATTAACATTTTGTTGTGTTTTAGAGGAAAACTGACATCCTACACACTTTCGTGTCACACATCCTGCACCCCATCAAGGTTTTCAGATTGTTCAGTTTACAAAATCCTCTCACTTGACAGTCAAAGAAAGAAAAGGAATGACAAGTCTCCCTGCAGTTTGTCAGAAGACACAGGATGATATCTAACTGTTTTTTAACAAAGCAAGTGTGGCAAGATAAAAACTAAATTTAAAGGCATCTTTATTTTTTATGTACCCTCTGAACTCTAACATGGTTATTTTGGGGGTGCTACAACATCCACCGCACACCTTACAGCGCGTTTGAGTTTAACAGAACCCCAGTTCTGAGTCAACTCCACCAACATCTTCAGCAGATCGTTACACTCAGGCTACAGACTCCCCAAAAAAATATGAAACAAAAAGAGATGGTGATGGTAAACACTTCACTGATGTGACCCGCACTGAAATTCTGCTTTGGTCATCATTTAAACCTAGGGGTCACTTAGTGCGCAAGATGTACTCGGTCACAGCGGTGACCTTTTGCACATCCCATATTACACAACACAGACTGTTTCCCACAACTGGAGGGTTTTGTGGGCGGCAGAAATGACTCAGCCGCTTCTTGAGAGCTGATAAGAGAGAGGAAGCACTCTAGGCTTTTGCCAAGGAGTGGGGGCCCCACACACCCACATGTGGCCGCTCACAGCCCGACTCATGTTCGGGGCACTGACCATCTTTAAAAAAAGAGAGAATGTTTCCTTAGTCATGCAGCCTACTACAGAGACAAAAGTGCGTTGTCACTTTAATGCTGGCCAGACAGGGCTGCCACCTTTTTCAGGAAAAATACCAGGCATTTTTTTTAGGTTTTGCTAAAAGGGACAAGGGCTTGTAGGTGAATAAGAACACTTTGGTGGTCATTACAACCCTGGCGGACGGTGTTAAAGGTGCGGTAATACCGCAAACAGGCCAGCGGACAAAAAAAGGGAATCATGACCCTGGCGGAAACCGCCAACTAAGACAGCAACTTTAACACACCGCCCGCCACGGCGGTACAGACAAGCAGCGTGGCGGTTACCGCCAACAGACAGGCGGGAGACAATGTACTGACCACACTATTAAAACCTGCCAATCCGCCACCTTTTCCGGGGCGGATTCACTGTGGATAAAAACACGGCAGAAACAGTCTTTGCTATGGGAAAACGCTCACCTGAACACATCCCATGAGGAACGAGGACACCATGGAGGCCGAATTACAAATCCTACCTGCCCTTGTCCTTCTGCTCCTCTACGACCAACAGCTACGTAGGCGCAGAAGACACCGGTGAGTACTGCACCTACGACACGGGGGAGGCAAAAGTTAGGGGACACCCCCCAAACACCCCCACCCCCACCCTCACATATTACAACATACACACCAATGCAGTTAAAAAAATCACAGTAACAACCCACACTCGCCCCGGAAGAATGAAAACACAATGCGAAATTCGGTCAAACATTGTAATGTGCCAATATACATGTCATACAAAAATATACAGATATATAACTCAAAATCACTCCTATTTACACATACAATCCGAGAAGTAGTGCAGATATGTACACAACAATGTCCGTGCACCAACAGTCCAAAAATGCATGGGCGAGGCCCACAATAGATATCTGACCAAAATCCGAGAGAACACTGCCAGGGCATCAGATAGAAACACTACAGGCACCTCAGGGGGAATGGAAGTGGGGGCACCTCAGCCAGATGAATGCGAAGCCAGATCCACGGTGGCGCTCCATGCCCACTGTGCCATCCTGGGGAGTGCAAAGGCACAGTCTCTCAAGTCTCTACAGTGGGTGGATTGCCCACTGTGCCATCCTGGGGAGTGCAAAGGCACAGTCTCTCAAGTCTCTACAGTGGGTGGATTGCCCACTGTGCCATCCTGGGGAGTGCAAAGGCACAGTCTCTCAAGTCTCTACAGTGGGAGGGTTGCCCACTGTGTCATCCTGGGGAGTGCAAATCCACAGTCTCAAGTCTCTACAGTGGGTGGATTGCCCACTGTGCCATCCTGGGGAGTGCAAAGCTACAGTCTCTCAAGTAGACGCAGTTCTCTACTGGTACTGGGTGGGACTGGTGCCCAGACTAGATGAGTCTCCCCATGAAAGTTCATGTCCTGTCACTGTCCCAGCTGCACATGGGATAAGGATGCCTGATGTGGCGGCCTCTTCATTCCTACACGGTGCATTCCCTGTTCAGCTGTGCTTTGCCATGGCGGTTCTGGACTGTTCAGCGGTGCTTAGCCATGGTGGTCTTTGCCCTGTTCAGCGGTGCTTTGCCATGGCGGTCCTTGCCCTGTTCAGCGGTGCTTTGACATGGCGGTCTTTGCCCTGTTCAGCGGTGCTTTGCCATGGCGGTCTTTGCCCTGTTCAGCGGTGCTTTGACATGGCGGTTCTGATACGGACATTGGTGTGTGGCATGACGATCTCTACAATGGGCATTGGTGTGTGGCATGACAATCTCTACAATGGGCATTGGTGTGTGGCATGATGTTCCATCATTGCCCAGTGACTCCGCCAGTGGTTTCTGGACCAGTGACGATACTTGGGCCCTCCTGGGCTGTGACTCCGGCGGTGGTCTCCTGACCAGTAACGATACTTGGGCCCTCCTGGGCTGTGACTCCGGCGGTGGTCTCCTGACCAGTAACGATACTTGGGCCCTCCTGGGCTTTGACTCTGGCGGTGGTCTCCTGACCAGTGACGATACTTGGGCCCTCCTGGGCTGTGACTCTGGCGGTGGCGGTGGTTTCTGGACCAGTGACGATACTTGGGCCCTCCTGGGCTGTGACTCCGGCGGTGGTCTCCTGACCAGTGACGATACTTGGGCCCTCCTGGGTTGTGACTCCAGCGGTGGTCTCCTTACCAGTAACGATACTTGGGCCCTCCTGGGCTGTGACTCCGGCGGTGGTCTCCTGACCAGTAACGATACTTGGGCCCTCCTGGGCTGTGACTCCGGCGGGGCGGTGGTTTCTGGACCAGTGACGATACTTGGGGCCTCCTGGGCTGTTACTCCGGCGGTGGTCTCCTGACCAGTAACAATACTTGGGCCCTCCTGGGCTGTGACTCCGGCGGTGGCGGTGGTTTCTGGACCATTGACAATACTTGGGCCCTCCTGGGCTGTGACTCCGACGGTGGCGGTGGTTTCTGGACCAGTGACGATACTTGGGCCCACCTGGGCTGTGACTCCGGCGGTGGCGGTCGTCTCTGGACCAGTGACGACGGTGCTGTTAGTTGTGTCTGGACCTCCGGCAATGATGGCGCACTTCTCCGCCGTGACACTCACAACAGGCTGGGCAGACTTCCTCTGGACCTTCCCCACCTTGTTGGAGTCACAGCTGACTCACCAATCCCCTTCGAACCCATGTCACTTGTTGTCCCACCAGGAGTCTTAACACGGTCCCGTCGTCCACTCTCCAATTTTAGAGCCTTTACAGGGGGTGGGCTGCCAGTGCCTTGGCTCAGGGTCCTACTGCCTGCCCTAGTGGCCGGTGCACTCCACAAGCCTTGAACACGCACCACTGGTATTGGAGGCTTTTTGGCTGAGGCGCTACGACGGGACTGATGAATTGGAGGGGTGGGGGTGAGGGCAAAAAGGTCAATTTTACAGAGGGACAGTTTCTGACGAACACTGGGATGGGTAGCTGGAGGGGGTCTGGGAGTGGAGGAAGAGGAGGTGGTTGTCGGAGGTGTCACTTTAGCTGTTTTGGGTGCAGGTGCAGGTACTGGAGGCTGTCGTGAGGTGGATGGATGTTGGGTGAGTGATTGCCGGCGTTTGTGTACTTTGGGAGGGGGCGTCACAGACACACTGGGAGAGGACACTGGGGACGTGTAAATGGCAGTGGAGGTGGTGAGTGCAGGTGAGCGGCTTGTGGTGCTGGGTCTCCTGGTGCGAGTCATAGTGCCTGTAGATGTGGTGCATGCAGGTGTGTGTGTAGACGAGAATGGGAGGGAGGAGGGAGAAGAGGAGGAGGGGGACACAGTGGAGACAGTGGATGTTGCTGTGTCCGTATGTGGGTGAGGCTTGCGTGAGTGCCTGTGGTGTGTGTGGTGCCTATGTTTGCTTGAGCTACTTGTGGGTGTTGACTTGTGTGCATGCTGGTCTGTAGGTGTGCTTGGGATGGGCTGGGGTACAGGGGATTAGGTCTAGGTGGAGGAAGTTGGAGGGGGGAGGCTGGACACAGGGACATTGGCTGCCATCAGTGCTGAGGCCAGAGATTGCAGGGTTCGAAGAAGGGTAGCCTGACCAGAATGAATGCCCTCCAGGAATGCATTACCCTGTTGCAACTCTCGTTCTACACCCTGGATGGCATTCACAATGGTAGACTGCCCAACAGTGAGTGACCTGAGGAGGTCAATGGCCTCCTCACTGAGGGCAGCAGGGGTGACTGGGGCAGGGCCTGAGGTGCCTGGGGCGAAGGTGATGCCCACCCTCCTGGGTGAGCGGGCACGGGGCGAACGCTGAGGGGCTGCTGGGAGGGCGGTGCTGGTAGGGGAGGTGGCAGCTGTACCTGTAGAGGTGGGGGGCACAGATGGTGCCGCCACCACAGGGGAGCTCCCATCGGTGGACGAGTCTGTGTCGCTGGTTGGTGATCCGGTGGCCGACGTGAAGCTCCCCTCGCCCTCCGTCCCACTGGTGCATTCAGAGTCTGTGGTGTGGCCCTCCATGGCCATGTGGGATGCAGCTTCCTCGTGCTCCGGTGCCACTGTACCTCTGCCTGATGATGCTGATGTACAAAAGGACAGGGAGAGCAGGAAAAGGGGGGAGACAGAATATAGAGAGTTTTAGTGCATGGCATTCCGCTATCATTGGCCGACAAGACAGACGCAGCAGCCCCCTGCATTACGCCGTGCTCCTGCCCTCTGCACATGCAATTTCTGGGATATGGCCTACATGGCAATGGTGGACATCTGCGCAGATGGATGCCACAGGGGCAACTATACCTCAACTTGGCACTCTGCTGAGGTGGGGTAGAGTGCCACATGGTCTACATTACGGAGGGGCCTTGCCTACCTAACTCGCCCTGGCCTAGGGACACCCACAGCCCACCTCCCCCACCCAGCCCCCCCCCACTGCACGCAAAGTCTGCAGAATGAGGTTGTACTCACCCCCTTGTGTCTGCTGTGATGTCCTCAAGCACCCATCCAACTCCGGGTAGGCCACCGCCAGGATCCGGAACATCAGGGGGGTCATGGTGCGACGGGCACCCCTCCCACGTTGGGAGGTCATCCCCAGCTGAGCCTCCGCCGTCTTCTTGCTGCAGCGGCGAATGTCTTCCCATCTCTTACGGCAGTGGGTGCCCCGTCTCTGGTGGGCCCCCAGGGTCCGGACCTCCTTGGCGATGGCACGCCAGATGTCCCTCTTCTGGTGGGCGCTGAGATACATGACATGCACAAGGGAAGAGGAACAGTCATTACCAACTGCACCGTCAATGTGAGTGTCCCCCTCCCTACTCTGGCCATGTGGCCCATTCATTCCCATGCATTAAAGTTCTATGAACTCTGCCCCCTTCCCTCTTCCACCCAGCCCTCTCCACCCAGGCCTAGCCCATACAACGTGCTCCCTGCGTACTAACCTATTGGTCTGGAGGACCGTAGAGTAGCGTGTACTGGGGGAGGACCCCATCCACAAGTTTCTCCAACTCCTGTGCAGTGAAGGCAGGGGCCCTTTCCCCAGAAGCAGCAGCCATCTTCGCTTCCAGACCGAGGTCACAGCAGCACTAGCAGTGTAGGTCCTCCCCTGTCGAAGGTCAGGTATCTAGTGATTGAACAGATAGAAAATGGTGGTGACGTCCGCGGCGGTGACGTCCGCGGCGGTGCGCATCAACACCGCCAGGGCACCTGTTCATTGGCTCCTGGGACCCATAGGGTCCAATGTTAACCAATGCAGCATTGCGCCGCGGTCTACGACCGCCTACCGCGACGGTGTGCAACGCCAGCGCTGTTACCCCACAATCCCATTTTCCCAGTTTAGAGGTCAGACAGCCGCCATTTCAGGGGCCCACATGGCTTCATTCACTACTGCGTCACACATAGCTAGGCCTACACTCAACACACATACAGGAAGGCTTTTGTGTCTGGTGTAGTCTTGTGTGTAACAGTGGGTACATACCTTGAGGAATAGTGACTGGTTCTTCGATCTTGTCCTTCGTAGGCAGCGTCAGCTGGGACATATGAGAAGATGGCGGAATCCTCCGGTGTACCGACCGCTGGTGGACCTGTTGACAATGGAAGAAAGACATGTCATCGTGACCTACAGGTTTGACCGTGCCACTATCCAGGAACTATGTACCCAGTTGGAGCCAGACCTGATGTCACCGATCCGCCATCCGACTGGAATCCCCCCCGACGTGCAGGTGCTGTCAGTGCTCCATTTCCTTGCAAGTGGGTCATTTCCGACAACAGTGGCCATGGCATCAGGGATGTCCCAGCCTATGTTTTCCAACGTGTTGTCCAGAGTGTTGTCTGCCCTGCTGAAACACGTAAGGAGATACATCATATTCCCTCAGGTGGAGGATTTGCCTACAGTGAAAAGTGACTTCTATGCCCTTGGACATATCCCCAACGTCATAGGTGCCATTGATGGGACCCATGTAGCTCTGGTCCCCCCCGCAGGAGTGAACAGGTGTACAGGAACAGGAAGAGTTTTCATTCCATGAATGTCCAGATGGTCTGTTTGGTAGACCAGTACATCTCGCAGGTGAATGCTATGTTCCCTGGCTCTGTGCATGACGCCTACATCCTGCGCAATAGCAGCATCCCTGATATGATGGGTCAACTCCTGTGGCACCGTATATGGCTATTGGGGGACTCAGGTTACCCCAACCTTTCCTGGCCATTGACCCCAGTGAGGAATCCCAGGACCAGGGCAGAGGAACGGTACAATGTGGCCCATGGGCAGACTAGGATGGTTATCGAGCGGACCTTTGGCCTTCTTAAGGCCAGGTTCAGGTGCCTCCATATGACAGGTGGATCCCTATCCTACTCACCGAAGAAGGTGTGCGATATCATCATCGCCTGCTCCATGCTCCATAATTTGGCATTGCGACGCCAGGTGCCTTTTCTGCAGGAGGATGATCCAGATGACGGTGTTGTGGCAGCTGTGGAGCCTGTGGAGCCTGTGGACAGTGATGAGGATGAAGCTGAGGAAGAAGAAAACGACAACAGGGAGTCAGTCATACAGCAATATTTTCAGTGAGACACAGGTGAGAACATTTTCTGGTTTCACATTACATTAACTTTCACACGTCTACCTCTATCCTGTACCTACATTTCACTCACTATTTGTTAATTGAGTTGTCCCCTTCCATTTCAGTTTCACAAGTGTGGTAACCTACGTGTCAACAGCTTGCATCCTTGAAGGGCTTGTAATGTGTGACATTGGTATGTTAGCCTTTCAATGGGTAACCCATTATGACACTGTAATTGATAATACAAAGTTCCAAATCATAGACTGACTCCAGTTTTTTAGTGTTTCAAGGGTGTTTATTTCAGTGCCAAAAAATGAAGGTGGGGTTGTAAAATGGGGATGGGTGATGGTGGAGGAATGTCCATGGCAGAGTCCAGTCTATTAGTCTCACAGGTACACTGCACATCTGGGCATTGGAAGTGGAGCTGGGGCAGTTCCGATTTGGACAGGGTGACAAAGTGGGACAGTGGGGGGACAATCAGGGTGGTCTTATTTCCTGGCGGGGGTCTTGCCATCGTGCTCTGTCCTGTTCCTGGATTTCAGGGACCGCTTGCGGGGTGGTTCTCCGTCTGCAGGGGGTGGGGTGCCGGTGTGTTGGTCCTGTGGCGGGGCGTCGTGTCCACTAGCGCCGGCGGAGGTGGTGGGCAGTTCGTCATCCTGGCTAGTGTCAGGGGCCCCTTGGAGTACCACGGTGTCCCTCAAGGTCTTTTGAATGTCCGTCAGCACCCCTACAATGGTGCCCAGGGCGGAGCCGATGGTCCTGAGCCCCTCCCTGAACCCCAAATACTGCTCCTGCAGACGCAGGGTCTCCTGCAACTTGTCCAGTACCGTTGTCATCGTCTCCTGGGAGTGGTGGTAGGCTCCCATGATGGAGGAGAGGGCCTCGTGGAGAGTAGGTTCCCTTGGCCTGTCCTCCCTCTGTCGCACAGCAGCCCTCCCAGTTCCCAGGTGTTCCTGTGCCTCCGTCCCCTGGACCGTGTGCCCACTACCACTGCCCCCAGGTCCCTGTTGTTGTTGGGGTGGTGGGTTACCCTGGGTGCCCTGTAGTGGTGGACACACTGCTGATTGACCTGTCCTGGGTAGGGAGGTTTGGGCCCGCTGGGTGGGTGCTGTGCTGGTGTTACCAGAGGGTGGTAGCTCGGTGTTGGGCTGTGGCTGGGCAAGGGGAACCGACTGTCCTGAGGCCCACAATGGTCCGGGCTGGTCATCAAGATCCAGTAGGGCAGAGCTGCTGTCGTCACTGTGGGCCTCTTCTGGGGGTGGAGTGGTGTTGTCTGGACCCCTCTGGTGTGGTGACGTTCCTTCGGGTTCCTGCAGGGGTATGAGAACATGATTATTGCATGTGTGTGTTTCATGGTGTGCAATGGTTGGGTGTGCGTGAACCCCAGTGCAGGCATTCCTGTGTGGGGGCTTGTGTGCTGATGGTTGGGGGGGTGTTCTGGGTATGGGCAGTGGGCATGCTTTAGTGATGGGTGTCCATGCTTAGTTGTGTCATGCAGGGCTTGGGGTTGGGATGGGTGGTAGGTGTCATGGGTACATTAATGAGGATTTGGAGTGCTAGGGGAGGGGATGTGGGTGGGGGTGTGTGATAGCATGCAGTTGAAGAACCAGAACCTTATGGGCCTGGCGGCGCAGGGTACGCCTGAAATCTCCTTGGATTCACCTGCCTCAACTAACAGAGACACGGGACACTCTGTCAGGCGTAAAAGATCAGATTTTATTAGCTGCAGCTAGTACAGTTGTCCAAGAAGTACACAAGGTATGTTCTCAGGAGACTGCCACTTTACTTTGTGGCGCACAATCTTATATACCGTATAAAAACCATTTATTAACTACATACACTCCCAGAACACATAGAAAGGAGCCAGTAAGAATAATGTAAAGATAGAACAGAGCCAATAGAAATGTCGGAAAACAAGACAGCACCAATAGAAGGAATTGGAAAACAAAGTATCAAGTGACTTAAGGTTGCCTCCCCTCCAGCTGTGTTTGTCACCCCTCCCTTGAACTAATTCATTAACCGATCCACAACGAAGTTGCATGTGGTGTGATAAGTTTGTGTGCGTTTGGAGGACAGTTGTGAAATGAGAGAATACTAGCAAAGGACAGCGAAGGCCAGACGATAAGATAAGATCGGCGGAGAATAGTGTGAGCCTACAGATAGTTGAAACAAGGATTAGAAAACCAGACAGGGATTAGTGTACTCGGTCAGACCTTAATACCAGCCTTGTAAAGATAGAGGCAGAAAGCTGTTTTGAACACCATGTTGCAGAATAAGCAGAAAAGGCAGAATGGACTTCGTTCGCTGTGCTGCCTGAGTGAAGGCAACATAAAATGGCGGCGGGCCACAAAATGGCGGGTCGATACGATCGTATTAAAAATCGAATTTCCTCACAGGTAGGGTGGGGGATGTGATAGTTAAGATTTGATTTACCAGTGTCCGTTCCTCCAACGACTCCTCCGAGGCCCTCAGGATGCAAGATGGGCAAGACTTGCTCCTCCCATGTTGTTAGTTGTGGGGGAGGAGGTGGGGGTCCGCCGCCAGTCCGCTGCACCGCGATGTGGTGCCTGGAGACCGTGGAACGCACCTTCACCCGTAGGTCGTTCCACCTCTTCCTGATGTCCTCCCTATTTCTTGGGTGCTGTCCCACGGCGTTCACCCTGTCCACTATTCTGCGCCATAGCTCCATCTTCCTGGCTATTGATGTGTGCTGTACCCGTGAGCCAAATAGCTGTGGCTCTACCCGGAGGATTTCCTCCACCATGACCCTGAGCTCCTCCTCAGAGAAGCGGGGTGTCTTTGGTGTGACATGGGGTGGTGTGGGTGATGTGTGGGGTGGTGTATGTGGTGATGAGTGTGGTGAGTGTAGTGGTATGTGGTGTTTTGTGCTTGGATGTTGTGTGGGTGATGATGTTGTGTGCCTCTGTGTGATGGGGTTGTCAATGGCTGTGCTCTCTCTCTCGCCTTCTCTCAGAATTTCTGGTTGTAGGGGTTTGTGGGTGATGTGGGTGTGTAATTTATATTGTGTTGGGTGTTTGGGAGTGGTGTGTGTATGTGTATCAGGTGTGTGTATTTGTAATTGTCCAATGTGGCAGTGTTTTGGAGATGCGTGTGTATTTTGAGCGCGGCGGGGTGTACCGCCAATGGAATATTGCGGTTGAAAGACCGCTGCGTGGATTTGTGGGTCGTAATGGCATGGGCGTGTTTCTGTTGGCGTGGAGATGGAGGATTTGTTTCCGCATGTTTATCGCTGACCTTTGGTGTGGCGGTAGTGTGTGGGTGTCTGAATTTCGGCAGATTCCAAGATGTGTGACATAATAGCTGTGGCGGTCTACCGCGGACACAGCAGTGTATTGGCGGTCTTCTGCACGGCGGTAAGCGCCTTTTACCGCCAATGTTGTAATGACCCCCTATGTATTCTTCTGTAATATGGTCCTATGCCTCAGTTTGATTTAACAGTCAGCATTAAACAGCTATCAAATGCTTTTCAAGTGCATTCTTCCTGTATTTGCTGTTTCTAGTTTATATTTCAAAAGAGAAAAATACAGGACTTCTTTTCCTTTCCCATTTTGTTTCCTGGTATAATCATTGCTCATAAAAACACAGTCTGGGCTGGTAAAATACAGGACAGGTGGAAGCCCTGCTTGGCCAGCCCCAGCATGCAGCTCCTGGACAGTTAGCCACTGACCAGTGATTTGTTCCAGCTCTGTGCAGAATGATTCCGGACCATGAAGGCCTCCGCTGTCATCTTTATTTATATAGAAAATTACTCTGAATGTGATATTTTGGTGTTTCACACAATGGTGGTTATTACAACTTTACAGTGACATTTTACGGATTTGTGGGGTTACGCAAATTATAGTTTGAGGCCACCAGTTTGAAACAACTTTGAATTGATTAGCCCTTGTTGTCATCAGGGTGGTTCCAGTTTCCAGCTCTTTAAGGGGGAACTGCGGCAAATGCCACTTCTTATAGATAGGGCCATGTCTGCAAATATTTTAAGATAAGGTTCACAAGACAAGTCTCCAAAAATGATTAATACAAGAAAGAATGAATAAACACCAGAGAGTGAGGCCATTGTCAAGATAGAATCCACCACCATATACATACATTCAAAGTAGTTATTATGCCAAAGTGAGACATTCTTTCAATAGATGCCATCTGATCTCCCAAACTATGTGTAGCTACTCAATCCCTTCACCAGGGTATCTTGTATTTAGTGGTCAGTTAAATTACCTTGTGACTCAAATTCTTAGAGTGCTCTCCTGTGTTTTTCGTGCTTCCATAAAAGCATATGGTACTTCAATATAGGACTTTTTAACTGTCTCAGTGGTCAGGAGGTTGCCTAGAAAATTCCCTGGGGCTAAGATGAAGTGAATAATCTAAAAAGTAATGATAAGTTATAAATAAATCACTTCTAGCCATAATTGCCACCTCGTATGTAGTTCACCGCACAATAGATATAGCTTCTTAAGATTTATATGTGCCCTCTCCCGCTAAATCCTTTTTAAATATGAGTCCTCAAGTTCTGGCTTGCAGCGAAAGGTGCCATAAAATCTGTGAATTGTAATAACACAAAGTTGTAAGGATTTTAAACTTTGCTCCAGCCTGAAACATCCAATCGCAAGTCCTCTCGTAAGTATAAGTTTAAAGAATATAACAGTCTACACCCAGCCGGGGTGTGCCATTCTTCCGATAATACTAGAACTGTAAAGAATCTATCCCTACTGGTAATTCCTCCTCGTTTGATTACTTACCTCCTTAGTTTCTCCTACGATACATCTTCATTAATACAACTGGAGCCCTCTTCTACCATTTAGTGATCACATTTAAAGCATCACGATTGTGCAGTGTTTGCCCATTATGGCATGACCTACTATGTATCCGGAAAGGGGAGGTGTCAAAACGCGACTCAAAAACAGCCGCCATCTTATAAAAAGAACGATCCAAGTGGTCTTAAAGATGTATTTGATTATGAATAGACTTCTTTAGCAGATTCAGAGGGCATGGCCAGACCACAATCCTGGCCTCCCTCTGCAATTACAAAGATATATTGACTCTAACGTCTACTGTATCCGATAATCCTTAAGTGAAGACCCACCAAAAGGGTTAATCTCTACACCTAGCGGGGGGCCCTACTCAGCAAGGATTTAACTCTATTCATCACCATTTGCACACCCTTGTTCGTAAGGCGTTCACCTTGGAATTTCTAGTCCTATTTCTACTTCAGGGATCTAGAGCTATCAACCCATGACAACAAGATGTCTAAAGTAGCTTTAAGGGAATACTGTGGCAGACTATGGGGAGGAGCCGTCATCTTGCAAAGGGATGATATATGTACAATGTGTACCGGAAGTTGTCCATGTTCCCATGTATATGAAACTATGAGATCAGTTGAACCAGCCAAAATGATACCTCAGTCGCTCAAAGGGGATATCAGTTATAAACTTTTCCTTCTGAACCATAAAAAAATCTTCACCATCTAAGAGATCAGGAAGGTTGGAATACAATCAGATAACTACATCACTTAAAAATGGGTACACATAAAAATGTAAGCCTTCAAACTACGTTTAAATGATAGCATTCTCCCACGGTATGTATTCATTCAGGTCATTCTCATACATGTCCAAACTAAAAATCCAATAAACCTCTCGCTTTTTCGTGATTTTATTACATTAATTTGTTTGGGTGTTCTTGATTTTCTCCAACACTATCCACCTTAGGTCACCTTCATTGTGTCCCATGGCCTCCCAATGATGGACCAGGGGAGCTCCCTCCCTTCTGTTCCGAATGTTGAACTTATGTTCTGATATTCTGACTCTTATTTTGCGTCCCGTTTCTTCCACATGTCCCTGCATACAGGGGCAACAAATTAGGTACACACAATTTGATGTTCTACAGTTGGTCCTTTCACTGAGTTTGAATTCCTTATTTCTCCACGATAGAGTATCCAATACCATGGCCCCTGAACAAGCCTTGCAGGTCCCACATTTATGGTTACCTCTGATAGGACGTTGTCCCATAATAGATTTTTTGACAGAAGGCCTTGTCCGTAGGCATGGCTGATCTAACCAATCTGTTGCAAATGTTTTGATTCTTTTTAAATAGCGGTTTCTCGAGAGGGGGCAAGTCTTGGTTAGTGTTAAGAATGTGCCATTGTGTCCCAATTATTCTTCTAATTTTCTCATTTAAATTGGAATGCTGTATTACACAAACCACCTGTTCTGTCGTGTTTTTATTCCTTTTTTCAAACATGCTAGCTCTGTTAAAGTATTTAGCTCTTTTATATGATTCCCGAATGAGTCATTTTGGGTAACCTCTTATTAATAATTTCTGCTGTAACATCTCCGTGTGTTTGTCATAGTCTTCCAAGTTGGTACAATTCCTCAGTATACATAGAAATTGGCTGAACAGTATACCTTGTTTCTGGCACCTAGGATGAAAACTATTGAAGTGTAGTATAGTGTTCTTTGCTGTGGGTTTAGTGTACAATGACACCTCTATAGCTTGAATCTTGTGCCCTATCCAAATGTGCAGAAATTATACCTTCTCTGTGCTCTTGTTGATGGTAAATTTAAGGTTAGAGTCGCAAGCAATGATCAACAGCAAAATTGGTTGAGTTGTTCTTCATATCCTGACCAAATGGAAAAGATGTCATCTATATATCGGGCACATTGTAGGACATTTTCATAGAAGGGCACCACCTCATTGTACAAGTGGGTCTCCTCAACCAAGCCCTTATATAGATTGGCTACACTTTGGGCATAGGCTGCCCCCATACTGACTCCTTTCTTCTGCTGGTAAATATCCCTGTCAAACTTGAAGCAATTTTCTTTGAGTACGATCTTCAGACATTGAAGTACATGTCTTAGATGGTCCGTCATGCCCTCCTTTTCAAATGCCCGAGAGACTGCATCTTGAGCTTCCATGTTTGTTTCAAGTGCCTCTATATCCATGGTCACTAGGATTTGTTTTTTCAGGTCAAATGGTGTACCTTCAAGCTTTGAAATGATATGCTCTGTATCCTTAACATGAGCTGGAAGACATACAACTCTCTGTTTAAGGAACTTTTCTGCATATTTTAATATTGGTTCTGTGATCGAGCCAACTGTAGATACTATCGGACAAAAGGGGGAGGATCTACCTCATTTTTATGGATTTTAGAGACCCCATACATGACAGGAGTTCTGGTTCATTGAAGATTCAAATACTCATGTTCTTGATAACAAATAAGGCTCTCAAAGAGCGCCTCATGAGTGATTTTTTTCAATTTTACGTCTCGTGTGTGTTTCCCAATTGGCTTTGCCTCTACTGTAGTGTTCAGGAAAATCCAGCATCGACTGCAACTTTTGTTTATATCTGTCTTTGTCAAGGAGGACAATACCTCCTCCTTTCTCACTAGATTTGACAGTAATCTGGTTGTCTCTTTGTAGCCTTGGTAGTGCCCCATATTCATTCTTGGACAAATGATATTGAGGTTTCGGTGTAGATTTGAGCATGTTACATATTTTATCAAAGACTGCCTGCTCAAAGATTCTAACCTTAGGTCCCACCATGTCCAAACTCGGTATAAAAGTACATACAGGTTTTATTCCTGATATGTTAGTTTCAGTTCTACTTAATCTACCCTCAAAGAAACCCTTAAGTCTGATGCGTCTGAAGAAAGCAAACAGATCCCTCATCAATCCAAACTTGTTCATCGGGGCACTGGTTATGAAGGAAAGTCCTTTCATAGGGAGGGTCCTGGTATCGAGATCCATCTGAGAGAGGCTCAGATTGAATACCGGAATGGAATTCAATCCCTCCCATATTGTTGTCTCCTGGTCTGTAGTACATGTTGGGAGCTGTCTGTATTTTGATACCTCCCTCTCGGTTGGTTTCTGAACCTGGTCCTGTATGTCCCCCTGCTGGATAAAAAAGGATTGTTGCGATTTTGTCCTTCAATCTGTCTTGTTCTGTTTCCAAACTGGTCAAAGTGGTTAGAATTCCCCTCTCTCCTTCTTACTCAGTGGTATCTGAGAATGTGACCATCTTTTTGTTGGTCCAGATCTGTCGATCCCTGTCGATCCTGTTCTGAACCATTCTGCCTTGCATTTTGATAGTAATTCTCTGACAAATATGGATAGGCCCGTTCCTTTGAGAACCATCTAATATCTTTCCTCAATTTTTCAGACTTTCTTTTAATGAAATAGGTGTTAAATGATTCTAATTCTGAATTCACTTCTAATAATTTCTTAGCCTCCTCCAGGGAATCCTTACCTCTCAACTTATCTTCCAATGTTTTAATTTCCTTAGTTAATAGTTCTAAAATCTCTCTACCTGTCTCAACAATCAAGATATCCAATCATGTGAGCATCGATTTGATATCAGTGACCATTTTTCCCAGAATTGTTTAATCTCAGTAAATAAACTGGTGACATTTCTCACCCTTAGACCAGCTGGGATGACCCCCGGCTCTCAGATATTCTAATATGAAGTCTGCATGCAATTCAGTGCATTTTGCTTTTTTTCTTTAGTTCTACTAGTTGTACCATCCTTCTTTAAGTTGGTTCAATCCTGTAGCTTCACTCACACCTATGCTAGATTGTCCCAGGAGTTTAGAAAAATCATCATCACTAAACCCAAAGGTTTTGATGCTGTCCATTATAGAGACGAACAGCGCTCCTCAATATAACAGAAGCCTATGGGAGAAAAAAGCAGCTCTGATCTGGGTAGAATGTCTGTACAGCACTGTCACTGAACCATTAGAAAAAGGTCCACTGTCTATAATCTACTCTGGATGTGAAAAAAGGATCATTAAATTACCATTTTAGAGGTTTCATCTGGGACATCAATTACCAAACTGTCTCGTAGACATAGTGGTTGGCCCCACTCATCGCAGTATCACTACCTTCTAGAAATCACTACAGAAGGTTTTCCCAATACGTGCAAGATAATAAGTATGTAGACTCATCCACCACCAGAAGCTACAGAGACCTGTACAGAACAGTCAACCTAGTACAAGAAACAAATAATACAAACCACATAGACAGTATCATGCACACGCAACCCCTTTCAGCAACGTGCCGGTCAGGAAAGTCATGAAAACCAGAGGGTCCCTGCAATAATATAGTAGCTCCTCCAGGGAAAAATGCATTTGAAAATAAAATCTAGCTACTACATATTACTTTTTTTATTTTTTTATATCAAAGAAAATGTTAGTGCACTAATCTCTCGCTTTCAGCCAATTGTAAACTTGCAGTGGGTGCCCCTAGGCCAGGCCTAACATAGCGGAGTAGGTCCTCTGGTGGCTAGGGTTCTGAAGGGATAATCCTGCCTACCTAGCTTGTAAGCATTCACTACTGGTCAGGGCTGCATGGGTCCCAGGTGTGCTGCATTTGGCGGTGTGTGCCCCACCTCATGCCTTGGTGGCTAGCCATATCAGTGGTGGTGCAATGCATAGTGTGTAGGCCTGTTCCCTGTGTGTGAGTGTGCTGTATACACCAACAGTGGAGTTGGTGCAGCCATTGACCCAGTGTATCCTTTGTCTCTCTCCCACCTTTCTTGTTTTGTCATCCTGTCCTTATGTGCATTAGCATCATCTAGCGGAGGAGCAGAGGCACTGGCGACGGAGGGAGCTGCATCCCACAGGACCCAGGAGGCAGAGTCCACCGACGCTGAGGGCACCAGTGGGATGGAGGGCGAGGGGAGCACCACGGCAAAGACTGGAGGGGACAATTCAGACACAGATACCTTCTCCGATGGAAGCTCCCTGGTGGTGGCGGACACTTCTGTGATCACCCCAGCTACAGCCAACACCCCCGTACCAGCACCGCCCTCCTAGCAGCCCCTCATTGAGTTGCCTGTGCCTGCTCACCCAGAAGAGTGGGCATCTCCTTCGTCCCAGGCACATCAGGCCCTGCCCCAGTGAGCCCTGCTACCCTGAGTGAGGAGGCTATTGACCTCCTGAGATCCATCTCTGCAGGGCAGTCAACCATTGTGAATGCTATCCAGGGGCTGGCAGCCCAGATGCAACAATCTAATGCATTCCTGGAGGGCATTCACACTGGATTGCCGGCCCAACAGAGATCGATCCTGGCTCTGACCTCCTCTCTGATGGCAGCCATTGTCCTTGTTTCTACTGCCCCCTCCAACATCATCTTCCCAGTCCCATTCTCCTCTACCTCAACCCATCCCAAGCACACAGCCAGACAAGCATGCACACAGGACAACATCCAATAGTGTCACAGGCAAACACAAACACCACACTTCATCCCACAAGCACTGACGCAAACAACATACAGTTGCAGACCCTACAACATGCACTGCCTCCACTGTTTCCCCCTCCACCACCTCCCTCCGAGTCACGTCCACACTCACACCTGCATGCACTACATCATCCACTACCAGCATCATCACCACACCAAGCACAACACACACCTCAATGGCAGACACCTCCACAACATCCATGCACATGTCCCCTGTGTCCTCTCCCACTGTATCTGTCCCTCCCACTCCTAAAGTACACAAACGCAAGCACTCAGACACCCAACAGCCATGCACCTCACAAGAGCATACAACCCATGCACCTGCACCCAAATCCAGCAGACAGACACATCCAACAACCACTCCCTCATCCTCCACTCCCATGCCTTCTCCCTCTCCCTCCCCAGTGTCCCTAAGAAACTTTTTACATCACCAAACCTCTTCCTTACCCCTCCCCCATGCTGCACATATGTCCAGGCTATCACAAGCCCAGTCAAGCACCTCAGCCACACAATCCACATCCCCAGTTCCATCCGCACCTACTCATGGTAGAAAGGATTCCAGGCCACATATACTGAAGGGGAAGGTGCCTGCACCAGCAGACAAAAAGGGCAAGGAGCCTGCACCAGCAGTCAAGAAGGGCAAGGAGCCTGCACCAGCAGACAAGAAGAGCAAGGAGCCTTCACCAGCAGACAAGAAGGGCAAGGAGCCAGCACCAGCAGGCAAGAAGGACCAGGAGCATGCTGTCCCGGATCCCCCCCACCAAGTATGGTTGTGCATCCATCCGAGTGTGCAGGGGATGTGCAGGAGCCTCCCACCACCAGCACCACCACAGTGCAGTGCAGGAGCCTCCCACCACCACCAGCACCACCACAGTGCATCCATCCCAGGGTGCAGGGGATGTGTAGGAGCCACCCACCACCAGCACCACCACAGTGCATCCATCCAAGGGTGCAGGGGATGTGCAGGAGCCTCCCACCACCAGCACCACCACAGTGCCGGTGGACGTAATGCGATCCTGCCTCCATGGGCTGCTGTGCAGGCTGCCGCCTCTAGAACCAGTGAGCAAGACACCCACACGAAAGACTGTTGCCCATCACTCCCCAGGACCAAACACAGGGCATGTTGCCCCCTCCAGAACCAGTGAGCAAGTCACCCACTCAAGAGACTGTGGCCCATCACTCCCTAGGATCAAGCACAGGGCATGTTGCCCCCTCCAGTACCAGTGAGGGAGACACCTACTTGAGAGACTGTGGCCTTGCACTCCCCAGGACCAAGTACAGGGCATGTTGCCCCCCTCCAGAGCCAGTGGTCTTGTTTACGCTTGCAGTTGAGGTGCTCCCCCCCCGAGGTTTCTGCCTATTTGCCAAATGATGCCCCTGCAGTGTTCTCTCCGTCTTGATGCAGGTGAAAAGGCTGGACATGATGATTTGCAGATTTACTACTGATTGATTGGATTTGAACATCTATAATAAATCCTAAGATTGTTGGAACTACATTGGAGACTGCCACACCTCTTCAATTTTGGATTACGTGTTACACCATCCAATGATACTTAAGTTTGATATTTGTCTTCCTCTAAAGAAAACTACAGAGACCATATAGAATACATTTATATTAATTGACTTACTATTATACACATAATATTCACTGAGTGCCTCCTACTTTGGATGAAATTTTACTATCACAGGTTAAGGACATTTTAGGGTAACCAATCCCCGACAGCATGGAATGTACACTTTTGGGGCTTCGAGACCCCTCTTCAAAACATCAGACGGCAGGGATCGCTCAATAATGTGGTTGTGTTTGGAGGCGGCTAAAATGGCCATCACTGCATCTTGGAAGAAATACGAGGGCCCGACTATGAACAAGTGACATACAATGCTTTGGGAGGCAGTCTCATTGGAATGTGTGACCGTTATGCTAATAGATAACAGAACAAGCTCTGATTACATTTGGGGACCCATAGTGCAATTCTTATCCCAAGGGCCTCTCATGTCATCCCCGCATAAGGGTGCTTCATCTCTTCCAGGAGTTGGGCCTCTCCCACACACCTCTATGTAACTGACACATATGCTACCTTGTAAATCCCCCCTCACTAAGCTCCTGTTGATAAGAATATTCTCACACTGATTTCTCCATGCCAATTAGTTTATTGTTGTACATTTCAACATGTTACTTGAGTCCTTGTTAGGATTTGTTTTACAAATTATGATGTGGTACCATGAGTAATTCCTTTCTCTCACTGATAGGTTAATGGGATGTATGATATAGCAATAGTAGCTTACGCCATGAGCCACTCCTTTTGAGACTCTGGAACTGTCAATGGCTTCTGTTTGCTTATGGACTTTGGTCCTATTGTCAGTGCTCTGATTTGTACCACAAAAACTTGAATAAAGAAAGTTTGGCAAAAAAAGAATACGTTTTGGAAACTATTTGCACTGTTGATTGTCCTAAAGAGTCCTTGTAATGTTCTCAATGATATTTTTAGGCGATCCATAAGGGATCTGTTTCATTGACATGTAGAACACTTTTACTTTATGCCCCTATAGAATTAGAAAAATGAAAGTGAAGTGGGTAACTGATTTGGTCCTACTAGACGAAGATGATTGGATAGAGGCAATGAAATATCCAGAGCAAGTGTCAATAAGTTCGGTATTTAGACTTGTGCCGTTGAATATATCACTCCAAGCCTACTACTCTAAAATGCAGTTAAAACTATGAGGTCTGACGGCCTACTGATGCCAGCACTACAGGGGTGCAGCAGGCAGGAGTCTTTTACATACTTTCATTCACTTCTTTTACCTGCAACATCTTTTAAATTCGCCGGTGAGTACAATAATTAGATTCTAGATTCCCCAGCAGAACCCCTGGTGAATCTGGTAATTCTTGAAATAATGGGGGAGGTGGGGACCGTCATACATGGAAAGCTATTGCTGGTATGCAAGTTCCACAGTAAGATATTGTGAAACATTTGGGGGAGCCCAGTGCCCCATCAGTCAAATCTACGATACACTAAAGTAGGTTGGTGTTTGACGGTGAAGACCACGAACTAGGGATGTCCACAAACATGTGAGAGTGTTGTGACTATCGACGACACGTTTTGGTCTGGTAAGATTCATTCAAAGAGTTCCTCGGGTGTGCAAAGCTGCTGCTTAGGTTTCCCTAAGTGCTAGTAGAAATAGTGATGTGATATTTTGAAACGTGAACATTGATATGACGTGCATAAGTAATGCATTGCTAGTTTGATATATTCGAAAATGCCAGAGAGTGATTACTGTATAGAAAATTGTGACATCTCTATTATTGATGGAGAGAAGAGATTAAAAAAAGGCAACAAAAATGTGTTTGTAAAAAATATATTTATAATCTGAGCAGTCTTCAGATTAAGACTCAATCCTCCCAGTACATATAAATATTTTTGGGCTAGCCAACACATATTTCGCCAAATTCTCTCGTTTTTCCATGCCTCTGCTTGAACATCCTCTGTGAACCACCCTCTCCCCATTCATTATTTTGTTTTCTGAGTAACTGAGAATATTCGCAATAGCTATTTATTCTTTTGTGAGCTGGTTAAACGAATTGTTCGTCTCTGATCTTTATGCTCATATTGGTTTCATGATTTCCTGCCATAACAGTTATGTTCCATTCCATCCTTGAGAACTAGCCTAACCACTGTGGCTAGGTACTGCTGAAATCCTAAATCAGAGATACCAACAAGAACCCTGAGGACAGGCATTGTACACATCAGTCCATTCGGTTAAGGCAAAGTATACACAGTCTACTGAGCGAAGTGTTCCTTCAGTCTTGTGGGGGCCACTAGTGAGCTGGTAGCATTTGAGCAACAAGCAGTCCCCATGATCTGGGTTCAGGATGACAGATTAAAAAACAGAAACGCGGCTTTGCACAACAGTGTCAGAGAGATCCCTTGACAGCTCAAACACTACAGACCCAATAATTTCTAAAACTATTGTGTTTTGATTAGTACATTTCACTAGCTGAAAACATGACACTACAGTTTGGACATGGACATTAGGAAGCGTGAAAATAAAAAAAACTTGAGTGGAGAATAGATACAATAGTTTGTGCTTAATTTGGTGATTTTGCTTATAAAAAGGGTGATTTTAGGTGTTTCATAGCCATTTTGGTATGTTGAACGATTCGATTTCAGTCACATTATGGTTTAACATTATATATCTGTTTAACTGTATTTATTTTAATAGGTTTGAAGTCCCAATTCACTTTACAACTACTATAGACCACAAATATGTGGCGATGGCAGACAATGGTATTCTTAATTGCCTTTCTATACATAATGAGAAGTGAGTGCTTATGTATTCAGTGTTTGTTTAGAGGAGATTGTTCTGTCTATAGCAGCGGTCACAAGGCATGTTTAAAACATTTGAGGGAACTGGAAACTCTCCAATTTCTGGAGAAACTCTTAATACGCGATACAACCCACTGGATAAGTTTCGTCCCCAATACAACCCTTAGGTGGAGGAATTTCAGCCGCTGGATTTCACTCTGTATCTAGAGCTTCCTCAGAACTGGAGGACTTTTAACGCCCTCTGTACTCTATACAGTAGTCCTGAGTGAATACCTATTATTGCCCTCCAGACAATAACTGCAAAACGATTGGCCAAGAGGAATATGACAGTTGAAATAGATGTTAAGCTATAAAGATTAAAAACTAATTGCAAATAAAATAGTTTGATGGTTCAATGATGCACATTAGATCACCAAGGAGTTTGGCTTGAGGAAGAGAAGCAAGAAAAGAAGGACATAAATGTGAAAGCGGATGGATAAATCTCAAGTACAAAGTAAAAACTACGTAGGTATTTACAAAAGGACAATATTTTTTTGAAGTGGATGTACAAGGTGGAGCAGAAATACCTGCAGAGTGTAGCAATATTAACAGTGGAATCATTCATTTTACATGCTGGCAAAACACTTTGCATCATGAAAAGATGCAGGCCATAAAATCTGCTAATCTGATGAGTAAAGTCATATTATGTTAAACAGTATTCACCTGAACTCACAGAAAAAGACATGGTTGGTTAAATGGTCATGAAGGCAAATGAACTTACATATGGGTTTAGAGGCAAGGACAGGTAAAGAGATATACTTGTACATGTTAACAATAGATTAATATAGGAAACCATGGTCCCTTTTGCTAATGTGGCTAAGTGTGGCTTTCATATGTTATTCTTGTGCGAATGTGTACAGCATTTACTATTCCATGATTGCTATTTGAGACCACCTGACCATTTTCATTGATAGCAGAGCCTGCTGTTCTGTCATCAGAGTCTTTGATTTACTTGCTAACCTCTGTTGGGCAAAAATGTGTATGCAAATGAAATTTTGAATTAAGGGATTCCCAACATGCTTTCATGTCGAGACCTTCCTGTCCTGCCAATTTACTGGGGAGAGAATTTGCTACGTAAGCTGGATACAGTCTGTAAGATGGGGTTTACTTGGAGGTGCTCAAGGAAAATTTAAATTCTATGTTAGCAATGTTGTATGAGACCCTGCCTTTGTGCACCTTTACCAACAAAGTCTTCGTTGGATTCCACATGTTACCTTTTTTCTATCTCCCTCATTTCAGTGTCTGGATCTCCACCCTCTAGTCAGGAGAATGCAGGTAATTAACTTCTAATGCTTGGGGAAGCTTTCTTTATTCTCCATTTTGTGCCATGCCAAATGGGGGTGTACAAAATGGGTCCCACTGCCTTCAGTACTCAGACTTGCACACAGTCTGAGGCCTACCATCATTTTGAGAAAACGGGGCTTTATGCAGTGTTCCCCTATTTATTGCCTTAATTTTGACTGATACTGGTGTATTTTGACTCTTCTTGTGCCCTGGACTCCGCTGCAAACCAGGTCCAGGGCTGGTGCTCTGTTTAAAAGGCATTTGGTAATTACAATTGGCACTGACAACCTACCTGTAAGTCCCTGGTATATAGTAGGGCATTTAGATTTAGAATCCTAGTAGATTTTAATGCACTTAAGTGGAAACTGCTGTGTTCTCTGTTGTCATTTTAAAAGCCAGCCTTCAGGCTGCTTTTGAAACAAAATACGACCAAATTCAACTTTAGAATTTAAGGTACTTCCAAAGTCTTAAAATACCTTCGTGGTACATATGTCACACCCCAAGTCTACCCTAGGTGCCCCAAGGGTGGTGTGCTTTGTAATAATAAGCAGGGACAATATAAAATATGTTTTATGTGCCCTAATGAAGGGACAAACAGCCCAAACAGCTGATTTTGTTTCTCCCCATTGTACCATAGGCAAACATAGTAAGGCTTTATTAAACTTTAATGACATCTAACTTTTGACAAGAGTGAGCTAAAACAGTCATTCAAAGTGTTCAGATAATAGTTACAATAAATCCAACAACTTGCCAATGTTAGATTTATTATAAGTATTGCAAGAACGTTTTTTAAGAACTGCTTTCGTAAAGTTACCTAAAATCAGCCCTGTAGCAGCCTCTCCTGACTGTTCAAACTTCTGCAGGCTAAGACAAGCTACTCAGATGAGGTGTTAAGTGGCCTGGGCTGAGACAAAGGGACTGTAGGAAGTTGGCTCTGTATGTGCTATTTCAAAGTAAGGAATAGCATGCACAGAGTCCAAGGGTTCCCCTTAGAGGTAAAATAGTGGTAAAAAGAGATAATACCAATGCTCTATTTTGTGGTAGTGTGGTCGAGCAGTAGGCTTATCCAAGGAGTAGTGTTAAGCATTTGTTGTACATACACATAGACAATAAATGAGGTACACACACTCAGAGACAAATCCAGCCAATAGGTTTTGTTATAGAAAAATATCTTTTCTTAGTTTATTTTAAGAACCACAGGTTCAAATTTTACATGTAATAGCTCTTTTGAAAGGTATTGCAGGTAAGTACTCTAGGAACTTTGAATCATTACTTTAGCATGTATACTTTTCACATAAAACACAATAAGCTGTTTTAAAAGTGGACACAGTGCAATTTTCACAGTTCCTGGGGGAGGTAAGTTATTGTTAGTTTCAACAGGTAAGTAAGGCACTTACAGGTTTCAGTTTTTGGTCCAAGGTAGCCCACCGTTGGGGGTTCAGAGCAACCCCAAAGTTATCACACCAGCAGCTCAGGGCCGGTCAGGTGCAAAGGTCAAAGAGGTGCCCAAAACACATAGGCTATAATGGAGAGAAGGGGGTGCCCCGGTTCCAGTCTGCCAGCAGGTAAGTACCCGCGTCTTCGGAGGGCAGACCAGGGGGGTTTTGTAGGGCACCGGGGGGGACACAAAGTAGCACAGAAAGTACACCCTCAGCAGCGCGGGGGCGGCCGGGTGCAGTGTGCAAACATGCGTCGGGTTTCCTTCAGTTTTCAATGGGAGACCAAGGGGTCTCTTCAGCGATGCAGGCAGGCAAGGGGGGGGCTCCTCGGGGTAGCCACCACCTGGGCAAGGGGGAGGGCCTCCTGGGGGTCACTCCTGCACAGAAGTTCAGTTTCTTTAGGGGCTGGGGGCTGCGGGTGCAGGGTCTTTTTCAGCCGTCGGGAAATGGAGTTCAGACAGTCGCGGTCAGGGGGAGCCTGGGGATTCCCTCTGCAGGCGTCGCTGTGGGGGCTCAGGGGGGACAACTTTGGTTACTCACAGTCGTAGAGTCGCCGGAGGGTCCTCCCTGAGTTGGTTGTTCTCCACCAGTCGAGTCGGGGTCGCCGGGTGCAGTGTTGCAAGTCTCACGCTTCTTGCGGGGAATTGCAGGGGTCTTTAAATCTGCTCCTTGTAACAAAGTTGCAGTTCTTTTGGAGCAGTGCCGCTGTCCTCGGGAGTTTCTTGTCTTTTTCGAAGCAGGGCAGTCCTCAGAGGATTCAGAGGTCGCTGGTCCCTTGGAAAGCGTCGCTGGAGCAGGTTCTTTGGAAGGCAGGAGACAGGCCGTTAAGTCTGGGGCCAAGGCAGTTGGTGTCTTCTGGTCTTCCTCTGCAGGGGTTTGTCAGCTCGGCAGTCCTTCTTCTTGTAGTTGCAGGAATCTAATTTCTAGGTTCAGGGAGAGCCCTTAAATACTAAATTTAAGGGCGTGTTTAGGTCTGGGGGCTTAGTAGCCAATGGCTACTAGCCCTGAGGGTGAGTACACCCTCTTTGTGCCTCCTCCCGCTGATCCACCAATGTAGGAAGTTGGCTCTGTATGTGCTATTTCTAAGTAAGGAATAGCATGCACAGAGTCCAAGGGTTCCCCTTAGAGGTAAAATAGTGGTAAAAAGAGATAATACCAATGCTCTATTTTGTGGTAGTGTGGTCGAGCAGTAGGCTTATCCAAGGAGTAGTGTTAAGCATTTGTTGTACATACACATAGACAATAAATGAGGTACACACACTCAGAGACAAATCCAGCCAATAGGTTTTGTTATAGAAAAATATATTTTCTTAGTTTATTTTAAGAACCACAGGTTCAAATTTTACATGTAATCGCTCTTTTGAAAGGTATTGCAGGTAAGTACTCTAGGAACTTTGAATCATTACTTTGGCATGTATACTTTTCACATAAAACACAATAAGCTGTTTTAAAAGTGGACACAGTGCAATTTTCACAGTTCCTGGGGGAGGTAAGTTATTGTTAGTTTCAACAGGTAAGTAAGGCACTTACAGGTTTCAGTTTTTGGTCCAAGGTAGCCCACCGTTGGGGGTTCAGAGCAACCCCAAAGTTATCACACCAGCAGCTCAGGGCCGGTCAGGTGCAAAGGTCAAAGAGGTGCCCAAAACACATAGGCTATAATGGAGAGAAGGGGGTGCCCCGGTTCCAGTCTGCCAGCAGGTAAGTACCCGCGTCTTCGGAGGGCAGACCAGGGGGGTTTTGTAGGGCACCGGGGGGGACACAAAGTAGCACAGAAAGTACACCCTCAGCAGCGCGGGGGCGGCCGGGTGCAGTGTGCAAACATGCGTCGGGTTTCCTTCAGTTTTCAATGGGAGACCAAGGGGTCTCTTCAGCGATGCAGGCAGGCAAGGGGGGGGCTCCTCAGGGTAGCCACCACCTGGGCAAGGGGGAGGGCCTCCTGGGGGTCACTCCTGCACAGAAGTTCAGTTTCTTTAGGGGCTGGGGGCTGCGGGTGCAGGGTCTTTTCCAGCCGTCGGGAAATGGAGTTCAGACAGTCGTGGTCAGGGGGAGCCTGGGGATTCCCTCTGCAGGCGTCGCTGTGGGGGCTCAGGGGGGACAACTTTGGTTACTCACAGTCGGAGAGTCGCCGGAGGGTCCTCCCTGAGTTGGTTGTTCTCCACCAGTCGAGTCGGGGTCGCCGGGTGCAGTGTTGCAAGTCTCACGCTTCTTGCGGGGAATTGCAGGGGTCTTTAAATCTGCTCCTTGTAACAAAGTTGCAGTTCTTTTGGAGCAGTACCGCTGTCCTCGGGAGTTTCTTGTCTTTTTCGAAGCAGGGCAGTCCTCAGAGGATTCAGTGGTCGCTGGTCCCTTGGAAAGCGTCGCTGGAGCAGGTTCTTTGGAAGGCAGGAGACAGGCCGTTAAGTCTGGGGCCAAGGCAGTTGGTGTCTTCTGGTCTTCCTCTGCAGGGGTTTGTCAGCTCGGCAGTCCTTCTTCTTGTAGTTGCAGGAATCTAATTTCTAGGTTCAGGGAGAGCCCTTAAATACTAAATTTAAGGGCGTGTTTAGGTCTGGGGGGTTAGTAGCCAATGGCTACTAGCCCTGAGGGTGAGTACACCCTCATTGTGCCTCCTCCCAAGGGGAGGGGGTCACATCCCTAATCCTATTGGGGGAATCCTCCATCTGCAAGATGGACGATTTCTAAAAGTTAGAGTCACCTCAGCTCAGGACACCTTAGGGGCTGTCCTGACTGGCCAGTGACTCCTCCTTGTTATTCTCATTATTTTCTCCGGCCTTGCCGCCAAAAGTGGGGGCCGGGGCCGGAGGGGGCGGGCAACTCTACTAGCTGGAGTGTCCTGCGGTGCTGTGACAAAGGGGTGAGCCTTTGAGGCTCACCGCCAGGTGTTACAGCTCCTGCCTGGGGGAAGTGTTAGCATCTCCACCCAGTGCAGGCTTTGTTACTGGCCTCAGAGTGACAAAGGCACTCTCCCCATGGGGCCAGCAACATGTCTCTAGTGTGGCAGGCTGCTGGAACCAGTCAGCCTACACAGATAGTCGGTTAAGTTTCAGGGGGCACCTCTAAGGTGCCCTCTGTGGTGTATTTTACAATAAAATGTACACTGGCATCAGTGTGCATTTATTGTGCTGAGAAGTTTGATACCAAACTTCCCAGTTTTCAGTGTAGCCATTATGGTGCTGTGGAGTTCGTGTGAAACAGACTCCCAGACCATATACTCTTATGGCTACCCTGCACTTACAATGTCTAAGGTTTTGCTTAGACACTGTAGGGGCACAGTGCTCATGCACTGGTACCCTCACCTATGGTATAGTGCACCCTGCCTTAGGGCTGTAAGGCCTGCTAGAGGGGTGTCTTACCTATACTGCATAGGCAGTGAGAGGCTGGCATGGCACCCTGAGGGGAGTGCCATGTCGACTTACTCATTTTGTTCTCTCTAGCACACACAAGCTGGTAAGCAGTGTGTCTGTGCTGAGTGAGGGGTCTCCAGGGTGGCATAATACAGGCTGCATCCCTTAGAGACCTTCCCTGGCATCAGGGCCCTTGGTACCAGAGGTACCAGTTACAAGGGACTTATCTGGATGCCAGGGTGTGCCAATTGTGGAATTAATGGTACATTTTAGGTGAAAGAACACTGGTGCTGGGGCCTGGTTAGCAGGGTCCCAGCACACTTCTCAGTCAAGTCAGCATCAGTATCAGGCAAAAAGTGGGGGGTAACTGCAACAGGGAGCCATTTCTTTACACAAGCCCCCCCCAGCCCACAGGCCAGGAGACTCAGCCAAAGCTGGGAGAGTCTTCCTAGTCTGTCAGGCGAGGAAGAGTAGAGGAAATAGGCTGGTTTGTTGCAGGGCCTACTCTGCCTTACATCCTCCTGTCCAGGTCATTCCCTCTGGGGAACTGACCCACTTTCACAGTGATAGGACCTAATCTGAACTGCCTCCTGTCTGTGCTTTTAATGTCTTCACCCATTCTCTCTATTTTGGGGTTAGAGGTATCCGCCTCTGCTAATCTTATCTTAGCCAGGGTCACCCCTAACTTACCCAAAGAGGTTACCCAGAGCTGGAGTAACCCCACCATGACCAACAGGGTCAGGGGGCCTAACTTGCTATTTGGCATGGGGTCTGACCACCATGCCAAGGATAGGGCAGCCATAAAGGCTAACACCCAGCAGAGGCCACTGGCAGCTGTCAGTGCCCAGAACCACACCTTTAGCTCTTCATCTACAAGGGAAGGGGCTAAGTTACAGGCTTCTTTGGGTTCAGGGTGCCTGTCTGCTGTATTAGAGTGGGGGGTTACCACATCTTGTAGTAACCACCCTTCTTCCACTCTTTCTTCTCTTAGCTGAGGAGCCACCCACTCAGGCTTAACAGTTGCCTGACTAGCCAGGACTTCTTGTGGGTCAGGTTGGACTTTACCAGTGCCACTTTTGGAGTTCTCCCCTACTGGAGCAGAATCTCCCTGGCTTGCTGGAACCTTGGCTAAAGGTTGTCCACCCTTCCTACACTGTTTTCTTTTCTTTTTCTTCTGGGGCCTACTTGCATTTACTGCAGAGGCAGGAACTCCAGAATCCTTGGGAGAGGACTGGCACTGGACCAGTTCCTCTCTTGGGCTCTGACTAACCTCTGGGTAGTCATTTCCAAGGAGACAATCAAGGGGGAGGTCTGTACTGACTACCACCCTTCTCCACCTAAAAGTCCCACCCACTTCTATGGGCACAAAAGCCACAGGCCTATCTGTGACCCTGTCTGGGCTAACTCTTACTCTGGCCATCTCACCTGGGATGTACTGGTTTGAGAACACCAGCCTGTCATGCACAATAGTGTGACTGGCACAAGTGTCTCTCAGGGCAGTGGCTGGGATTCCATTCACCAGTAGGTGGTGGAAGTGTCTACTTCCCTCTGGAATCTCCAACTCACCTGTTGGGCCCTTTTTCCAGTTGAAGGATATGAAGACCTCCTCATCTGAGGAGTCATCTCCAATGGCTACACTGGTTACCCCTGGGATTTTGCTAGGGGGTTTGTTTTTGGGACAAGAAGTGTCCTTGGTGTGGTGCCCTGTCTGTTTACAGTTATGGCACCATGCCTTAGTGGCATCCCAGTTCTTACCCTGGTACCCACCTTTGTTTTGGGTTGTGTCTCTGGGCCCACCCACCTGGTCTGTTTTTTGGGGGCCTACAGGGGACTCTTTTTCTTTGTTTCTAGTGTCACCCACTTTCTCCTGGGGAGGCTTTGTAACCCCTTTCTTTTGGTCACCCCCAGTGGAAGTTTTGGTTACCCTAGTCTTGACCCAGTGGTCTGCCTTCTTTCCCAACTCTTGGGGAGAAATTGGACCTAGGTCTACCAGATACTGATGCAACTTTTTATTGAAGCAGTTACTTAAAATGTGTTCTTTCATAAACAAATGATAAAGCCCAACATAGTCATACACTTCATTTCCAGTTACCCAACCATCCAGTGTTTTCACTGAGTAGTCAACATAATCAACCCAGGTCTGGCTCGAGGATTTTTGAGCCCCCCTGAATCTAATTCTATACTCCTCAGTGGAGAATCCAAAGCCCTCAATCAGGGTACCCTTCATGAGGTCATAAGATTCTGCATCTTTTTTAGAGAGTGTGAGGAGTCTATCCCTACACTTTCCTGTGAACATTTCCCAAAGGAGAGCACCCCAGTGAGATTTGTTCACTTTTCTGGTTTCACAAGCCCTCTCAAAAGCTGTGAACCATTTGGTGATGTCATCACCATCTTCATATTTAGTTACAATCCCTTTGGGGATTTTCAACATGTCAGGAGAATCTCTGATCCTAGTTATGTTGCTGCCACCATTGATGGGTCCTAGGCCCATCTCTTGTCTTGCCCTTTCTATGGCTAGGATCTGTTTTTCCAAAGCCAATCTTTTGGCCATCCTGGCTAACTGGATGTCCTCTTCACTGGAGTTATCCTCAGTGATTTCAGAGAGGCTGGACCCTCCTGTGAGGGAGCCAGCATCTCTGACTATTATTTTTGGAGTCAGGGCTTGAGAGGCCCTGTTCTCCCTAGATAGGACTGGTGGTGGGGAATCAACCTATAAGTCACTATCATCATCATCTGTGTTGCCACTTACAGATGGGTTGGCTCTATCATACTCTGCCAACAGCTCCTGGAGCTGTAGTTTGGAAGGTCTGGAGCCCATTGTTATTTTTCTTATTGTACAGAGTGACCTTAGCTCTTTCATCTGGAGATGGAGGTAAGATGTGGTGTCGAGTTCCACCACATTCAAATCTGTACTAGACATTATTCTTCTAACAGTTGGAATGCTTTTTAAGAATCTAAAACTGGTTCTAGAATCTAATTCAAACTTTTACAAACTTTTAAACTCTAAAAGAAATGCTAACAGGGACTAACACAAGGCCCTAGCAGGACTTTAAAGAATTTAGAAAACTTTTCAAATTGCAAAAATCAATTTCTAATGACAATTTTGGAATTTGTTGTGTGATCAGGTATTGGCTGAGTAGTCCAGCAAATGCAAAGTCTTGTACCCCACCGCTGATCCACCAATGTAGGAAGTTGGCTCTGTATGTGCTATTTCTAAGTAAGGAATAGCATGCACAGAGTCCAAGGGTTCCCCTTAGAGGTAAAATAGTGGTAAAAAGAGATAATACCAATGCTCTATTTTGTGGTAGTGTGGTCGAGCAGTAGGCTTATCCAAGGAGTAGTGTTAAGCATTTGTTGTACATACACATAGACAATAAATGAGGTACACACACTCAGAGACAAATCCAGCCAATAGGTTTTGTTATAGAAAAATATATTTTCTTAGTTTATTTTAAGAACCACAGGTTCAAATTTTACATGTAATAGCTCTTTTGAAAGGTATTGCAGGTAAGTACTCTAGGAACTTTGAATCATTACTTTGGCATGTATACTTTTCACATAAAACACAATAAGCTGTTTTAAAAGTGGACACAGTGCAATTTTCACAGTTCCTGGGGGAGGTAAGTTATTGTTAGTTTCAACAGGTAAGTAAGGCACTTACAGGTTTCAGTTTTTGGTCCAAGGTAGCCCACCGTTGGGGGTTCAGAGCAACCCCAAAGTTATCACACCAGCAGCTCAGGGCCGGTCAGGTGCAAAGGTCAAAGAGGTGCCCAAAACACATAGGCTATAATGGAGAGAAGGGGGTGCCCCGGTTCCAGTCTGCCAGCAGGTAAGTACCCGCGTCTTCGGAGGGCAGACCAGGGGGATTTTGTAGGGCACCGGGGGGGACACAAAGTAGCACAGAAAGTACACCCTCAGCAGCGCGGGGGCGGCCGGGTGCAGTGTGCAAACATGCGTCGGGTTTCCTTCAGTTTTCAATGGGAGACCAAGGGGTCTCTTCAGCGATGCAGGCAGGCAAGGGGGGGGCTCCTCGGGGTAGCCACCACCTGGGCAAGGGGGAGGGCCTCCTGGGGGTCACTCCTGCACAGAAGTTCTGTTTCTTTAGGGGCTGGGGGCTGGGGGCTGCGGGTGCAGGGTCTTTTCCAGCCGTCGGGAAATGGAGTTCAGACAGTCGCGGTCAGGGGGAGCCTGGGGATTCCCTCTGCAGGCGTCGCTGTGGGGGCTCAGGGGGGACAACTTTGGTTACTCACAGTTGTAGAGTCGCCGGAGGGTCCTCCCTGAGTTGGTTGTTCTCCACCAGTCGAGTCGGGGTCGCCGGGTGCAGTGTTGCAAGTCTCACGCTTCTTGCGGGGAATTGCAGGGGTCTTTAAATCTGCTCCTTGTAACAAAGTTGCAGTTCTTTTGGAGCAGTACCGCTGTCCTCGGGAGTTTCTTGTCTTTTTCGAAGCAGGGCAGTCCTCAGAGGATTCAGTGGTCGCTGGTCCCTTGGAAAGCGTCGCTGGAGCAGGTTCTTTGGAAGGCAGGAGACAGGCCGTTAAGTCTGGGGCCAAGGCAGTTGGTGTCTTCTGGTCTTCCTCTGCAGGGGTTTGTCAGCTCGGCAGTCCTTCTTCTTGTAGTTGCAGGAATCTAATTTCTAGGTTCAGGGAGAGCCCTTAAATACTAAATTTAAGGGCGTGTTTAGGTCTGGGGGGTTAGTAGCCAATGGCTACTAGCCCTGAGGGTGAGTACACCCTCTTTGTGCCTCCTCCCAAGGGGAGGGGGTCACATCCCTAATCCTATTGGGGGAATCCTCCATCTGCAAGATGGACGATTTCTAAAAGTTAGAGTCACCTCAGCTCAGGACACCTTAGGGGCTGTCCTGACTGGCCAGTGACTCCTCCTTGTTATTCTCATTATTTTCTCCGGCCTTGCCGCCAAAAGTGGGGGCCGGGGCCGGAGGGGGCGGGCAACTCCACTAGCTGGAGTGTCCTGCGGTGCTGTGACAAAGGGGTGAGCCTTTGAGGCTCACCGCCAGGTGTTACAGCTCCTGCCTGGGGGAGGTGTTAGCATCTCCACCCAGTGCAGGCTTTGTTACTGGCCTCAGAGTGACAAAGGCACTCTCCCCATGGGGCCAGCAACATGTCTCTAGTGTGGCAGGCTGCTGGAACCAGTCAGCCTACACAGATAGTCGGTTACGTTTCAGGGGGCACCTCTAAGGTGCCCTCTGTGGTGTATTTTACAATAAAATGTACACTGGCATCAGTGTGCATTTATTGTGCTGAGAAGTTTGATACCAAACTTCCCAGTTTTCAGTGTAGCCATTATGGTGCTGTGGAGTTCGTGTAAAACAGACTCCCAGACCATATACTCTTATGGCTACCCTGCACTTACAATGTCTAAGGTTTTGCTTAGACACTGTAGGGGCACAGTGCTCATGCACTGGTACCCTCACCTATGGTATAGTGCACCCTGCCTTAGGGCTGTAAGGCCTGCTAGAGGGGTGTCTTACCTATACTGCATAGGCAGTGAGAGGCTGGCATGGCACCCTGAGGGGAGTGCCATGTCGACTTACTCATTTTGTTCTCACTAGCACACACAAGCTGGTAAGCAGTGTGTCTGTGCTGATTGAGGGGTCTCCAGGGTGGCATAATACATGCTGCATCCCTTAGAGACCTTCCCTGGCATCAGGGCCCTTGGTACCAGAGGTACCAGTTACAAGGGACTTATCTGGATGCCAGGGTGTGCCAATTGTGGAATTAATGGTACATTTTAGGTGAAAGAACACTGGTGCTGGGGCCTGGTTAGCAGGGTCCCAGCACACTTCTCAGTCAAGTCAGCATCAGTATCAGGCAAAAAGTGGGGGGTAACTGCAACAGGGAGCCATTTCTTTACAGGGACTATCTGGTGGAAGGAGATTTGCTGCTGCAGATGCCGGTACAGGAAGTGTACTGGGGAGCGAAACTGGTCTTCAAAGGGAAAGGGACAGATAGTGCAGGACCCAGGCCCACCCCACCTACTTCAACTCCAGCCAGATGAGAGCCTTTCTAATTAGATGAGGAGAGGGGCTGGAAGGGGAGAAAAGAGAAATGTTAGCCGCACCTGTGTGTTCAGTAATCCAGGTCTGAACTTCCAGGAGAGATGTTTACCATTTTGGATTTTTGTGAAACATTGCTTTTTGGGACAAAAATATGCCACACTTCTAAGGAAGTTGCAATCACAGAGGGTGGCACCCTGCACTGAACCGTCATCGAGAGTCAAGCTGGCAACGTCAAACTGCGACTCAGTCTGAAATTCAGGTTTTCCCTGCTGAAGCTCCAGAGCTCTTGGTCGTTGAGAATGAGAATCAAGACATCCAGGGATCTCTGAGGCCTCGTGCTGAAGCAAGCCGCCATCGTCGAACTACAAGCTGGCCTGCCGAGGAGACTCGACATCAAGAAAAAAATAACCAAAAAAGTGACTCAGTGCAGAGGTAAAATCTTGACTGAGACCTACCACTCAATGTATCTGACCCGCGCTCCATCGTGGTCGGCCTGAAACTTTGACTTTGCCCTGGCAGGTGCAACCAGATAACTGCGGATGTTACCTTTTACTTTTTGGTGCTAGAAAGCTAATTTTTATATTTAATCTTTAAATAATCACATCTCCGGTTCTCTACGTTGGATGTTTGTTGTTTTGGTGTCATTTTAAAAATAATAACATTCTCTATTTTAATAAATTGGTGTTGGATTTGTATTGTGTGTTGTGTCTTATTCATTTACTATTTTGTTGATATTAAATGCTTTACAAACCCGTCTCCTAAGCTAGCCCAACTACTCGTCAGCCTAGCTACCAAGGGTTGAGCAAGGATTAATTTATTGAGACTTTGACTGGACCTTATTTGTGATTATGGTGTTAATACTAGTTGCAGATACCTACCTCCACTTACTAATAAACCACTTTCCAACAATGATACATTGTATCTGAGGCTTGCTGTCCACGCAATGCACTCAACATAGACACGGGATCTCAGTGCAAAGTTCTGAGTTTCATATAACACTGGGACTTTAGATGAGAGGGGTGGTAGGCCACACTTTCACTGCCATAGTTAAATGTTTTTTTTCAAAAAGCTCTACATGAGACTTGTTTCATTGCTTCCTACTTCGGAAAAAGATTAACTTTATTGCTGTCAGATTGCCACTGCCTAACTCCATGAAACATGCATGCATTGATGTTCTCTTGGTAACTGTTATTTTGATGGGTGTAGATACGGTGGCTAACTCAATTTTCCTTCCTTTTGAGGTCAAGAAATTGTGTGGCATTGAATTGAGCAATGGTGCTGCCACTCATTTACTGTGCTTAGAAGCCACGAGAGTCAGTTACTAAGCACTACATAAAAGCTTCTCAAAGAGTCTATTTTCTATACTTTGCGGGTCATCAGGGACCATATTACAGAAAATGCCCAGGGGCACAAATGGCTTGTGAGGCGATCTTGTGCACCCTGGGACACTTTGGTATTACACAGAGGGCTGCAGATGCTTGGGGCATTCCGTTTTTGTATGGGGCATGGCCCCATGGAAATGAGGGAATGTAATTGCCTCTGTGCCCTTGCAGTATGCTCGTGCAAAGGCAAAGAAGCTGTCAGGAGGTGCTCTGAAAATGTGCCACAAAAAGCTGGTACACTGTCAGTGTGCCCCTGAAGGCTGCCCCCTGGAAGGGGGAGAGAGGGTATTATGGACCCCCACAGAGAACTTCCTGCAGGCAGGTGTAGTCTCTCACTGCACCTGCCTGCAATGGGATCTCTAATCTCTCTTTAAATTGAAGATGGGTTACCGCTTGCACAGTGAAACATGGAGCAGCTTTGAAGAAGCTGCTCCATAGTTCACTTAAATGCACTTCCCCCAGGGCAGCACGAGTTTGCGGTTGCCCTGAGAGCAGGACATTCTTTATAATAGTGAGCCCTTTCCTCTGTTTGCACACAGCACACCTATATAAAGGTGCCCGATGGCGCAAACAAGAAAAATGCTCCCTACGTATAATAAGGTACCTGGGAATCCCAAAATGAAATGTCCTGTGATAATGTCCTGGCATGCCATTCTTCAGAAATTTCAACCGTGTTCCCACTAAAAATCCATATTTGTGTCAGTCGCCTCTAAGTTCCTATGCAGGATTTAGCTGTGTTGCAGGAACAGGCCTCGGGACTGTAAGGTGAATCTGAAGAAAACAAGGCTGCCTCCTACATAAGGACTGACTATGGGGTTACTGTGATAGAAGGGTGGTTGCGCTTAAAAGCTGTTGCTGAACTTAGCTTGCCCTCATCAGGTTTTGGAACTAGTATGCAAAGGAGAGATGACCAGATCTATTGGATACCCTTGGTTTGCCTCTTGCCTTCCTTCCATTGCCCGCAAACGTTACAGCCCTGGGTTATTTGTTAACCTTGCAATATTGAGAAGAAATGTGTCCCGAGCTTTGCCTGCCCATCCCAAAAACCATGGGGATTATTTAAAGGTGCTCAGCTCATCTTTTATTCTACTGCCTACATGTTGTCCACGGCACCGATTTCTCATTTTTACGTGTATGTTCTTGGGTTGGGGCATATCCCTGTGTTGGAGTGTGTACTTGACTGCTCAAGGGGCATTATTTGTGATTTTGTGCCATTGAGGTTGTACTTGGACCATTTTGCTTTGCCCACTACCTAAAGGCGTCAGAAGTGGCTGAATACCAGCATGGAGCCATGCGACATAGGCGGGTCAGGAATAGGACACTGACTAGTTCAAAATTACCCAATTTCCTCCCCTTTGGCATCTTCAAGATGGAGGTCCACCCCCAAGACTACCCTAAGCCATCTTGAGAACGCTAATTAAGAGTCCTGTGACTCTTCCTTCAGCTTTCGTGATGAGTTTTGAACTGTTGAATGTAATCTTGTGCACAAAGGTGTTTCCCATTGTTTTGCCAATCTATCATCTGGCTTTTCAGTTCCTTCACTCACAGGTAAAAGAGAGACAATGCACTAAAGCCCAATTGAATTTCACTGCAGCTTGCTGTATGGTGACAAAGGGCTAGTTAAGGACCATCAAGGAAAGATATTGTGGTTGCCCCAACTTCAACAGAGTCTGCAGCAGCTATGTAGGTGATGTGTTCAGGTAGGTTTCTTCTTGACTGATTATTATGAGCAAGTATTGAGTGATAGATTTCCCGACTCTTGCCACAGGTACAGTTACAGTTTGTTGCTTAATATGAAGAAATGAGTCACTTTGTACTTCCTTGCGTGTGATTAGTCCTCGTTCCTGGAGACTGACTTGTTGATCTTGTGGCTGTGTACATGCAGATGGCGTTAGTTGCAGGCCAAATGGAACACAATGATACCGTGACTACTGCCCACCCCAGGGTCAACTGATTCACTTTCAGCAACAATACATGCAATATAGTGGCCAACACAAATGTTCACGCATAAGGTCATGGTTGCAACATATCTGATTACAATGAGCTCGATTTTCAGATGCCTCCATTCAAATGAAACAACAATTCCCCTTCAGTGCACACGGCTACAGTGACTACTAGCCTTCTACGGGAAGGGTATCACTGCACAATAGTCAAAAGAAAGCCTAATTTTTGACTTTACGATATGAGCAGGCTGAGGATCAGTCTGGCTGCTGAGTTTTGTATCGTCTTGAGCCTTCTCATGAGTTCGATGGTGGTTTCTTCGCACAGTGCATTGCTGTAGTCTAGGTGACTGGTGATTAGGGCTTGCTTGGCTGTTTTTCTGCTGCTTTGGGGAAGTCATTTTAAGATCCTTCAAAGCATGCAATGTGTGCGGAAGCAGCCTGAGGAGACTGAGTTGATCTGTTGCTTCATGGTGAGTTTGCTGTCCAGGATGATCCCAAGGTTGCAGGTGTGGTCTTTTGGTGTGGGGGTGGGTCCAAGTTCTGCGGGCCACCAGGTGTGTTTCCAAAAGGAGATGTGGTTGCCAAAGATCAACACTTGGGTCTTGTCCGTGTTAAGCTTCAGACAGTTGTCTTTCATCTTGGTTGCAAAGTTCTTCATGCAGTTGTGGAAGTTGGTCTACGTTGTCGTAGGGTCTGCTGAGAGCGAGAGGATGAGATGGGTGTCATCAGCGTAGGATATGATGTTGATATTGTGGGTTCTGATGGTGTCTGCTAGTGTCACCATGTACATGTTGAATAGGATGGGGATGAACCTTGGGGAACGCTGCAGATGGTGCTCTTGGGTTGTGAGGTGAAGGGGGGGACGGATTCTCTGTATGCATCCCAGGAGGAATGATGCGGTCCACCTGAGTCCGTCTTCTCTGATTCCGATATGGTGCAGTTTCTTGACGAGCGTGCTGTGGGAAACGATGTCAAAGACTGAGGAAAGGTCGAGGAGGATCAAGGCAGCTGATTCGCCTCTGTCAAGTGGGTGCGGATGTAATCTGTGGCGGCGATCGGGGTGGTCTCGGTGCTGTGGTTGGCTTAGAATGCTGATCGGGAGGGGTCTAGCAGATTGTTTCTCTCCAGATGTTCTGTGAGCTGATGGTTGATAGCCTTCTCCACGACTTTGGAGGGGAATAGGAGCAGTGAGATGTTGTGGTAGTTCAGAGATCGCTGGGGTCCACTGAGGGTTTCTTGAGGAGCGGTCTGACCTCTGCATGTTTCCATGCATTGGGAAAGGCAGCTGTGATGATGGATGCATTGAGGGTGGTGGTGAGCTGATGTCTGATCTTGTCGCTTCCTAGGTTGAAGAGGTGGTGTGATCGTTGGGTGCTCCCGAGTTTATGGAGTTCTTTAAGGATGTGGTGACTGGTGCTGTGAGCCGTTCCCATGTAGTGAGATGTTGGTCGGCGGAGGATTCTGTGGGGGTGGGGAAGTTGAGGAAGTTGGTAGTTGGGGTTCAAAGTTCCTGTAGATGGTGAATATCCTGTTGTGGAAGTGATTTATTAAAGCGTCATAGAGTTCCTGTTAGGTGATGGGATATTGTTTTTGGTGGCTGTATTGTAGGAACCCTGTGATGGTGGGAAAGATTTCCTTGGTGTGGTTGGCATTAGCTTGATGAGTTGAGCAAGGTGTCCATTTTCACATTTTTGAGTTGTTGATATTTGCTGAGGGCTGACTTGAAGGTGGTTTGGTCGGTATAGTTTCTGCTGGTGTGCCACCTTCTTTCTAGTTGTTTGGAGCTGTATTTCATTGAGCTGAGTTCTGGAGTGTACCAGGTGGCTTGTTTGGTGGATCTGCAAATTTTGGCTGGTTCGGTGGGGGCGACTCTGTCGGCAGTGTTGGCGATCCAGGTATTGAAGTTCTTGACTGCTTGATCCAGGTTGGTTGTGGCAATCCGCTTGCTGATGTTGAGGGCATTCATCCATTGGGTTTGTGTCACTTTGCTCCAGCTGTGGAAGGAGGTGCTGGGAGGGTTGGGGCGGTGCAGGGTGTTGCTAGGGGTCGGTCTAGGTGAGTTCTGTGGTGTGGCTGTATTTAACTTTGTTGATGAACATGAAGGTTGAGTCCAGTGTGTGTCCTACTATGTGTGTGGGTGTGTGACCAACTGGGTGAGGGCGATTTTGTCCATTCGCTCCAGGACGTTGGCGGAGTTAGTGTCTGTGGGGTCATCCAGATGGAAGCTGAGGTTTCCTAAGAAGATGTAGTGCTTGGATTCGATTGCAAGTGGGACAATAAAATCTGTAATGGTATTGCTGAGGCTGTTTCATTGTTCTGGGGGTCTGTATGCGAGGGTGCCTTTTATGGTTGTATAGTCGTCGGTGTGGAGCTGGAAATTCAGGTGTTCCATGATAGGCATGGTTTTGCCATTGGTGGTTGTGCGGATTGATTCTTTGTGGATGATGGCAATGCCCCCTCCGTGTTTGTTGGGGCGGTACCGGTGTGCATCTTGTATCCATTGGGTGTCGGGGGCTGAAGAGGGGTTGAGCCATGTCTGTGTGATGAAGGTCACGTCAGGGACAAAGGTGGAGATGTTGTCCCAGACTTCGGTGACATGTTTGCAGGGCAATCTGGTGTTGATCAGGAGGCATCAGAATTGTTTTGGAGTGGTGGCGGGGAGGGTTACTCCAAGGGCAGGCAGTCTGAGGTTGCAAGTGAACTGGCATCGGGGGCATGTGAACGGTTCTGCAGTGTGGGGAGGAGAAGTGGTGCAGCAGTTGTTGCAGCATTTGGGGTCAAAGGCTCAGAGTTCTGCAAAGGAGTACTCGTAGGTGCCCAGAGGGAAGGCCAGGTTCCTGGCGCTGGGAGTGGTTTGTGCGCAAATGGGCTTGCCTTTGGTGTGCTGGCAGCCCAGCCGTGCTGGGGCCTCTAATAAATAGGTCCTGGGAGTGGGGAGGGGCACGGGTGAGGCTGGAGAGGGTGGTGGGGAAAAAGCGGGAGAGAGCAGTGTGACCTGCAGCGGGCTGGCAGGTACCAACCAAGAAGTGGTAGGGGAGAGGGGGAAAATAGAGTTAAATTAGCTAAGAGAATAGCTGTGGGTAGACGCTGGCTGACGATGCAGGCTGCCTGGGCTGGCCTGCACAGGGCTGGGGCAGCAGTTTGGCAGAGGGAGGACCTGAATGCGAGTGGGGAACTGGTGAGGGCCCGCTCAATGGGGCCGCACTGCGGCCTCCATTAAACTGTAATTTAAGAAGCGCCGGAGTGGTTAAAATCTAGGGGGGCATGAGTAATGTCACTGCAATGACGAAAATAGCTGTTGAACTGACGGCACAAAGAACTACAATTTGTTTTCATTGAGCCTGGCAACCAAAAGAGGTATTTGCATCCTTATTGGCCGTGAGCATTGCACTGAAGTGCCTAGACATTTTTTAAACAGATCTGTGAGCAACATGCTATGACATGAAATGTTTAAGTTTGCATTTTATTGCCAATTGTAATATTCCTCTCTTTGATTAATGTTTGTTTTCAATCATGCTTGCTGTTATTTTCTTTGCCTAGATCCTTATAAAACTGTTATGATTAATAAAGTCCTATCAACGTACCACTGGAATGTCACAGGAACCTCAAGTAAAAACCATAAAATGAAATTAAAAGCATATACCTTTAAGTTTTTTGGGAAAAAACAAAGATGTTGACATGAAGTGAAGACACTGGTGAGTATCAAGTTGTAGAGTTGTACTAGGGAAGTAAAAAATGAAGGCTTGGAGGATCGGATAAAACATGAGGCCCATCGTGGTTAAGGTTTTCTGTGAACAAAAGAGAGATACGACTGACCGTGGCATATGTAAGCAGGCACACAGGGAAAGTGCTTAGATGGTGAATAGAAGATGCGAAAAAGGAACAGAATAAGTATAGAAGGCCATCACTAACCTCTCTTAAGAGCTCAGGGTTTCCCCTACAGACCACGTCTTGCCCCCGGTGCCTATTGTTTGCTTTTTTTGGACAGTTCCCTATAAGCCTTAATAATGTTTTTCCACAAAATGTATCCAGTAAAATTTGTGTTGTTTGTTTCCCACGTGTTGGGTATTCTAAAGGCATCAACATTTGTGGATTCCCTTGGAGGGTTCAAGAAAATAGCCAAAATATAGCAAAATTTTGCACTTTTTTTAAAATGGAGGAAAGTGCTGTGCAATAAAGTGTAGATTTATTTTCTAAAAATGACATAATAAAAACGTTTGGTGGGCTAAGATTACCCTCTTCCCAGCTTTCAGGAACTAGCAGAGTTTTACATTTACAAAATACATTTTTTCCACGTTTTTTTGCAATTTTTTAAACGGAATTCAGTTTTTCCTTTCTTGTGGGTTGTGGTGGAAGCAGATGGAAAATCATTGATTGATCTCATACAGCTCTGCAAATTCTATTAATAATAACAAATGCTATACCATGTTCCCACACAACCTGATTAAAACATTACTCCACTTGTGTAGCTGGGCCCGTACCAGCAACACAAAAGGTCACAAAATGCAAAAAGTACACATCAATATTTTGCTTTTAATTTTCACCCATTCTGGAGATGTGGGTATCAGCAGTATATCTGGCAATTAGCACCCATAAGGGTATAGGGTGGCGTGACTTGTTTGGATCCCATTATGTTTATTATACATAATGCCTTACAAATATCAAATATTGACGAAATCACAGTTTTTTGGTGACAGAACATTCCAGAATGTGCAGGAATCCACAAACTTCAGTGACACAATGTTCCAACACTTCTGATGATAATAATGGTACTTGACTTGTGCGGCTGGGCCTATCACCCACTTTAAGAAAGGCCCAAAAACGAAGGAAGGAAACATCAAACTTTTTTTTTCAAGTCCACTCATTCCGGCTGTGTGGAAGGCTGTGGTATTTGGACCTGGGCACAGCCAGCAACAAGGTACCCCAACCAAAGCCAAACATTTAGGGAAACTAAGCACCCAGTGGAGTCTACGGTAATGTAACTTGCCTGGATTCTACTAAGGTTTCTTAGCTAAAATGACCTTCAAACATCAAACTGTGGCTAAAATCCCAGATACCTTACATTTCTATGAGGGGATAGCTTCAGAATCTGCAGTTTTACATAAAAATTCTGTCTCCTATGGTTCCCACATTCCTCCCAGTAAAAACAGCACCCCACTTGTGTGGGTGGGTCTATTGTCTAATACAAGACTGGACCAAATCAGTGACCATGTGGGCAATCAAATTACGATTAACCCTCTCTTTAGCCCTCCAAGCTAAAAAATGACCTACAAATTCCCCCAACTTCTTAGACTTGTAGTAAAAAGGTCTGATTATTGACCAATGCCTTTTGTAGGGAAAAATTGATCACCAGTATGAGGAACTTTCACACTGTGCATTGTAAGGAAAAGACAGAGGAAATTAAACATCTTTTATGAATACTATGCCAATCTGTATTCGAATGATCAGGCTAGAAACAATGGACATGAACAACAAATTGGCAGCTTCCTCAGAGGATTAACATTACCTCCTTTGACTGAAGAGGCCGCCTCAATTTTATTAAGCCCCATTTCTGAGAGGGAGGTGGAAGAAATTATAAGACAGCTACCCAGTGGCAAGCCCCTGGAGAGGATGAATTTGGCTCAGAGTTTTATAAAGGATTATTATTTACTTTAAAAGGCCCCCATGACTATTCTTTTTCATCATTTGTTTGCCAGTGGTCAGGTACCAGACGCATTTCTGAGAGGGGTTCTCTTGAATTTTTTAAAGCCTGGAAAAGATGCAGAGAATCCAAAATCTTATAGACCTAAAACTTGGTTAAATTCAGACCATAATGTCTATACCAAAATTTTAGGAAGTTGGGTTTGTAAGATAGCCCAGTTTCTTATAGTGGAGGATCAGAATGGCTTTATTAGCTTTCAAAATATATACTCAAATACTAATTTTATGTCAGAATTTACAGACATGGTGACATCAGATGCCATTCCAGGGGTGATTTTTCTGCTCGACGCCGAGAATGCCTTTGAGCTTGTAAAGTGGAAGTGTTTATTTCGTATTTTGGAGAAATTCGAATTTCCATCCCTGTTTACGAGATCCATCCAGGTTTTATACCAAGGGCAACAGCACAGTTAATACTTCTCTGGCATGCCAAATTGTTCTGAATCAAGGTACCTGTCAATGGTGTCTCCTTTCTCCCTTATTATTTGTCCTTTTCATCGAGTATCCTGATCAAAATGTCAATTTTACTGCTGTTTTTTTCCTGTTCTTATCTATTCCATGCAAGGTGGAGGCTTCCTGTTTTAAAAAACTAGAGCAAGCCATTTCTTATTTCGTGTGGAATCAGAAACATCCACAAGAAAAATGTATACTGCTACAGTTGCCCAAAAGGGAGGGAGACTTGGGACTCCCTGATTTTCAGAAATATTACAGAACATCCTTTATATTTCAACTGCAGTGTTTCTTAATGTCCGCCCCCAACTTTGATAAATCTATTTTACTACTTATGTTGAAGAAAATGGGGGTCCGTGATCTTAGGTGGTATGTTTTAAACCCTAAGTCACCTAAAACAAGTTAGACATGAGCCCCTAGGTTTCATCTAGCTGCTGCAAAATAATGTTCTCCACAAATATGGAATGTCTCAGGTTATTGCAGAGACTCCATTGCATTATTACCAATGCCTCTCTGTTGCCCTTACTGAAGAAACAATAGGAACAAGCATTTACAATGCAACAGGTCTTGCGTTTGTTCATGTTAGAGCTGATCGCGTTGTAAACTCCTAACCCGACTTTTCACCTATCGGGCAAAAGTGCATTTATGTACATAACCCGAAAAAGTGAAATCAACTATGTAAAGCGCTCGAATTCTGCCAAGCGAGATCACGTTCGTAAATTATAGAAAAAGCAGTCCACGAGCCCAATGGAAAACAGCAAGCCTCGCATGTTTTCTGTACTTGGTTGCTGCGCTGGAGGAGGGCTAGCCACCGGAAAAGGCATGACGTGTGCATGCCTTCTACTAATGAAAGCAAGCAGATTTTATTGGGCAAGTCCACGAACCAATAAAAAACACTGAGGTGAAGTTGACAGGGCTCCGAGCCCTTTTCTAAATACTAAAGCGTCTCGCTGCGATACGCATGCGTGAGCGCATGCAAAGCAGGCTCGACCCTAAAAAGGGCAGACTTATCTATTACAAAAGTAGGGGATCTATTTGAATAGGTCAGCTTGAAATTCCCGCAGGCTCTTTTCTTAGGAAATACATCTCATGTCACTTCTATTTTTTTATGTACATCGAAATAAGGGCAATTTTTTGCAATATCTTAGGGAAGGATATTGAGTCTTCGAGAAGCAGAATGAGACAGCTGTTTTGGGAGGATAAAATCAATGTTACTTTTAGCCCCTGGTATAAAGAATTTCATTTTAGACAGGATGATAGGGTTCAGAAGGTAAGATCAAAATGGCAAAACTATTCTTGGATATCAGTATAAGAAACTCATTGGGAAAGATACTTTCAACTTAGTTATTCCATCTCTAATTTCCATAAAATGGCTTTTTCAATGGATGGATGCTGCATCATGCCCCCAATTAGAGAATAAGGTGTTACTCTGTTCATCTAGAACATGTCAGAAATGCAATCAGGTAGGAGACTGTCTGTAATCAGGTAGAAGACTGGCTGCATTTGGTTCTTTGGTTATTTGAAGATGTTTTGGAGGAAACAGTTTCAGGTAGTAGGCTATATAATTGATATTCAGCCTACCATAAGACTGGCACTTTTTGATATATGGGGTGGGAAGATGACAGGGCAAAGTGGCACGGAGCACTTTATATGTATTGTAATGTTAATGGTCTGCTCTTTGATCACCACTTCCTAGTAACCTCCTAGGTTGGCAAGTGGGAGGAACAAATGAGGAAGGTTAGCTGGCGGGAAGGCTGGTATCACGCCTGAGTGAATTGCCAACCACACTATCAAACAAAATGGAGGGAGTTTGCCTCGAAGGGGGAAACGGGCTTTCAGCAAAGGCACTTTAAGAAAGCATATTTTTTATGTACCACACTTTAGCACTTTAGGAGGTATAAGGATCTTACTATGAGCATTACGATTATGGTAGGATATTTTAGGCTATGCACTTGATTTACCATTGAGGTGCTCAGGAGGAAGAATGCCATTGTAAGTTTGGGGTGATGTATTCTGTGACAAATTGTATCTCCCTAGAATAATTGCATTTCAAAGGAAGAATGTGCAATTATTTTCTTGGTTTGGCCCTTGGCACTTTAGGAAGTATAACGAATAGGGACTGAATTGAAACATCTCCATTATAAGGGTTGGGAGGAGGAGAGAAAGGATTCCAATTTATTGGAGTTGTACCCAAACGATTATTTGGGAGGGAGAAATGTTGATATAATTCGCTACTTAATCCACTGTTATGATATTATATAGGAAGCATGTCATTTTATGTTTGGGGTGGTGTATTCTGTGATGAATTGCTTTTCCCTTGAATAATTGCAATTCAAAGGAAGCACAGTGTAAGAAAATGTCTCTTTTTGAATAATCACCCCCACATTTATGGAAATATGATGCTCGTTTTTCGACTCTGAGAGTGCACTGAGGCCTCCTAACCAGACCCCAGGGCCAGTGTTCTGACCCCATGCAAAGTATATGTCAACTTGGATACACCCAATTGGCGAGGCCTGACCTACTTCTTAGTCCTACTATATAGTACCCAAGGCATGTAAGGCAGAGTGTCAACTCAGGGCTGCAGCACTATTTGTGCCACTCTTTATGTGACAAGACTCAAGATGGCTCCCAGCCTGCCACTGCAGATTGGAAAGATGGTGTTTTCACTGTCAGTTCGACTTTGCCACTTAAACTAATGACAAAGTCACCCTGCCCACTTAACATTATATGTAAGTTTCCCCTAAGTAAGGCCTATGGAGCCCAATGGGAGGGAGTTGTATTTTGTTAAGTGAGGCATATATATTTCGATATGTCTTCACAACAACAAATGTCATTTTGCTCTGGGTAAAGTTGTTATCCCTATTGCTAACACGGGGTTACCGGGTGACATCCCCATCCGGCTAACGTTTGACTGGGACTACCAAACTGGGTCACATGAGCTATCAAATTAATCAAAACATCAAATGCAATCTGATGCTCAGATCAAAATTAATGTCACTATTAATGGCTGGCCAATTTTAGAAAAGTGACCACTCTGTGCGCTGCTCGTCAGGTGGCCTCACAAAAGCACACACACACACACACTCACACACACACAGAGCTTTCTGACTGCCTGGAGAGACATGTGAATGACTCCCAGGCTCAGGGACAAAGGCAGTGCTGCCATAGTGAGGTGTCACCTCATTTGCCAGGATGGCCAATCTAGAGATTAGCCTTTACTGCGAATATACCTTTGCCACACGTGCCTTTACAGCAAATTTCACTCTAAAGGCATGAATGGTAAAGGTATATGTGTGGTAAATGTTTTAAAGGTAACTACAGGTAAGTATTAAGGGGTTTAAGTGTGTGTATGTATTTATGAATATATATATATACCATAGACAAATGTGGGTCAGATTCTACTATATATGTTTCCCTGAAGCTTGTGTTTATTTATTGATAATGATATGAATTAAGTAGATGCAAAAAGGAATTTAAATTTGGCTATGAAGTGGCATGTTCAAAATGAGCGTTCGGCTTTTAGTGTACTTTTAGGCAACTATGCCTTTACAATGGAATGTTTGTTGTAAAGGCATGTATGGGTAAGGCATTTTCATGGGAAAAACGTTTGTGTAAGTGCATTTGTTGTAATGACGGATGCGTGGTAATTAGCATGTTGCAAAGGCAATTTTGATAATTGCCTTTGTGGTTCCGTCATACAACCTGTCTGGTTTGATATAATGTGTCATGTGTTTAACACACAACACAGACGGACTATAAAGATAGCCATAATTTGTTCCATTATACTTGATGTTACTTCTTTAGCAAAGATTGGAGTAAGGACTGTGTCTCATGACATAAAGTCTGCCCTCAAAACTATTGTTTTAGCAAAATCTGGATGGAACATCTGCAACCTGAAATGAAATTTGTTTTCAAGTTTTTAAAAAAAAAGGCCATGTGGACAATCTGAGTAAAATATTTGTGTGGGTCTGTACAAGGCACACCTCTACAGACTCTCCTGTCTGTGTGCTTTTCAGAAATTTCTAAGTTAAGTAAGTTCCCTGGTAGTGGGATGACCCTTGTCAGAGGATAACCCTGGTCTTCAAAAACTCCTGTCACACTGCACTCTGTCACCATTACATCTGGGCTCAGGTCACACCTTTCCTCTCTCCTAGAGAGTGAGAGAGAGTACATACATAACCGCCAGAATCGTACTCAGAGAAGTGTGAGAAGCATGAATTTTGCAACATTCCTTATGGACGGGACACATGAGACTTACATGACAGATATCAAAATTCCACTAGGGGTGTGCTCATTAAATTTCCTGACTTTATTGTTATGTGTTGTTTTATTCTCTTGACATTAGGATAAAAATTGTGTGTGAAGATAGATTATCTACTCATTGTGGAATGCTTCATCATCGAATCCTCCCATCTAGTAGTGAGGAAGTTGATTATGTGTGTCTGACATTTGTATAGTGCACAAGTGCCACAAACATAGAACATTGACAGGTAAACCTGTATGTGTTGTTAATAGAGGTGTGTGTTTGTAGTATGACCTATGTGAGTAGTGCTAAGTGCATTGATCAGTGTCACTCCTTCCATGACTATCTGGCTTCGTCATGTCTCTGTCTCCTTCTCAGTTCTGATGGATATTGTGTAGGTTCCAGGTGAACCTTTACTAACCTTCACCCATTGCAAGCTGTTTTGGCTTATGAGGATATGTGCCTGCACTAAATTCAACTCCTTCCACTGCTAGGGAGTGGGGGTGCACAGAGGAGGGAGTTGTATGAGGAAATCCTGTGACCATACCTCAGCAATGTCAATATACCAGTGTTTAAAAACTGGGACAAAAACCCTGTAGAAAACTCTATTAAGTTCCTTAAAAACATTTCTAGAAAGGAAATAGACCTTAAAGCTAGGCTAACATAGCACTCTATAAAAATGGGGTGGATGTCCCATACACTGTTCTGTGCAATGCATTGAGTATAATGTGTTTGTGATGGAACATCTGCCACATTTTGACAGAGGATGAAGCTGGCAAGCACACCACAATTAAGAACAATGTGGACCTTTTTTGTCAACCCAGAGTTTTGCCTTTCTTTGCTGAACCCATATGTGTTGGATTTTAGGACTGTGTGCACTTTACTCCTGCTAATCAGTGGTAAAGTGTTTGTGCTCTCCCTTATAAACATGGTAACATTTGCCTACATCTCATTGGTACATTTAATTTACTTACAAGTCCCTAGTAAATTGAATTACCTGTACCTAGGGCACATAAATGAAATGATACTAGTGGGCAGCAGCACTCTCTGGGACACCCACTAAAGTAGCACTGTAAAACATGTCTAAAACTGCCACTGCAGCCAGTAGTGCAGTTTTAAACTGCCATTTTTGACCTGCCAAAATAAAACTTTTTCCAGGCCTAGACCTTCCTTTTTTAATACTTATTAGTCACCCCAAGGTAGGCCCTAACCACTCCTAGTGCAGGGTGTGGGCTATTTAAAACGTAGGACATGTGTTTTAAAGTTTTACATGAAGCTGCATTGAAAACCTCCTAAAGTTGTTCTTTCACTAGGGTAAAACGTTCTCTCCCCTAGACTAACACTCGGTTACCTTATTATACTTAATAAGTGATAACGTCAGTTTGGGAACAGATAAAGAAATGCTTCTTCCACTCCAATTAATAGTAATTTATAATCCTCTTCAATGCTACCATAATGCTTACTTTGTATAGCTTACTGAACAACTGCGGTACCGTACAGAAATTGTACAAATAAAGGTGATAACGTTTATGAGATAATGATTGAGCAAGATCCCACACAATGTTTTCACTTATTGTTAGGATGGCGGGGAAAAATGCAGGATTTATACTGTAGTCCTTCCCATTAGACACTCGCAGGTTGTATGAATAACTATAGGAACTGGTGCGCAACATGTAAAGGTTGATACAGTACTGAACTCTCTTGCTGGTGTATACTGACCTGAACAACAGCCGCTCTTTGTGGAGGATCAAAGGCTCATTGACTGCTATATTCTAACCTGTCTATAAATCTTCGGAAATGTGGCAGAGAAACTTTCCACAGCATGTCACATTTTGAACAACCTGCTGTGGTCTTGATCCTTTTGTGTCAATGCTACAGAGTTATTATTGAAATGCAGCATATGCTGCAGAATCAAAAACTGCCTCTGCTCATGACAGAAAGGAAGCTGGGTGTTAACTTTGGTTTGCATGAGCAGTGTAAGGCCCCCAAATGTTTACAATTCCTGAATTGAAGTGACAGTCTAAATGTGTGCCCTAGAATGAGCACCAGAGTGCATACATACTTCCTCAAAAATTGTTCAGCACCCAAATGTGTTTGCTGCACTATTTGCTCAAAGAAACATGTCATCCACAAAAAAGTTGGAAGGAGTCAATAGGTCACAAATCAGCAATTTTGTCTTTACATATAGCACCTCCAAGGAATGGAATAATTAGCAGTTGGATTCTGTTAGGCTTGCTGCCAAGTGAGCACACTTTCCGTGCTCTGCTCAGTACCAGTTTGCACTCTAGATAGGGCTATGCTGCTACTGTCTCTCAGTAGTGCAGGTTGTGCTTGTGAAAGGACATCGTGACGGCCTTGATGTACAGTATGGCCATTTTCTTCAGAAATACTGGAAGCGAAGTCAACATCGAATTGAAGTACACCGACTGTAAAATGACCTTCAGATTCTGATCTATGATCCTCTCGCTCAGATGCAGCACCAGTATCAGAACTGTCCCATGATCTCATCTCCATAATTTGACTTAAGGTTCCAGGCGGCAGTCATCCAAAAGGAAGCCATGTCTGATTTCCATCTAAAACTTTTTCCTCAAGTAATGTGTGCTAGGTAGAAATTAATTCATAATTCATAGAAATATTGATGAACTGAGAGTGCTGTTTATGTGATATGAACAGAAAGTGAGAATGCACGGCAGTGGAGTGCAAGTGAGAGGGGGTACAAAAGAAGACAGCATAAAACACTCAAAATAAGAAATGTAAGGTCTTAGCTAAAGTCAGCAATTGAAACCGCTCCAGAAAATGCTGAAAAGCAACCTAAGAAAATAATTACTTTATCCTGAAACACAGTTGAAGTCAACTTGAAATAAATATTCAATTTTTCCATCCTTGGATGGCTGATGGGGAGCTGGGCCTGACCACCAGGGAAAAAAGCACCCTCACTCAATCAGATTTCAGTATTTTTTAAATATTTCTGTCTGTGAATGATCCTCAGAATGGGGTTTATGGGCTATCCCTGTATTAGCAATCCAGACTCTAAAACTTGATTGACACCTCACATAAATTTAAGATTCTCCCGAGATACTTTTCAAACACTAATTTACACCAAACCAAGCAAAGGCACTTTTTGAATAAAGTTCTATTTTCATACCATGTTTGGCATACGTCCATTCGGTTATATTTCTTACTGTAGCAAATGGCAAAAATTCCAACAGAACTTAAATTATTATTTTTATTATTATAGTCATTTCTAGAGAACACAATAACCTAAAAGGTGTTCTGGGCAACAGCGCCCATCCCCCTACACAATATTAGATCACAGGGACTACAACCACATCTTAAGCAGCCTCCCAAATTACTCAATTTTGATACCCAGAGGAATAAGGGAAGCATTTTATTCCAGAGGTGGGAGGCATGCATAGTATGTGCTTTCCCTTCTACTCACAAAAGTTTACATTTGAGCTGCAGCAAGAGATTGACTTTAGAGGAGCACAAGCAGCAAACAGGAAAGTAGCAATGAAACTTATTCTAAAGGGACACTGGACTGGTCTGATGAAAATCCCTGTGGGCAATACACAGAGACTTAAAGGTATCATTTTTGACAGAGGGAGCCAATGCAATTTATTGAAAGCAGCAGTGGCTGAAAAAGATTGAGGGAGAGAGGAGACGGGCATGCCGTTGCAGTTTGAAAATAGGACTGGTTTAAAAAGTGTACTGACACTTTTTGACCTCCCTCCTCCTTTTTTGCCCCTGCTTGATGGATCTGGACATAACATATGTAGGAAATCAGCCTTTTCGGCGTGGCCAGTCCAGATTTTTTGCCTTTTGCTGGGCCATATGTATTTGTTGGCGTTAGAACTCTGTGTACTTTCCACATGCTGACCAGGCCAGTAGGAAAGGGCCTGTGCCCCCCCTTTAAAACATCGTAGAATTGACACTTATAATTAGTATTTTTAACTTGCCTATAAGTTCCGAGTATGTGATAGAAAATGTACCCTGAACCTACAAGTTACATGCCACTGTTGGGCTGCACTATCTATGCTGCCATTCACTCCAGGAGCAGTGCAAATATGGCTTCCGGGCTACTGTTGCAGCTTAACTGCAGCTGTGTAAAAACTACAACTCAAAAAGTCAAAATATACACTTGAGACACTTTTTTTCAATTTTTTTATGTAACCACAAGGCAGGGTATATGGTATTTAAAAGCAAGAAATGTAATGTTAACATAGCCTTACATTGACTAGTACACAAAACCTATTTTCACTGTGGCAGCCCAATCTGATCTATAAAGAAAACCAAAGTACAGATTAAAATACTAATTCTGTATCTCGGCAATGGGACCAGCTACACAAATAATGCAACAACTATCTTTTATTGTTATTAAGAATCAAATACAGTAGTGTAGTAAGAAAAAGTAACTTTTAGAGAATCTTAAAATTAGCCTGAATCTAATTTAAGTCATATCCTTTATGGGAGGCCAACCCTAGCAAACTGCATTTACATTTATATATGCCACAGTTCCATGGCAATGAGCCTGAGGAAAGCTGACCCTCTCAAGTTGCAGAATGCTTCAACACAACTTCTTTGATGAATCAGGTGCGGGCCTCCTATACCAGGAGGACAAAGCACCCTTTGTTAAAAAAACATTTGCTATCACTTTGTACAAGGTATGACTCCTTGGCTCTTCCTTTTCGGCCATTGAATAGTTCAGAGTTTGGACAGATTTTCTAGTTGTTCCTAGTTTGGTCCAGCCCTTGCGCAACAAAGAACTGTTCCCTTTCCTTTCTCTTGGATTATGAATCATGCATACAGGTTGGGGAGTAAGAGAATGAGTTTGCAATGTATTAAGGGAAAGAGCAACCTCAAGAAGCATCCCAGTGTAGTGGGGGAGTCAGAAAGGCAGTGCAGGTGGACCTGCAGGGAGAGGGGGAGACAGCATCAGTCTCTACCACTGATCCGTATGAAGGATCTCTACAATCTTTGGGCCTACATACAACCCTTATGGGACCCTAACATGGGCACCACATCTTTCATGTGTCTAAGAATTCTTGTGCCCAATACACAATTAATCGTTGGGAATGAAGCAGCCCAGTCATCACATACTGCACAAACGCACCAGAGGAGCCAGAAGAAAGCCTTCCCACTGGGGGTTAAGTACAAATGAGGAATCCCAACTATTATAATAAACTACCACCGGGGCCAGACCGGCCTATAGAGTAATCTAACAGTGCCAGCAGCGCTGATCTAATACATCAATGTGAGTGCTGGTTTTTGGCTATTTGTGGGCCTATTTCATTGTCTGGTAGGGCGGCTTTTACTGTTGATTTCCCTGATATTACCACAAACATTGTCTGCAGCAAACGAAAATGCATGCAGTCTCCCACACCTTGCAAAACATCTCTACAGATTGCCTGTACAAGTTCAACTCTGCACTGACCGTTTTCAAATCTGCACTGATCTGTAAATGTGGGCAACCTCTTTAACTATCTGATTTAATAATGGGGGCACTTTTATTTTCATGTCCCAGTCTGTACGTAGTCCAATCCACTCCAACTGTACTCATCTGTCACCAATACACTGAAATTCCAAAATATCCGATTATCAAAATGTCCGCCAAAATGTAGTTCTCCATAGTTATGTGAAAAACCTGTTTTTATATAGTGCTTACTATGACGTAGTAGTTGTTTCCTAGTGTTCTGATAAATGTCCAGACCTTCACAGGATGAGTTTTTTAGTCGGTTTGTTGAACAGTTAAAGTATCTGATATTAGTTCCAGGGCCTTGAGGCCATTCTTAATAACTAGGCATAGTGCTCTTTCCATCTGGTGGATATTTTATCTTACCTGCAATTTGTTTTTTCAAGCATTCTCAGAAAATAAATTTTTGCAAATCAAAGTAGCCGCCGTAATTCATATGAGTGCTTTCGGGAAGGAAAATCTGACAAGTCACTTTACTAGTTGTTGCATGAATTATTCAGACTGGATGCTGAGCGATCTTTTGTTTGTAACATCATGCGCTAACTATGCGCCCCACAGTCTCGTCCTCCTGTGGGAAATGAGTGGCTTATCTCTGAACAAATAAACAGACCTGTTTTAACAACCCCTTTTGCTCTTCAGTGTTTCAGGCTGCTGCCTGCCCTACAAACTCGTGAGCAAAAAATATCAGTCGAGAACAGAACTCACGGAATATTAGTTGGAGCCTATGAAGGTGACTGCAATCAGAAAATGGCAGATTGAGAAATCATGGCACAATTTGAGAAGTACCAGCACTGCTTAATTTGAGCCGGTGGCTGCAGAAAGGGCACACTGGCACTTCTATTTGTGAACGCCACTTATTTTTTTTCATAAGAATTTGACAAAGAGCAAGAGAGAGAAAAAAAGCCCATAACGGGTAAGGAAGGAGAAGGAAAAAACAAGCATTGGCAAAAATCAATAGGTCTTGAACGGCATCACAGGATTCTATGTCAGGACCGGAGGCTCCGATTATGCTTTCTGTTTCTTTTACTGTTACAAACAGCAGCTACTAAAATAACAGTAAAACAAAAACAAACAAAAAAACATGATACCATATAATATAGTCACATGGTCCAATCATAGTCCAGGACCTCAACCCATAAAAGCTATGACCCCAACAATCACTTTCTCTTTCTTTGCTGCTCTGCAGCAGATAAGTACATCATTGTTTTTTCTCTGCACTGTTACTGTATTGTGTGCATATCTGATAATTTTGTTTTATTTGTGTATGCTGAATTTCACTTCACACTTGTTCAGCGTGTGTTTGTTTACCCGCGTCGTCTGGCCGGGTCTTTGCCGGTGGAGTGGTAGTGGGAGCGGACTACGCGCTGTTCGTGTAGTCCTATTTCTATTTCTAGGACTCGCGTTGTTGCTTGTGTGATCCAGCTTTTTCGTTTCACTTTCCTGCTCGGTTCAGCAACACGACAGAGCTTGCCTCCCCAATTTGGTTATATCTACTGTGCTCCCTGGATGCCCTACAGCAAACGCGTGGGGTTGTAATAAATGAATAGGCCCTGCCTAGAGTGCATATTCCAGGCCGCTCCCTCACATTCTTTTGGCAATTTTCAATTACAGCCTGGCACGGGGTTTTTGCACTCCCCCTTTTGATCTCTCCTGAATATAGTTTCCTGCATATTTACCACTTTGATACAGGAGAATGGCTCAATGGCATGGGGATGAGTCAGGATACTATCCTGAGGATAATTTTGACCAGCTTGAAATGAATCTGGTTGAGGCCCTTGATTCTAGGATACAGCAATCGGTCAATGACACCCTTGTGAAGGTATTGCGACCTTTTTCTGGTCAGTTGCTTGATCACGCTCGTAATGCGGTCGTTAGGGAGAGCGAATGCCCGGCAGAGGAGCCTTCACGAGCCCTAAAGTCTACTACCCCAGAGGTAGACGAGGCTGATACGGAGAACCTGCGGAAGCCACATTCCTTCCCACCCGTTCCTGTGGCGGGCACGCCAGGTTCTGCAGAGGTCCCAGACGGGGACAACAGCAAGCGATACAGGAAGCAGGATATTCTGGTAGGTGTTATACCTTCTTCACAAGTGACTTTGGGGGGCAGAGTGGGTTCTTTTCTACACAATTGGAAACTGATTCGGGAGATCCTTGGGTTCTTCAGACAGTGACAGGCTTCATACTGGAGTTTTTCAGTGCCCCGAAACAAACTCGGCCTCATGCCCCAATGTATTTTTCCCTAGTAGATCTGTCCATTATAGATCAAGAGGTGCAGTCCCTTCTAGACAAAGGGGCAGTGGGTTTTTCGTCTCCTCACCCTTACGGTTTCATCAGCCCTATTTTCTTAGTAGACAAAAAGGGTGGAGACCGTTGTCTAGTGTTAAATCTCAAAGAGTTCAATTGCTGGATATTATACAGACACTTCAAAATGGAAGGGATTCACATGTTGAGTGACATTCTGTTAGAGGGCGATTGGATGGTTCGTCTGGATCTAAAAGACACTTACCTTTCAGTCCCTATTTTCTCTCCTCACAAGAGATACCTCCAGTTTCTGTGGAGAAGACAGTGTCTAGAGTTCAAGGATCTTATTTTCGGCCTGTCGTCAGCCCCTTGGTGCTTCACAAATCTGATGACACCAGTGGTAGACTCCCTTCGAGCCAAAGTGGTTTGTTTGAAAATTTATCTGGATAACATTTTACTCATGGCTCAGGATCCTCAAACTCTCCAGAGTCATTTGTTGTGGACTATTCAACTTTTACAGGATCTGGGATTCATTATCAATGTGCAGAACTCACTGTTGAAACCTTCCTAGTTGATAGATTTTCTGGGTTTCCAGATAGATTCAGTTTGAGCCCAGCTGATTCTTACTTCTCAAAAGATTGGCAATATCAAGAGGGAGTTGAGGTCCGCTTTATCCAACCAGACCGTGTCTTTGAGAGCAATTGCCAGGATAGTGGGACTACTGCCCTCATCCGTTCAAGCCATTTTTCCGGCTCCCCTTCACTACAGTGCTCTCCAGAGATTAAAAATTCTGCACCTACGGAAGGGACTGTGCTACTCAGAACAGATTCCACTATCCGAGGAAGTGAAGATCGAGCTTCATTGGTGGTTGAATCATATGGAAGCCTGGAATGGCAGAGCCATCTTCGGTTCTCCTCCAGGCATAATAATCGAATCAGATGCCAGCCAGTGGGGCCGTTGCGGATCTATTGCGATGGGGGCTGCTAGTCTCAGACGGAAATGAGACTCTACATAAATTGTTTAGAACTTCTAACGGGCTCTTTTGCCATAAAGAGTCTTTCCCATCAGAAGTCGGATTGTTGTATATTATTGAGGATGGACAACATATCAGCAGTGAGATATGTCAACAAGCTGGGGTGGACCAAGTCCAGGATTTTAGCGGAGATAACAAAGGAATTTTGGCATTATTGCCTTCTTCACCACCTGAGTGTGACGGCGGTGTATCTCCCGGGGGTTCAGAACACCATAGCGGACTGGAACTCCAGGTACTTGAGGGATGCCAGCGATTGGAGGTTGGATCAGGATCTCTTTCACCAGATTGTTCTCGAAATGGGTCCTTGCGACATAGATCTCTTTGCCTCCGTCTCAATTTCCAAATTCCGACTTTCTTCAGTTGGTGTCCGGATCCACTGGCTCTAGCGACAGATGCCTTGCTTTAGGATTGGAGTCAGTTTCAGGGATATGCTTTTCCACCATTTATGATGATTCCCAGGGTGCTATTTCAGATGCGAAGACAAAAAGTGAAGATTGTGCATCTAACCCCTCTTTGGAGGGCTCAACCCTGGTTCCCGGTAGCTCCGCAGTTAGCTTGCACTCGTCTTCTAATTCCGCCTTGTCGGTATCTTCAGATGAGTCCGGAGGGCCTTAAACATCCCTTGGTTCTGTCGAAAAAACTATGGTTGATGGTTTGGACAGTTTCAGGGTGAGATGGAGTTCCCCAGGCATTTCGCAACAGACTGCAGGCCTCATAAAACAAGCCTGGTCAAAAGGTACTCATAAGCGGTATGCATCAGCCTGGTGGAGATGGTTAAGTTGGTGTGACAGACGAAGTATCGATCCCATGGGGTCGAATGTTGACATGATTGTGAATTTTCTAGCAGAACTTGCAGGCTTGGGTCTGGCCTATTGTACGGTAAAGAATTTCAGGTCAGCTAATTCTGCGGGTCATACACAGGTAGAAGGTAAACCAGTTGGGAACATCCACTGGTGTGTAATGTGGTGGTAAGGGATTCACATGACATCTCCTCCTCAACCAAGGTGTTCTTCCCTTTGGGATGTTGATGTAGTTTTAAGGTTTTTAGACAAATGGCCATCTAACAGGTATCTTTACAGAAAACAAATTTCGGCAAAATTAACTATGTTACTTTGCCTTATTTCCTGTTAACGTGTTTTGGACGTTAGAGCTTTGGGTTTAGCAGGAAGAACTTATTCTCCAGAGGAAGTCACGTTTAATGTTACCAGAAGAACGAAAACCAATTGCAGGTTGGTAACATATCCTAGGTTTCCTCAAAATCAACAGTTGTGTGTAGTTCAATGTTTGAAAGATTATGAAATTGCTACAGTTGATATTAGACCAGATGTTAAAGGTCAATTGTTAATATCATAGCAGAAACCATTTAAAATAGAGTCAGCTGCTGCTTTGTCCAGATGGATGAGGTGGTTGATGAATGAGGGCGCAATAGACATCTCTAAATATGGGGCTCATTCAGCTAGGGAAGCAATGGCTTCCAAGACCTATGCGTTAGGTTCTCCTCTGGTAGACATTATGAGAGCAGCGGATTGGTCATCAGAATCTACGTTTAGGAAATTCTATCACAAACCCGTAGTTGATGTTGTGACTGTGGTGGTTGGACAGATTTAAACAAGCATAATCGGAGCCTCTCGTCCTGACATAGAATAAAAAAAATTCTAGCTTACGCGTCAAGAATTTTCAATTCTATTAAGGACACGGAGGCGAGGATTATGCCACCCCTAATTTTGTATGAACCAATTGTGATTCATTTTAATGAGAATTGTATGATTAAAAAAAATTGTGGTATGTTTTGGGTTTTCCCACCCTGAATTAGATATTCAATACAGTTGATTTTATTCTAAGTATCTTTTATGTTCAACAAAGGTATTACCTTCAATTCTTTTTATCATCTTTAGGAGCGGATCTGAAGACACCATGATGGGCCGGATTTATCATTTCCCATGTTTGAGTGAGACAAGCTATTGGACTTCAATTTCTCGGATATCTCTGTTGAGGTTGCATCTTATCCTGCCGCCTGTTGAGCTAGGACCGAGATGTTTGGACTTCAGATGGGTTGTTCATGGACTTTTAATCTGTCAGGAGTTTTGTTTCTACTACATTCTGGTTCTTATCCGAATGTTACAAAGAAAGAGGAAGTGACTGTTGGGGTCATAGCTTTTATGGGCTGAGGTCCTGGACTATGATTGGACCATGTGACTATATTACATGGTATCCAAGTTTTTAGTTTTTCTGTTATTTCATTGGCTGCTGTTTGGAACAGAAAAAGAAAGAGAAAGCATAATCCTCGCCTCCGTGTCTTTAATAGAATTGCTAATTCTTGACATGTAAGCTATACAATTTTTTTGTTTTACTGTTGACATGCTCATGTATCCATTATGTATTGTGTTTTTGCATTGGTGAGGTGGCTAAGCAAGTAGACGGTTTCTGCAAACGCACTATGGAGCTTCCCGTCCTACTCTCTTTGACAGGGATTGTTTTTCTCCACTTCCTTTTAATCTGCATTACCTTTGAAGAATTTAAGAGCGACGCAGGGGATGTGGTGTTGCAGAGTTCTGTCCGTAGCTGAAGTTAAAATGGCAATCTTCTGGGCAGATCATATTAGGGGCCAGATTTACAATAAACTGGTGCAGCGCGGAGCTGCACCAAAATTAGCAGTGCCACGCTGTGCCAGTTTGGAAATATAGGGATGCACCATATTTACAATAATACGGCGCACCCCTATGTTTCCCCCCTGAGTCAGCACTAAAGTTGTGCCGAGCGCCAACACAGCCACCCTTGTGTCATAGTGCAAGGATGGCTGCGTTGAGGGGGACATTGTTTTTGTGCAGGAAGGGACACCTTCCAGCACAAAAACAATCTTCAATGGCAATTTGTTCTTTATATGTGTGCAGCAGAATGCAGCACACCGAGAAATAGCAAATAACGAGGAGAAATTAAAGCATTTCTCCTTGTTGCGCCATGCTAACACCACCCCTGGGGTGGCGTTAGATTTTGGCGCTTCCTCAGATCTCTGAAATCTCGTAAATCTGGGGCAGTGTCAAAATGCAGTGGTGTTGCTGTGGAACGCCTACAGCATCACCCATTGCACGCCCCTCCCACGCAAAGTGCTGCGGGTAAAGGGGCCGTATTTACAAGGTGGTGTTAAGGCACAAGCAGTGGCTTAATGCCACCTTGTAAATAAGGCGCACTGCACAGCACCACCGGAGCATCACAAAAAGTGATCCTATGGTGGCGTTAGGGCCTTGTAAATCGGGACCCTATGTTTCCAACGTGACTGGTGAATTTAAGAACAATCCAGAGGACTGAAACAATCATGGTAGTGTCAATCCTAGCAGCAAGCATGGGTCCACCAGGTATGCTCAATATTATCATGAACACTAGAGAGATAGCAGAGGAGGGGAGTTGCAGGTTTGATTTCATGTCTGTGTGCAGTACCCCTGTTAATCAACTTGGGACAGATTGAAATTCATTGGTGAAATATAAGTCAATATCTCACCTATCTAAGGACTATTTGGAGCAGAGAGGCAGGAACCTATGTGCTCACGGTTAGGAAAGCGGTCACCCCACTTGCCCCAACCTGCTCGTTATGCCCCCAGATTTAGCTCTGAAGAAGCGATAGAGGTGATGGCAACAATGCAGTTCTAATGGATGGTAACTATTTAACACAAAGACTAGTCTAGGGTTGAACATGGCTATGTTTTCAACATCTTCGAGTCTGGAGAGCTATCGTTCATAACACATTGAATTCAACATCACCCATTTTGAAACACATATTTAATGACGTTACGAAACACACAAACACAGTGACAGCATCTAATGGAAGCACTTTTGCACATGCTGCTGCCCAGCTCTATAGCCATGGGCTGATGGCTGGTTTGTCAATGTTAGAGGTAAACCTGTTGTAAAAGCTGCTAATCTTGGTAGATTCCAAAAACACGGGAAAAATGGAAGCTCTGAATCCTTTCCTGTGTTGTTGCAGAATACCCCTTCTACAGTAACCCCAATCACCCACCTCCAAGTTGGTTTATCATAATACTGAATTGTGTTACCTTCCTAAATAAGGATTGCCAAAGCTAACAGATATGGTCTACGCATGAAAAAAGCTTTTCAATTCGGCACCCAATCACTCATCATGCATGCTCTCTCATTCGACCTTGAACCCTTGAATTCATGCATTCATCCATTGGCTGTATTTTTCATTCGCCCACTTATCCATCCATAATGTCACACACACTTTGCAGCCAGGTCTCCTCGCTTCTGGATGCCAGTGTATTACGAAAGGCTTGAATTCAACGTGAAACCCCACATGACCAAAATACTGTGCAGAACCTGTAACAATCCAGGTATTTGCAAGAATTATCTGAAAGTCATAAGAGGAATGTTTCACAACTGTGTATACCCCCAGACGTGATCGACTGTGGTGTCAAAGGGAAACATGCTGCGATTCACATGCTAACACAGTATAGTAAGTTTGGCATTCCAAAAAAGATGCGTCTTTCTCCACATTTCCGGGTTTAAGATGAAAATTGCCAACAAGTGCTCAATAAACATTTTCGCGTATCTTTCTGGAGATCAACTGGCGGTGTGGAATATGCCAGCTAGTGCTACTCAGCCCCGTGAAACATATCCTGCACCTATAGATGTCACACTGGCTCCACGCCCTGCTCTGGAATGAATTGTCGAATAAAATTACGTTTTAATCTTAAAATCCTTTAAAGGTAGCATTTTAAAATAATAAGTAATCTCTTGCACACCTATGTGAAGGTTATTCAAACAGAACACAAAATACTCCCTTTTTTTAAAAGGAAAAAACTGTGGAAAATCATTGTTCGTTCCCTATCTTCATCAGAACTAACCCAGTACATGGGTTTGGATGGGGGTACAAACCATGAACCCCCGTTTATTAGTGGGAAACCTCTTTCGTGAAATAGTTCACTGTTTTTCCAGAGTTAGCTACAATGTTGCCTTTTGAATCAGTACCGCCTTAAAGAGCTGCAGGGTCGCTGTACATCGAACAGCAAAGGCTCAGTGTCAGTCAAGGGGGGTTCTCTAAATCACGCCACCAGGACTATCTTTCGGAGAATATTTTCAGCACACCGCTTAACACTTGCTCCCAATAGCTGTGCGTTGATGCCCGCAAGCGCTGCAACTAGTCTTGAACAGCATAGAAGCAATAAAAATAAAGAAGTAGAGGGAGGAGGAGAGGGTAAGCAATGAAAAATATTCAATTCTATTAAGGACAGGGAGGCAAGGATTATGCTTCTCTTTCTATGCTTTATTACCAACAGCAGCCAATAGGAGAAGATGCTATTCAAACAAAACATATCCCAGCATTCAAGGGAATAACATCATAACCATAGAGAATGCAGTATATATAAACCTCTGAGGCAAATGAACTTCCTCTTTCTTTGCGAAAACTCAGTCAATAAAAGTCAATGAAAGTCTATCAAAGAGCGAACCCGAGCAAGGACTCCATCCAAATATCCAAGGAAAAAAAACAGCAACTCCAGGAAGAAAGGAACATCCAAAGATCCATTGAATGTAAGAAACATCATTTCTGGTCGAACCCTAGGAAAAAGGGGAAACAAGAACCCAAATCATAGTATATGGCCAGAAAAAATCTGGTATCAGTAAACATGCTTAAAATGCCATAACAAATTGGGTGGGTAATACAATGAGACATAAACATTAAAATGAGATAATTAACTCATAAGAAGATGTCTTATTGATAAACTAGGGAGGGATAATCCTCGCCTCCGTGTCCTTAGTAGTATTGAAAATTCTTGACGCAGAATCTCGAAAAGTTTTCATTCTATGTCAGGACCGGAGGCTCAGAATATGCTAGTTCAAAGCTGATTTACTACAACCGATGCAATATCTAAAATAGGTTTATAATAGAAAATCTTAAATGTAGATTCTGAGGACCAGTCCGCTGCTTTCATAATGTCCTCTAATCGTATTCCCAAGTTAAAAGATTTTGAGGCCATAGCTCTGCGAACTGAATGTGCCCCAAAAGCAGAAACATCAATTCCTGCTTCAGAAAGAAGCCATCTGCTCCATCTGGCCAAAGTAACCGATTGAAAGGTTTCTGAAGGGCAGTTAATAGTTGACCCCTAGGGTCTCTCCTAAATTCATCCATAGCAGCTTCATAAGCTTTTAAACATCGAACAACACACAGTTTGATATTATGGGGAAAAGCCAGATAAGACACTGACTTGGTGCCTGTCTTAGTGTGTCTGGAAATTGAAAAGAAAACCCCCGTAGGGGAAAAGATCCTACCTGCCAGGTCAAGAGACCCAACATCTGACACTCTTTTGCAAGAAATGAGGCATAGCAACAGAGTAAGTTTAGCGGAAAGTTGTTTGCGTGACAGGAACCTATTATCTGGCCAGGAGGAAATAAAGGAAAGAACCACATTAACGTCCCAAAGAGATGAATATCAAGGAAGAAGAGGATTTGACAAGCGAATGCCTCTCATCAACTTGGAAACCACAATGTGTTCACCGACCGGTTTACCTAAAACTGGTAGATGACCGGCTGATATAGAAGATCTATAATTATTAACAGATCTGTAAGCCAGACCTGACGCAGCAAGTGATGCTAGAAAATTAACTACTAGATTGACATCAGCATTAAAGGGATCTGCATCCCGTTCCACACACCAATAAACCCATCGCTTCCATACAGAGGCATAGTGTTTATGTGTGCTGGAAGACCAGGCCTGGTGGATGAAGTTGAAAGCCTGTTCAGAAATGCCTGGCAAGAGCCATTGTTGCTGGAAATTCTCCAAGCCACCAGGCGTAACTTGCCAATTAAGGGATGGGGAATCCCTAGAGGATCCAGCAATAGGTTGCGCTGCGGAGGAATCAGAAGGGGAAAATCGCACAACAACTCCAGAGCCAAGGGGAACCAGGCTAGAGCTCTCCAAAGGGGGGTTATTAGCACAATCTCGGATCCCAGACGGCGAACCTGAGTCAAGACTCGAGGGATCATGCTGAAAGTGGGGAAGGCATATCCCCGATGGGGTGACCAGTCCTGAAGGAAAGCATCCGTGGCCACTGCTTCTGGATCTGATCTCCAGATGAAGAAGAGGGGAAGCTGGCGATTCAGTTTCGAGGAAAAGAGGTCTATTGTGAGCGGACCCCATTTCTGGTTCAGAAGAGAAAACACTTCTGGGAGGAGCTTCCAATCACTGCCATCCCGAAGGAATCTGGAATTCCAGTCTGTTACTGCATTGTTCACCCCTGGTAGGTATTCCGCAATCACGGAAATGCGGTGATGGAGACAAAACTGCCAGAACTCCATGGCTATCCGAGGCAGGGTCTGAGACTTCGTGCCCCCAAGTTTGTTCACATACCTGACCACTGAAATGTTGTCCATCCTCAGAAGAATGCAACAATCTGATTTCAGGCTAGAGACACTCCGGATCACAAAGGAGCCTGCTAGAAGTTCCAGGCAGTTGATGTGAAGGTGGAGTTCTTCTTCCGACCAACGACCTCCTGTGGTCAAAGACCCGCAACGGGCTCCCCAGCCCCATCTGCTGGCATCCGATTCCAGAATCACGTCTGGGGAAGTGCTTAAAATCGCACGCCCGTTCCAGGCCTCCATGTGCTCTAGCCACCAAGCTATCTCAGAGCGGGCCTCTAAAGATAGAGGCACCATGTTCGCATAGGACAGACCCTTCTGCAGACGGGATATCTTGAGGCATTGGAGGACTCTGTAGTGAAGGGGGCCCAGAAAAACTGCCTGAATCAAAGAGGATAAAAGACCCACCATCCTGGCTAAGTTCCTCAAGGACACTCTCTCCGTTTGGAAAAGAGAAGGCACAATTCCTTCTTTATATTGTGAACCTTCTGAGGGGGAAGAATCAACTGCCAGTTGGACCTGGAGGAGAGAGGGGTCCTGAGCCATAAGGATCAGAACGTCGAGGTGAACGATCAGGTGCAACCCCCGGGCGCGAAGAGACTCTACTACTGGTCTCATTACCTTGGTAAAGCACCAAGCAGCGGAAGGAAGCCCGAAGGGAAGGACTTGAAACTCGAAACATTGGTCTCGCCAAAGAAATTGAAGAAAGCAACGATGAGGAGGGAAAATAGGGATGCTCAGGTAAGCGTCCTTTAGATCTGGGCGTACCAACCAGTCCCCTTCCTGAAGAATATCTCTCAGGAGGTGAATTCCCTCCATTTTGAAATGCCTGTAGATTATCCAGGCATTGAATTCTTTCAGATTGAGAACTAATCTTCTTCCCCCGCCCTTCTTGTCTACCAGAAAGATAGAGCTTAAAAAGCCCCTTGGGTGGGGAACGGCATGAGAGATCGCCCCTTTTTTGAGCAGAGCTTGAACCTCCAAACTTATGCCTCTGGGTCGTGAAGGGAAAAATTGGGAAGAGGAGGGGGGACTGTTGGAGAGGAGACTGATAAAACTCCAGCTTGAAGCCTTGAACAGTTTCTAAGACCCAGGGATCTCTGGTTAATTTTTGCCATTCTACAAAACAAGACTGAACCCTGCCCCCAAGATTCACCTCCAAGGGAGGAGTGAGTCTCACCGGAGTTGGTAGAATCCTAGGAAGTTCCCAGTTGTCCTTTGTAGAAGTTTTTTCGATAACGGCCTCTACCTCCTCGGGGCCGCGAAGGGTAGAACGTAGAGTCTACCTGTTGTTCCCTGTTATACCCACGTCCCCGGGCAAAGGAATCACGTCTGGGGCCTTGATAATAGGGGCGGCCTGACGAGCGACCCTGAAAACGTCCGGCCCTCCGAAAAAGAGTCTTCCTGAATACCTTCTTAAGGGATAATTGGGCTTTGCCCATGGAATTGAAAGTAGCAGCAAACTTTGTAAGGTCTTTAATGAAGGGGGCTCCAAAGAGGAGGCCCTGGGCTACCTGACCTGCTTCAGAGGTAGCGAGTTTGGTAAGCTGAGGGTCGATGCGCATCAAGATGGAGTGCCTTCTCTCGGTAGAGATAGCTACGTTAGCATTTCCAAGGTGACAAATGGCTCTCTGAGCCCAACCCACCAGGACATCTGGGTCGATAGGAGCATTAGACTCTTTCACTAAGAATGCCATTTCAAGAATGTTTGCCAGGGGACCGGAAAGATCAAGAAGCTTATCTTGGGAGGACCTCCAAGCACGGTCAAGCCCCTTTTTGGGGTCCCTAGCCCATTTTTCCATAAAAGTGACCATTGTAGGGCCAATATCCGGGGTGTCAGTGACCTTACCCTCAATATCTGGTCTAGGGCATTCTGCGTATAACCAGGCTCTCACATCCTTGTCGAATCCGGCCCTGATGTGATCCTGGAGGTATAAAGGTACCTCGGGAGGCAGAGTCCAGCTTGAGGAGTGAGGGTGAACAAATATCCACCGGATTAAATGTCAACACCCGAGGGGTCTTGGCGACAGGACTCTTAGCTTTCTCTGTCTTTTTATGTTTGCTCGGGCCTGGGCGGTCCACGAGGTCCACCTCCGAATCAGAATCAGATGAATGTTTGGAGGAAAAATGGCCAGAGGATTGATCTGTTCCATAAGCATCCTGCAATTGTGAGGAGCTATATATACGCTCCTTTTGAATGGAAGCAGACAGTTTCTCAAACATTTCAGAGTGCACCCACTTCTTGGCCTTCGATTTACCCTTGGAGGTAGAGGGTTGACTTGTTTGTGCTTCTTCAAAGGGTGTAATGGGAGGAAGCCATCCCTTATGGCGTGCAAAGCTCTCAAAATGGTGTGTGAGAGGGCCAAGAGCCTTCGTTATCGCCTTGTTAACTGATAGCTGGACGCTATTATCCAATGCGCCAACCAGGTTTTCGTCAAAAGATGGGGACTCACCCCCAAAATATTCATCCTCCTCATAGGAGTACGATTGGGCCATAATAATATACAATACGTCCAAAGGAGCGTAAATTCAATGGTAGCCAGAGACTACAGTCAGGGGAGTGCAAGAACCCCAGCAGGCTAAGTAAATTTAAATATATAAAGTGTGGAGGGAGCAGCCTGCAGCACTCTAGGCAAAGACTATGCTTATTTTCCAACCCTGAGCCAATCCAGTGGACTCAGGGTGTAAAGGATCCAAGATAATGTCAGTACAGGCAAGGGAGGTAGCTGTAACCAGGCAGGAACACTCGCGCTGGCTCGTTCAGACCGACCGCAGCGTCAAAATCCTCATGAAAGGGGAAAAATGGGCACCAGAAGAACGAGCGCGTGCAAGCGCACGCAAGTGTGCATGTACGACTGGGCTTTACACAAGAGGCGAAAGCATTGTAAAGTGTAAATAAGGGCGAAGTCCCGTGAGAAAAAAGGCTCCCGCTCCCACTCTACAAATTAAGGAAAAGTGCGGGCGAACGCAAGTGCTGGAGGCACAAACGATAAAATAAATGCAATAGCGGCACAATAAAGTCAATAAAATATCGGAAAACAAGCGGAGGCACTTAACTGGCTACGGAAGCAGCAAAGAAAGAGGAAATTAATTTGCCTTGGAGGTTTATATATACTGTATTCCCGATGGTTGTGACGTTATTCCCTTGAAATCTGGGATATGTTTTGTTTGAATAACATCTTCTCCTATTGGCTGCTGTTGGTAATAAAGCATAGACAGAGAAGCATAATCTGAGCCTCCGGCCCTGACATAGAATTATGGAGAGCACTGTAATTCTCTCCTGACATGGAAAACAAAGATGTACAGAACTAGAAACTTCATACGTACTCTAATAGACCCAAGTACAGGGAAAACTCTCAGCACCAATAAGGAGATCGAAAAGAAGTTCTGCAGTACATGAGCATGTTGTACAAGGAAGACCAGTACCCAGATGGAGGGGCTATTAAGAACTGACTACCTGATATAGATCTTTCAGTGTTAGTGAAGACACAGGTCAACACTCTTAGCACAGAGATCACTGAAGAAGAAATGCATAGGCAGACTATGAATGTTAAGGGAACTAGAGCTGCTGGACCTGAAAGGCTTCCAGCATAATCATATAAGGTGCTGGTGGATGTCCCTGCGCAACCATTACAGATGTTGTTTAATGCAATTTACTGGGATGGGGAAGTTGCCCCCATTCCTGGTCTGAGGCCAAGATCGTATTGGTCCTGAAACTGGCAAAGGATCCTCAGGGACATTTCTCATCAAGATCTGAGAGGCTTCATTCTTGGGCGTCACTTTAAATGAGCTAACCCATCTCCTTATTGTTGCTATAGATCTGACAGTGGCACATGATGCCCGTTAACTATTGTGGCCTTCAACGCCGTAAAGGTGCTTGACAGGGTTAATTGGGCCTACTTATGGGAAGCAATTCAAAAGTATGGATTCTCTCATAGGATGATCAGAACAATACAGAGTTTGTACAAATCCCCAGTTGCGAAAGTACTAGTAAATGAGGAATTATCTGATAGCTTTGCGATAAGAAGAGGAACCAGACAGAGCTGCACACTTACGCACCTTTTGTTTCACATATATATAGAGGCCTTTGCACAGCAGATCAGGGCAGACTCCTATATCATCCAATTTGATGTCCCCTGGCGTAAGGTCAAGGTGCTCTTATACACAGACATTATGGTGCTGTGCACTAATGATCCAACCTTTTCAATCCCTAAGGTGATGGAGTGGGTTTGGCGAGATAACAGGATACAAAATAAATTAGGATAGAACTGAGATCATGTCCTGGGTGCAAGTTGTGAAGCCCAGCAGGTTAAGCAGCAGATGAAATATTTGGGGGTTCAAGTTGTGCATAAACTGAATGACATCACTTTGGTGAACATGAAGAAAATGAGTGGAGAACATGGAAATGGGTAGGAGAATCACCTCCTACATATACAGAATGGCTGAGTGCGCTTTGCTATGTTTCGAAAATAGATTAGAGGTGTCTAAAGCAAAAAAAAATTACCTTCCTTTGGTGGACAGGATGGGAAAATGTAGTATATAGGCCCAAAGGGAATGAAGTAAGGAGAACACTTTCTTGTCCAATGATTACACCCTCTCCTCGCTCTCGTAGCTGCGTTGGTAAAGCGGCTCCCCAATCGGGGTATGGTGAGAGAGGTATGGCCTCCCTGGTCATGGTCTGACTCTGAAAGTGAGAAGGCGAGAACTAAGATGGCTCAGAGAAGACCTGGAGCCTGAAGTGAATGAGGACAAATAAATGAAATAAAAAAAAGCTGGAAGAAAATGAATAGGGACATAGATACGCTACTGGGGAAATGGAACAATTTACCTATAACTGATTACGGGAGGGTAAATCTAGTCAAATGATGTTTCTCCCCAAGGATGCTGTTCTATTTGATGCAATACCTCTCAGTATCTCAAAGGAGTATATATTAAGATTCAGGGTAGAGTCAGCAGTTTTATCTGGGTACCTAAGGGCATTAGGTTATCATAGAAAAATCTTAGGAGGAAAATGTTGGCAGGAGGATTGGCTCTGCCTGATTTCCAGCTCTATTGCCACATTTAGCAGTTTAAGAATATCCAGATGTTATTGAATGAGCCAGATAACTCATTCAACGGCAGAATATATGAGGCTATGTTAGAGGATGTAGGTCATCATCATTTTCTGTTTAAATCTGGAGACTCTAAGTACTTCAAGAAAGTTAAACTGAAAGTGCTCATTACTGCATTAAAGGCTTGGAAGTGTTTCAGAAGAGTTTTCAGTATCCCGTACTATGCTGCATCCCCCCAATCTGGGATTCACCTGGGACCCCTGAGTGCCTGAAGGATGCCCTTAGCCATCCCCTGTAACAAGCAGGAATGAACTGTTGGACTGATCTGGGTAACATGGCAGGGTTAATGGACTGGGAGGATCATATAACAGGGAGTGGGGGAAGAATGATCTATAGATTCAAATGCTTCCAGTTATGTTCATGGTGGGCATCACAGGCTTTAGGAGAGGAGGCGGAGTAGAAATGGAAGGATCAGTTAGAGATCAATGAGGCCCTGAAATAGGATGTCGCAATATGGTATTGGAACCTCCTTGAGGCCACAAATATACATCATCCTGAGCCCTGTTCTATCCGGAAGGAGTACTTCATTGAGGATGATGTCGATCGGATCTGGAAAGTATCACTAAAAAGTTTAAATTCAGTAGTAAATCTGCATCACTTAAAATAAATCACTTTTTTACTGTTCATAGGGCCTACTGGACTCCGGATAAGCTGGCAAATTTGACAGGCAAGTTTTTCTCCTGCTCAAAGTGTGGAGCATACGAGCGGACGATAAGCATATGTTCATGGTCTGTCTTTCACTGTCAACATACTGAAATGATGTAAGATCTTAAGTGATATATCTGTCTGTCAGATTAAGGTGTGCCCCAGCTGGTCTTCTTTGGCAGCAACCCCACGTTAAGAACTGGGTTTGAGGTTAATAAGGTGCAACTTATTTTCTATCTAGTCTTGCTTGTGAGGCGTAGGATGTACAGAAAATGTAAGTCGGTGGATCCCCCCAACATCAGAGACCTACTGAAGTATAACTATGACTCCCAAGTTGATATAGCATGTGATCCCAGCAGTTATGAAATGGTATGGAAGAACTATTTTGATGGGCAATAAGATCTGACAATTACCCTGGAAAAGCAGTGCGGATGCAGGGCTGGTGAGGCAGGCAAGGTTGAGGCAGCTGTCTCAGTGAGTCAGTTTCCGTCAATGGAGGAAATAGTACTTTTGAGAAACTGAGGGTGCAATGAGGAAAAAAAAGACAAATGGAAGCAATGGGTGGGGCTCCAAGCCCTTTTCTGAATACAACAGTGTCCTGCAAGCGAAATGCATGTGCTAGTGCATGCACTCACAGGCTCTACCCTAAGCGGTGACAAAATATAGAAAGCATGGTAGAAAAAGAAACTGCAAGCGTGAAATAAAAGGACTAGAAATGGATGGTGGTGGACGCATGAGGTGGCATCAAGACTACATAGCCTTCATACTCGGCAAGCCTGAGATTCGGCAGCGCTGCCGGCTTCTGATAAATCTTTGGGGAACAGCACTTATTATTTTACAAACTAAGCGCTGGATACTAGGTCAGAGGGCATCAAGCTCCTGGGAGGAAGGTGACTGCCTTCTTTCTATGCCTTCCATCACTTAGCACCACAAAAGATAGAGTCAGACCTCTCACACAAGTCTCTCCTTGATAGATGTTTCTGAAGGCAAAGGTAATGCACTCTGGGGATCATTCTGGTTTTTCCACTAGATGCCTGTGTTGCAAGTTGAGACTTTGCATCACAACACCACGATGTTTCACTCTCTTGAATTTGACTCCCAACTAAACAGACATGAACAAGAACAGAGTACCCTGAAAGTGTGGATAATGCGAGGAATGGAAGAGGGTAGTGCACAAAATAGCTCATCATAGTTACAGTAAGATTTAATTTCCAGAACTTGTTGAGCATTGCATCTGGATACAGGGATGTTTATTTAGAGGGCAGCCACAATATGTTCTACTAGGGGATACTTCCATCTTTAATGGGAATATTGTCCACCTAAGTGGGTTTGAATTTGAGTGACCTCAGGATTAGGAAAAAACAGAATCTCAATATAGACTGGTAGCAGTGAATACTCTGGACACCAGTTATCATGGCTAATACAATGGCCTTTACACAAACATCCCAGGCAAAGCCCTTGCATATCTGATGAGATTTCAATGCTCTATCATATAACTGTGAGCAAACCTAAGAACAAGAGATCACATCAAGTATAATAAGTAAACCTTTACACTAGTTCTAGGTCTTTTAGGGCCGAGCACTGTTGCACATAGCCTTCTATCAAACTTTCAGTCAAATCGCAGGCAGCAAATACTAACTCACAGAGTCTTGTCGAAAGAAAGAGGCGGCATCCAGAGTCTACAACTGTGGAGAAGAACACCATAGATACTTGGCGTTTTTGGAAGTAGCAGTGCACCCACCAAGGAGCTTCAGGAAACACAGGCAGCATTCATGGAGCTGCAATCTTCTGGCAAGTAAGTTTGCCTTTTAAGGTGCAGGCCACTTTGGTGAGTTCCCACAGTCTGCCGACTGAAAAATCATTCCCAGATTCTGCTCCATTGTCCTCTCCCTCAGATGCTGTCTCAGAATCTGCTGTCTCAGTCTCTGATCCTGCCTCAGAGCTGTCCGTCATAACCCGAGCTATGGTTTCAGCAGCAGTCATTCAACGAGATGCCAACTCTGCTACTGGCTAAACTGCACCTCTAAAACACTAGCCTATGTACAAGGCAGGAATGCTAGTGGGTGTGTGTGATATGTGCAACAGTATATGTCAGCCACCTTACCATTTCTTCTTCCCTCTATGAGCAGGCTCTCTGAAGACACTGAAAAAAACAAAAATGACACACTATTACTTCATCTTGCCACATACCCATCATCACAGCCTTTAGCGCTGGTGGCACCCAGTGCGGCAAGCTTTTTTTGCCGCTCCCCCTCCCATGACCTCCTCCTTGGATTCCCTCACTACCTCCCAGCAACATTGCCCTTCATATCTCCAGAGGTCCCCACGCACATACATTTAATTTGTTCTAAAGCCAGGTAACAGCTGGCTTTACTAATTTACTCAGCAATTCACATAAAATACATATATGTTCTTTGCAGCAGGTCTATAAACCTTCTGCATTACTTTATGGCATCAAAACTTGCACTAGACAAAAGTCCAATCTCTTTCTCTAGCAGGATCATAATCACAAGAGTTATCTTGACATTTTTATTGCTTATTGAGATTTTTTATTGCTATCTAAAAGATATATACTGTATATATGGACAGAGTGTCTCTCTCTCTCCATATGTATATGTAAAGAGTTCACTTTTATATGTGCATGTGATTTCCCTGGGTTCCGATCGCACCCTCCAGGGAAACCACACATGCAGTGGCAAAAGTGATCTCTCTCTCTCTCTCTCAATAAATATATATATATATATATATATATATATATATATATATGTATATATATATATATATATATATATATATATATATGTCTCTCTCTCGCTTTCTCTCTCTCTCTGCATATATATCTATATATACACATAGATAGATATATATATATATATATATATATATATATATATATATATATATATATGTATGTATGTGTTTATAGCTGTCTGCTTTCCCTGAGAAGTGATCGTGGCCCCCCAGGGAAACGACAAATCTATTAAAAAAAATGTTGCCCTGTCAATTTTTTTTTTTTTTTAGTTTAGTTTTATACCCTAAGGGTGCGATCGTACCCCCCAGGGTTAACTAAACACACACACATATATATATATATATATATATATTTTTTTTTAAGGGCCCTTGGTGTGGTGTCGGCCCATTTTCATGAGGGCTGGGCCCCTGTCAATATCATTTTATTAATTATTATTTAAAAAACTTTTTTTATTATCTTTTAACATCTGGAGGGGGTCGGAGTTGCACCAGTCAATTTCTATGAGGGCTGACTGACTCCCCCCCCCCCCCCCCCACCGCCCAGAGTAAATCCCTGGTGTTTCCGTGCAGGGGTGTTGCAATCTACAGTCGGAAAACCCTTTCAGGAAGACCTCATATGAAAGGGGAGAATCTCCCTTTTCAAACAAGGCCTTCCTGAAAGGCGAGGAGGCCCTTTTGGGCCCTTTTCCCCATTGGATTAGAAAGTGGCCTTTTCTGCTGCTTTCTGCCCTGGTGGGGAAAACAAACTGTGACATAAGTGCGCTTTGTGGCACGCCGACATCACAAATGGGCGGGTGAAGGAAAAAAAATCACACCAGAGGATTTTTATACCTGCTCCCTGGTGTCGGCCAATGGTCAGGGAGGGTGTGCATGTGTCGCCCATTGTTCGACACACGCACTAATGGGGCTAAAACCCATCATCAAGCCTGAAACTCCTCTTTTATTACATCTACGTCATCCCTAAGGTGGGCCCTAGGTAGTCCATAGGGCAGAAAGCCATTTGACTAATACGGTAGGACATGTACTTTTAGGTTTTGCATGTCCTGGTAGTAGGACTTGTACTTTTAAGTTCTGGATGTCCTGGTAGTGAAAAATTTCCAAATATGTTTTTCGATACTGTGAGGCCCACTCCTCTCATAGGCCAGCATTGGGAATTTCTTAATAAAGTTTTAAGTTGTAATTCCAGATTAGAAAGGAGTAGCTGCATCATGTTTCATATCTTTGGATTGGTAATGATAAACCCTCTTTAGCGGTAAAGATGGAGTTATTTTAGAAATGCCAATTTTAGAAAGTGGACATTTCTCTACTCTTACAGCTCTGTGTGTCTGCAGCCTGTCGCCAATACACATCAGGGGTGGGTGACAGCTACACTTTGTTCATTCCCTCAGGACAGCCACAAACATAGAAAGGTTAGGTGTGTCTGGGTATTCATCCGCATTCTGATAGCTCTCCCTGGGAAGGAAGGATGGAAGTGGGATGACACACCTGAATAGGCTGTGCCTGTCCCTAAAAAAAGGGCTGATTACCCCTACCCCATAGTCTGGAGCCAGAACTGAAAAAGAAAGGACCCTTATGCACTTCAAAAACCCTTCTGTGAAGTCACCCCACTTCAAAGGCACTTTTGGGTGTAGGTATTGGGTCTCTGACTCAACCAAATCAGACACTTCTGGACCTACAACTGGATTCTTTCAGAAAAAAATGCTGTGCTGCTAAAATGACTTATCTGCTGGACCTGGAAGGCCTGGTTATCTCTTGTGTTGCCCTGCTGCCTGCTGGACTCTAACTCTGCAGATGGAGGGCTGGACTCTGCCTTCTACCCGAAGTGTGTTCCAAGGGCTTGTTGGCTTGCCTCTTGTTGCTTGAACTCAGGGATGTCAAAGTCTCTTTGCCCTGGTCCAGAGTGACCTGAATTAACCCCTTAAGTGCTATTTTCTTCTAATCGCTGTAACCCTTTTATTCTTCTAAAATTCTCAACTTCTACTTACTGGATTTTTGTTGTTTTGATCTTGAGTTATTTATAAAATTATTGTCTATTTTTCTAAACCTTTGTGGACTCTTTTTTATGGTGTTTTCATTTTGCTACTGTATGTGAGTTTTGCACAAATACTTTACACATTGTCTCTTTAGATACGCCTGACTACTCTCTGTCCAGCTACCAGAGGGTGGGTACAGGTTATTTCTAAGTATGCATCTAGCTTACCCTGACTAGAGTGGTGGTTCCTGCTTGTACATGGTGCATACTTTGAAAAATAGAAACCTCATTTCTAACAAACTTTTCTCATCAGGGGGCCAGCCATGTAGCCCTTGGAGTCACTTTGGGCTCCTGGGTTTAGGGATGCTGGTCCAGTCTTTCTCACCCAGGGAAGAGGGCAGCAGTACAGCAGGTCAGCACAGCAGGGCAGCAGTCTTTCTGGACAACAGTCCTTCAGGGCCGAGCGGTAGTCTTTTCAGCAGCAAAGTAGTCCTTCTTCCTGGCAGAGTATCCACAAGTCCCTAAGTGTACTTAAGAGTTGGGGGGTCATTTTGACCCCGGCGGGCGGCGGGCACCGCCCGCCTGGAGGGAACCGCCATTTGGCCGCTCCGCGGTCGAAAGACCGCGGAGGCCATTCTGGCTTTCCCGCTGGGCTGGCGGGCGACCGCCAGAAGGCCGCCAGCAAGCCCAGCGGGAAACCCCTCCCCACGAGGAAGCCGGCTCCGAATGGAGCCGGCGGAGTGGGCATGTGCGACGGGTGCAGTTTGCACCTGTCGCGTATTTCAGTGTCTGCTAGGCAGACACTGAAATACCCAGTGGGGCCCTCTTACGGGGGCCCCTGCCGTGCCCATGCCATTGGCATGGGCACGGCAGGGGCCCCCAGGGGCCCCGCGGCACCCCCTACCGCCATCCTGTTCCTGGCGGGCGAACCGCCAGGAACAGGATGGCGGTAGGGGGTGTCAGAATCCCCCATGGCGGCGCAGCAAGCTGCGCCGCCATGGGGGATTCCCAGGGCAGCGGAAAACCGGCGGGAGACCGCCGGTTTTCCCTTTCTGACCGCGGCCAAACCGCCGCGGTCAGAATGCCCTGCGGGGCACCGCCAGCCTGTTGGCGGTGCTCCCGCCGACCCTGGCCCCGGCGGTACTGAACCGCCGGGGTCAGAATCACCCCCTTGGTGTCTGAGGTCCAGTTTTTATACCTGATGTCCACTTTGAAGTGGAGCAAGCTTCTAGAGGTTTCCACCCCTTGAGGTGTCAGGCACCACCTCCTGTCTGTCAAGGCACGACTTCTCTTAGATCACAAAAGACCAGTGACAACTCCTTTGTGAGATTGTTAGGAAGAGCCTTTGTCATGTGCAAGTGTGGTAGGTGACAGCTTCTCCCCTTCGTTAACTCAGAGTGGCCTATTCTGCCGTCAACTAGCATCCCTTTATCTCACTATCTGGAAGCAATACACAAAGACCAACTGCCAGCTACACCTAGTCATGTGACCCAAGAACAGGCAGCAGTGACCAAATGGTTAGGACGAGAAAATGCCAACTTTCTAAACATGGAATTTACAGAATTCTGAATTCTTTAGACACCAAATTTGATTTGACATGTCTACCTGCTCCTAATTGGAAGTTACAGCTTATTGAAAGTAACAAGCTAACTCCATTGTTATCCTATGGGAGAGGGGGTCCTTCCACTAGTGAAAAACAAATGTAAGAATTTTTAACTACAAGGGCATATAAAATCTAAAAGCACATGCCCAACTTTTTAAATACCCTCCACCCTGCCTTCTAGGCTGTGCAGGGCCTTCCCTAGGGGTGACTCATATATATTAAATAGGAAAGTTTGGGCCCCAGCAAAAGGCTTATTTTTCTAGGTTGAAATGGCAGATTAAAACTGCACATGAAGGCTGCAAAGGTAGGCTTGAGACAGGTTTAAAGGGCTACTTTCAGGGTGCAGCACAACAGGTGCTGCACCCTGAAAGCTGTTCCAAAGGACTCAGACCATAATGGTTTTCCTACGTCATAAATCCTCTCTTATTTAGCCACCGCTGTAGGTGCTATAAATTAAAAAGCCAGTGTTGTTGAGGAGAAGTTGGACATTCAGTCTATCCCAACAGATCTTGTAGCTGCTCTCCTACCTGGCCTTGATCTTGTGAGGAGTGTTGTCATGGAGAGGAGAGGTGTGTCTCAGCCAGACAGGGCTACTGACATAATTGTCACTGCAGATGTCCATTGTACAGAAGCAGAGAAGATTAGGAATTTCTCAGCTGACTGTGGTCCTCTGACATCCAAACAGAAAAAAGGCCAGAAAGTTGGACACAGCTGCAGCACAGTCTGGGCTGAAGGGCAAAGGTAAATCAGCCCTTTCATCTACCGCAAAGGATAATGGCCATGAAACATAAGATACAGTCTATGGTCGAGGCTGCAGTTGGTAAATGCTTTGAGAAGCTGTCATCCATTGAGGGCAGCCTAAATAATTCAATCTTGCTTTGCAAAGCCAATATGTCCCCATCAGGATTAGTGCCCGAGGTTATGAGCCGTGCACCTGGGGGAGGATTGGCAGTCTGGGTCAAAGCTTGTGACAAAACCTCTGCAGGATTTTACAGGTTCCACAGATTCCAAAGGTATTTCTAAAGGTGAGGCTGGTTTCCTCCCTAGCCTGCTGTCTGGTATTCAGGAATTCACGCTGATCCCACAAACTACACCTGGTGTGAAAAAGACACTTGGAGTTGGAGAGCACCAGGTGCTAATCCTGGAAGGAATTTAGCTACTAAGCTACCACTGGGGGAGTTGGGTGCCATTAGAAGTAATTATGATTTGGTATTTCCGCTAACTTTTTCTAGCCTCCCCCCTGCTTCAGCCCCATATGTTGTGGTACTCACTGGGGTCCCCGCTTTGAAACAAGGTGTCAGAGAAGATTATCACAGTCTTGAAAACTAAGTTACCAACTGGAGGCCTCAATTGGGTGGAGCAGGGTGCCTCTGCATCAATTGGCTCATTATGGCCAGGAGGGTGAATTGGGTGGGCATAACCCCCAAGACAACTCATGGGGACTGCATAGTTATTAATTGTAAGTGTTCAAGGGCATTTCTATGATTCTGAATATGGCCAGGCAGTTCCCTCATACCAGCCCAATCCAAGCATTTTTGGTGGGATATTTGTATCACCCACTGGTAGCCCGAAATCAGCAACAAACAGGGTAAGCATTATAAGTTCCCCCAATGGAGTTAGGAGACCTACTGTAGCTAGTGATTTTTCTGTACACACGTCAAACAGATTTGAGGTTCTGGGGGCAGAGGCAGTAGATTGCCTGCATGTTCTTAGTTAGGGGAAGCAGTTACCCAAGGGGAGTTCTGTGACTGGGTTTAGCAAGGAGATAACTCACTTAGATGATGAAAGGGTCCGCAGACCACTGCACATCACGATATGGGGCGAAGCACCCCTTATCTCTCGATGGATGATCCTGGAGACTGTTCCACTGTGGAGGGCATTCCGGTTGAACAGTCCACCGGGTCCTCCAGCAGGGTGATTGATTGTGGGGTACCTATTCCTGGTGATACTGAGATGATAGACACCAGGCATTGTGCTTGTGGGATAAAGAGGGCTCTTTTTTCTGGATGCTATATGTCCTCCTAGAGTCCAATGTGTATTCGTCAAGGGGCTACCGAAAGGGGGGTATTTTGAGACTGTTTTCTCTCTTGCTCAGTTGTAGGACTATCCATATGGCAACTAGTTCTCCTAATGTCCAAGCCATCTTCTTTACTTCTTTCAGTGGTTGGTGGTTTTGTTCTGTTAGATTTCTACAATACAACCAATGGTCACTCTTTTACTGACACACTCTCTTCTCTTAGGGAGCAGATGATGAGCCTTGGCACTAGTGGTAAGGCAATGGCTGGTTTTATTTTAGTTGGAGATTTTAATATCCATCCCTGCTTCTTTTCCTTTCCTTCTTGTAATCAAGCTCTTAACGAAGAATCTTTACATGTGGGACACAGACCAGCGGTGTCTCCTTGACTAACATACTTGCTGAATTTAATATGAAATGTGTCATTATCAAAATATTTCAAAATACAGATGGTAGCTTAGTTCCCACTTTTATTGGTCGAGGGATGTACTCTACAATTGTTTTTTTTTTTCTGCTTCTGTGCCTTTGAGGGTTTTTTTTAGATCACTTTTATATAAGGATCTCTGGTTTTAGTGATCACTATTGTTTTTCTGTTGATGTCGTGCACATCAAGACACCAAAATGCCAGGGATAGGGTAAGCTTCATCACATGCCCTTTGACCTTCAGTTTCACTCGAACACACATCCTTACACAAAAACACTTTCACACATACACACACACTCTCTCATATAAATACACACTCACACCCAATCAAGCACACAGCAGATATTTAAAACCATTTTATTGCTTCCCTCTGCTGCCAGGGAAGGTTATATACCAGCTATCGATACTCCATTTTTAATTACACTGATAGTGAAAAATGAAACATTATTCCCTATTAGTGTAGTAAAAAAAAATGACTTCAGTTATGGCTCCACTCTTTGTTTTCTCTCAGTTCTTTTAATTCACTAATAGTGAATAATGATTCATTATTCATTGTTAGTGTAATAAGGAATTGACAGAAAACAAAGAGAGTAGAGGCTAACTGACAGATGAGCAGCAACTGTGTTCCTGGCACCTCTTTTGCCACCTCTAAGGCCAGGGTTGTAAAAACAGTGACAGGGATTGCAACGGGCAAGCTAGTAGGAAGGGGGGAGAAAAAATGTAAGGAATTTTATAAATAAATAAATAAACGTACCTTTGCACCGTTTCTTGCCACACCGCTCCTCTCTTCCGTCCTACAGTGCAGGCACATGCTCTTAGCCTGCCCTGCGGCCAATCAGCATCAGGATTGGCTGGGAGCGCCCAGCCAGGGTGCTCCCAGGCAGACTGGGAGCTTGTGCAGGCTCTCTCCAGCCCGGCAACACAGCTCCTTGTGAAAGGTTTGCAGCTTCTGCAGCTGGCGGAGGGGCGATGCTCCTCCACCCAAACGGAGGAGCCGCCCCTTGTTAGTGTCAATTACTTGTTTGCATGAGTATCTGCACAGGGGGGGTCTATTCAAGTGGATTATGTGTTGACTGACCAGGGACGAAGACTGAGGTGGTTGAAGATTGTTCCAGGCGACTTTCTGGGTGGTCTTGTGGCAGCTACATGTAGATAATTCCTCTTATGCTTGAAAGATTCATGTGACAGTGGTATTTTTATGGATGCCTATTCGGTCATTGTGGCTGCATTGTTGAAATAGCCAGATGCTTTACCCTTGGTTCTAATGAGGCTACGAAATACACCAGTTCGAAGAACCGTGTTGTTCCCCCATGAATACAACAGATGACATGGTACTCAATTACTGCAAAGGTCTAGCTGATGTGGTGCATTCTATGTCTCAAAAACTATAAATGAGAACTCAAGCTGTGAGAACACTATCACAGTCTAAATCCAGGACCCTGGATTTACCTTAAGAAGCATGTGAGAAAGTCCTGTTTAGAGCCCCATCAGAAAGGCCCTACCAAGTAATTCTGATCACAAACACTGCAATAAATTGTTATGGAATTCCTAATTGGATTCATGCATCTCACACCCGGAAAGCAAGGAGTCCCGAAGAAGAAGAAATAGAGCCTAAAGCTTTAGTGTACGTACCACCAAACGTTGTATGAGAAGAAGCCAGTGATCAGAATCGGCAATGAGAAAATAGAAGTGAAGAAACTCTAAGGAGTGAAGTGGTACAGCTGTTGGACATATAACAGAGTGGTGACAACTATGAGGTGCAGATTGTAATTGTTGGAGACCAAGATTCTGGAGAAAACCCAGAAGCATCAAGAGAACTTGACGATCCAGGAAAGGGTACAAGTTCTGGAATCAACAATAACAGTGGAAGAGCAGTAAATTAAACTGGGCAAATAAGTGTCAAAAAGAAACTACATTTGAGTGTGAGCAGTAATCCACAACCACTGGAAACAATCAAAGAGGAGAAAGGATCCAGTGTTGCTAGTGAAACAGAAGTAAATTCAACCACACTCATAAGGTCAAAAAGAGCATGAGTACCTTGTCGCAGATATTCATCACCCAAATAAACTTACTACTTGGGACACATTTTAAACCTACCTATCTCTAACATACTTGACTGGAGGAAAGAACTTCCAGAACCTCCATGAAAGGCGAAAAAAAGAAACCCTGAAAAGAAAGTGATAATCTGAAATATTAAAAGACATTGAAGGTGCTGATAGAACAAAAAGTAATAAGAAGCTTCGATAGGCCAAGATTAAGAAGAACAATTTAGGGATAACAATTAAGAAGAACATGGAGTAGGGTTAGCGATTATCTAACTAACAAAGAAAAACTTGATTGACTGACTAATTGAAGAAAGAAGATATCAAAAAAACTTTATTTTCTTGCAGTCATTAACAGAATAATGTTAGTAGATCTGATTATAGAGACAACATGTGTACTGTAACTAGAAATAGAGTTAAGATACTTTTAGGGCTGTTACTTATTTTGATGGTAATGATAGATATAGCAATTTTATTAGTGCTTTTTGTTTACACCAGAGATTGACAAAACAGAACTTTTACTACAGAATGAAACCCATCATTCCAAAATTGATGAAGACAGACTGAAAACATCCTGTATAGACTGTATGAATGAAGATTATATAGCAAATGTTTATTCGAGATTAGTACAAGAGTACACTAGGGCATCAGGCGTTAGAGATTGTTATGTTTGTGAACATATGTCTTCTTCAGCAGATTGACAAGTTTCATATCATCACATACCACTCACATACATCTTGTACTATATAACTTAGATTAGTGTATAGGTTGAAACATTGTGAATATTAAGTTTAAAATTATGAAATGGTTACCAAAATACACAATTTTGGCCCTAGGTTTGGCCTGATTATCAGCTGACTCATCCCTTAGTTTTTTCTTTAAGAAAAGTGGGAACCAATGGGCCCACTCACGTTCCCAGTCTCAGTTCTCCAGCTCTGGGAAGGCCCCCTGAACAATTTAACTGAGAAAGTCCTCATGTCTTGGCCCTCTAACCCTTCTTTATCCCCTATTTTCCCCAGATGAATACAACATTGTTGATTTTCAAAGTCTTCCAACTTCCACTGCATGGCCAAAATCTATGTTTTCTGTATAGCGGTTTGCTTCATCATGGTGTTGACCTCTGCTTCTAGTGTTGTAGCACGGGTCTCAACTGCAGCTATGTGCACCCCGATATCTGTGAAAGCTTTAGTGATTCTTTGTACTGATGCCTGGAGATTCTTATTTGTGACTACAGCCTTTCTGTTGTCACATTGAGTCCGCTCATGGTGCTGCAACATGGTTTGATAAATTAGATCCAGGGTCTAGGACTCTGAAGACCTGGGCAGATACGAGTTGGTTCTGGCGCTGGGTCTACATCATTGAAAAAAGGCTGCTGGATTGAAGAGTAATCCCCATGCATCCCCTGACTAGTCGATCTCGCCAGTTACCTTTTTTTTGTGTCTGGCGCTTTTCCGGCATTCTCAAACCAGGTTTCTCTGACCTCTTGATACACGCAGTTTCACTCACCCCCCCCCCCCTAGTGGATTTAGTATAACTTCTGAACTTCTGTCAGGGTCCTCCTCTGGCATTGAACTGGACTCATCTGGGCCTCTAGGGCGGCCAGATAATGAAAATAAATGTTCTCCTGACGCAGCCTCTTCAGTCTCGCCTGGCTTGGTCCTAATGGTCCAAGTGCTGTCCCTGCTGTATTAGGCAAAGCATAAATGTGTTCTTGTGCATGTAACCAATTATTTATATCCTCAATCAGCCTAAGGTAAACATTCAAGGAGCCTGCCTCACTGGGGGTCTTGTTAGAGACACTGACTATCTGAGCCTCTATAGTTCTTATCTCTGTACGAGTTTCTAGGCTTTCACTTTTGCCACAGACTGGGGGTGGGGTGACAATGAGACCTGGTGCACACTATCCTGTGCTACATCAAGTGGTGTTCAAGAAGTCCCGACCCAACTATAACCACATTTTGAGGGGGTATCCTTCTTTACCTGTCCTGATTACTGTGATACCACTGTAGAGAAATGCTGGAGTTTGAGGCAGTCAATTAGTCCTTGTAAGGAGAGAGAGGTGGAAGCATATTTTTGAACCCAGCCCGACTGAAAATTGTGTATAAAGGGGTTGTAAGGGCGTGTCCAAGATGGGGTCCGGACGGGAGTAAAATCTCGGAGCTCCGCTGTCAGACGGACGCTAGTGGCGGAGACCTGGCCTCTCGAGCACTAAGGGCCGGAGAAGGGGCATCCGGGGCATCGCTGGTGGATGGGGGAGTACGAGTACATTTGAAGAAGCACCTCGGGCCCCCGTTCCTCTGATTCCGACGGAGTACTCTGTGGCATGCCTGACTTCAAAATGGCTGCTGCCTGGAGTTAACCGCCAACAGAGGCCTGCAGGCTTCGATGGATATGGAGCGCTCTCCTCTTCATAACGAGGGACCCCAATCTGTGCTGGACACAGCCCTGCTCCAAAGAGCCCAGGACCCCATATAGAGGACAGGTCCGGTCCCTGGAGATGGGGCCTTTGTGGGTTGCCTAGCGCAGGCCCTGTGCGACAGTTGGTGCCGTACGGCAGCACCGGGGTCCATGTTGGGGACCGCTGGAGAGGTGCATTGCAGCCCTGTAGAGCTAAATAATGGGTCCGGGACTGATGGAAGCTACTCTCAGAGGGCACTGGGAAAAGACACGCTTATAGGGTGCAGCAGTGCCTGGATAGTCTTCAGCACCGGTTGGACTCTGTGGAGTCACACATCTTCGGCTGGAAGAGACGTCACTGCAGCCCTCGTATGTGGAGGACAGCTGAACCTAGGGGATGAGGCAGATAATGCTGGATGGTGAGTCCTGCATGCCTGTGAGTTTAACGGACTGATGTAGCTGCGATCAATGAACTAGGTCAACCAGTCTTCTCGGCGTGAACGACTAGATAAACACTGGATGTGCACGACAAAAACGGAGAACTATCATGTGGAAGACCTTGAAAATCCCTCTAGGAGGGCCAACATTAGAACTAAGGGATTCCCTTGCAACCAGCCGGAGGAAATCTAGAGGACTATGTCCGCAGACTTTCTACATTTACAGGAGAAGTGTTTTCATTAAGGTCCTGAAGAAGCGTCATTGGATACTCCGGGACTACTGTAAGACGCGAAACATGTTGACCTGTAGTCTGTAGGTTGGGGACATTGTCCTTCTCCCTATTTTTTCCGTTGTGAGTGCATAAGAACATTGGTCCGTTTAGCACTCCGGTTATATCTTTTTAATCTTGGCCTAGACACAGTTGAGATACATTAGATTTTGATTGCTTGTGCTTAGAGCCAATTTTAATTTGTATTTTGTCTCTCCTCACCACTCTATCCAATCGGATTTAACGCTGGTACCACCCATTTTGTAGTACTTCGGTTAAGAGCACCCCTTCTTTCGAAGGGTTGCCCGCTGGACATTGCAGTGCCGGTCTGGCGAGGAGTGCGTACAGTGATGATGCTTTACATCCGGACGGATGTGTGAGGGCTCTCTTTACTCCTGAATTACAGGCTCCCCTGTATGTTACTATTGTTTTGATCTTGTGTTAGGAACAGTGTACCTTTTTTGTCTGTATTGACTGTATTGGGAGCCTGTACACTGGACCGTCAATCTCCCTGTCCTCCCTTTATATATAAATACACTGGGTTACTCAGCCTTCAATTAAGTCCCACGCAAGCTGCTTCCTATTCACATTTGATAAATGGCTACCAAATAGAGGTTCCGTCAAATGCATCCTTTCGGACATATATGCCTTTCTTAACAATATACAAACGTCATCGGTATCTTCAGCACAGCGCCGGTGGGAGATGGAATGTGAGCGCTCCTTTACACCTAGGGAGTGGTCAGCTATCTTCAAGTGGGCTACCTCTTCAGCCTGAAGCACAGCAGGTAAAGAGACACTACTGAAGGTAGTGCATTATTGGTACTACACTCCGGAAAGAGTGGCCTGGCGGAAGTGGGAATGAGATGCATGCTTTTGGCAGGGATGCACTCAAGAGCGGACCCTGATACAACTCCTTTGCCGATGCCCAAATCTTCACTGCTACTGGTCTGAGGTTTTGGAAACCTTTGATAAGATGTACAACTTAATGATCCCTAGGTTCCTGAGTTATATTCTCCTGGGCCTCCCGGATGTTTCAAAGTACCCTTTGATATCACTAAAGGGATGGGATATTACACCGGCTATATCAGGAGCTAAGCAGGTTTTGTTAACACGGTGGGGCACTGACACCATACCCACACACTTATGTTGGCTACATAAACTCTGGGACCTAATAGGCATAGAGAAACTGATGGCCACAGCTGAACAAAGTCTGCCCCAATTTGATAAAACATGGGGGCCTTGTCTGTCGCACCTTTCACAAGAATTTGTGGAACTTACTTGCCCTGCCTATTTGTGGGTACTCCGCCTTATACCCACAGAACCGGTGCCAGCTTAGCTTTACATATTACGAAGAGGACTCTGGCTAGACCAACATCACAATTTTCATTCTGGCCACCCTGATGTAGACACCTACTCAGCGACATAGGCACTTTATTTTTACCTCCTTGCTTCTAGCTAATGTTATCTTTCCCCTCTATTGTTCCTCACCGGCCAGAGGTTGGAGGTGACTGTATTGTACTGTTTTACATTTTGGTAAAATCAATGAAAAGATGTTAACCTAAAGGGGTTGTATGTGTCTTCATGTCAGAGATTAAGGCTAAGGAGTATATGGAAAAGCTCTCCCAATAACATGATGGACAATAAGTGATGAATATTGGGTGTGTGATGTTTCTCTACAGGAGGGGCTGACTCTCAGAGAGGCATTGAGGAGTTGCACATCATTTTAGGAACTAAAGGAAAATAAACATCACTAGGTAGGCTAATATCTGCTGGGAGAAGAGAAGGGGGGGACAAGCGGTCCATCTTACAGACTGAACAGTCTGGCTGTCTTGTGTGGTTGGAGGGCAGTGAGTGGGTGGTTAGGGTTCTGGTAGGTCTCAGAGAGGGGTTGGGGTAGGGAGTGAAGGGCTTGGAGGGGTCTGGAGGGGCAAAAGAGAGGCTGCAAAACATTAGTAAGGCAAGGATTTGTTAAAGATGTTCTGAAAAGAAGGGTAAAACAGATATGCTTTCATATTTGTCTGATGGAACATTTTGGAGCGCAATGACATGAAATAACAGAATGCAGATCACCACAGTGAATATCTGTGGGTTAAACAGCAGCAACAAAAGGTGTTTGGTATTAAAAGGCTTACAAACACTGTGAACAGACATTGTATCTATGCAAGAGATGCATGTTACCAGCTCTAGGAAAGACATGTTAGAATTTCTTTGCTATCAGTTTTCAGCATACACCACACTGGGGACGACCAATAGAGGGGTAGCTGTAATGGCCTGTAATGGATTGGTAGAGCTGATACAGAAATCCACTGATCAGTTTGGTCAATGGATGCTGCTAGGATGCTCAAATGGCGGGGGGGAGTTCATATTATGCCCATTGTGTGGGTCCAATTTTGATGACCCCACACTTTTTGAGTTTATCAACATGGAGTAGCATCCTGGGCACCGTCCATCATTGTATGTGGGGACCTAAATATTCACATCAACAGTGATAGACCTATTTGGAGTGTTGGTCAGTATTACTGAAGAAAGGCCAAAGTATTCTGAGTAGTGGAGACTTTGGTAATAAGTACCGGGCTGGAGGATGTATGACAACAATACAACACTTCCGATCCAGGTTGTACGTTTTTTCTTCTCCCCAGAAAAAGCATGTCAGGCTAGACTATCTTTTTTTTATTAGCCGAGACGTGTGAGGGAGCGAGGGTCGAAAAACACCCCAGAATATTATCAGATCATGGCCCCTTGGTGGTAGAAATAAAGGATCTAAGCAAAGAACATCCACCGACATCGTCATTTGACAGGGGGCTGCTGATGGATTAGTAGTATATTCAGCACATGAGAAAATGAATTCCATCTTTCCTAGATGTTAATCAAGGGAGTTCCCCAAGCTATGTGATCTGGGATGCCCTTAAAGTACGGATAAGCACGGATAAGAGGGGAAACTTCAAGTTTTTTGCTTAAATAAGGAGAGGGGGCACTCTGAACAAATGAGAGCTCCCAGGGACGAGCTAATATTGCTGGAACCTCAGTTAGTGAGAGATGCAAGAGTAAACTCATCCTTTCCTGAGATTCTGGATAAGATAAATGTGGCAAAGGTCAGGATTACCAATAGGTTTTTGGAAAAAGCGGCAGTTAAATTTCAGGCACGCTGACGGGTGTGTTATGAATTTAGTGAGAAGGTAGCACTTCGAACCCAGGAGAGGGTGGCCTATAGTAATATAAGCAAGATCAAGGGGAAACATGGCCAGTTTGTTAAAGGAAGGCAGCAGTACTTGGGGTATTCAGAGAATTTTATATGGATTTATACCAACAGGAGACCATAGTGGAGGACCACAGGGATAGCCAGTTCCTGGATAGTGCTCCTTGAGAACAGTTGAACGAAAACGAAAGGGAACAGCTTGCGGCCCTAATGACTGTAGATGAAACAGAGAGCTCTCTGAGTTTGCTGGCAAAAGGGAAGTCCGCAGGCCGAACAAGATCCCGTTGGGGCTTTTCAAGGTGTTTTTTCCAGAGCTAAGGAATGAACTCTTTGATTCGTTTAAGGTTGTTTAGGGCAGGTGTGAGCCCTTGTGTCTTGGCAAACAGTAAATATTGCTGTTTTTCTGAAAAAAGAGAATGATCTATTTAACCCAGGCTCTTACAGGCCTATTTCTTTAATTAGTGGGGATGCAAAGCTTTACACAACGGTTCTCACCACTAGATTGAGCTTGGTGGTAAGCAAATTGTTCTCCCATGGCAGCATTGGTTTATTCCTGGTAGAGGGGCTGTGGACCATGTGAGTTGAGTAATAGCTTTGTTTGATACAATGGGAGTGGCTAAAGCCCCCATGTCCTTGGTCCTTTTGGATGCTTAAAAAGCTTTTGATTGGGTGAATTGATGGTTTTTAGTGCGATGCTCAGGAAGAACAATATAGACCTGGGTTTCACTGTGGCTATATGGACTCCCCATGGTGAGATTGAAAATTGCTGGGCAGAATCAGAAGCTTTTCCAATCCTAAGGGGCGCAATACAGGGGTGTCCCTGCTCCCCTCTCCTCTTTGCCCTTTATATATAAGCCCAGTAGTAAGGACGTTATTAAATAACACATTGACCAATTCACTAGAAATGCATGGGATGAGCATTAAGATACTAGCTTATGCAGAAGCCATCACCTTGGTATCGCCCGATTCAGGGGCTTCTCTAATAGAGGTCGAGAGGGAGACTGTTAGGCTTGGCAGGGTCTCGTGCTATCTCTTGGATAAGGCACACTACCAGGTATTGGCAATGAACTGCTGCACCTAGAGGATGAGCAAAAAGCTGAGCAGTTAAATACTTCGGGGATTATGATAGCAGATGTGGACACCATTGTGGCAAATAATTTGGCCCTGGTAATAGCCAAGACTAAAAGACAATTACAGCGGATGAACAACTTATATCTATCCATAATGGGGTGGTGCAATGTTATTAAGATGCTCTTTCTCCCTAGAGTCTTGAACTTTTTCCGGACTATTCCACTGGAATTTGATCAAATTTAGTTTAAACGAATGGAAGAGATAGCTAGCTACTTCATATGGTCATATGATAAGGCCCGCAGGGCTCTCAAGTATTCAGTCCTGCCAAGAGAGAGGGGTGGATGGGCTGTCCCTCATTTTAGATATTATTATTGTGCTGCTGCCCTACAATAATTGAAAATATTGATTTTTCCAGATCATTCTGGTAAAGTGCTGAGGGAAACCTTACTGTTTATTCACAGTATGATATGAGGGTAATACAGAGGAAGCACAGTTACTTTAAGAAATTTAGATTTAGAACAGTCAGGGCTGTATATAGTGTTTGGCAGCAAGTTAACTGAAAAATAGGAATTAGTCAGCTCAATTATTATACTCTACTGTAGAGTACCCCAACTTTGCCAAATATTTTTCAAGATAACTATTGTAGACAATGGAATCTAGGAGGCTCTTATAAGATTAGTGATTCATTTATCGATGGCCAAATGAAATCTTTCAATAGATTGAAAGAAGACTTCTCTTTGGGCAAAAGGAGTTTTTTTTAATTTCTTCAGATTGGAGACTTCTTAATGACAAATCTAAAGAGGACCCCCTTTGTGGTGAGAGCTCTAGTGACGGAGCTACTCGGAAATACTATGGATTGTAATATCTACCATTTGCTTATGGAATCTGTGCAGGATGATTTGTTGACACTAGCACAGAACTGGAGCCAATGAATCGGTGCGAGTAAAGCATTATTTTTGTTTCTCTAGAAAAGGGTAAACATTTATTGCTCTCTGCCGGTCCACAAGCTCAGCATTACAAGATGTTATTTAATGTATATTGTACTCCGGCTAAGATATTTTAATGGGGGCACAATTCTAGGATCACCTGCCAGCGATGCAACTATCTAAGAGCAGATCTTTTCGTATGTTTTTGAGCTGTGACAAGCTTGAGGTATTAAAAACTGAGATCTCTAAGTTCTTGTGTAGTGGATCCTATTTGGTTTTATTTGGAATCAGGAGATAGCTTAGCCTTCTGGCTTGCAGGCCAGTGCCCCCATCACTTACTGACTTTTAACCTACTTAGCTTGCTCTGTTTTAGCACATTTATTTAATTATTTCTTCCAAAATGGCTGCTATGTTTATAGTTAGGAAGATGTTTTAGTTTCACTTTATCAGTGCCACTCTGTGAAGGCGTCACTATCAGTGTCAAAGATAAATGAGAGACGTAGGTATTCACATCCTGTACTTTCCCACTTACATGTGACAGCAACATAATGTACCTTTTAGGGAATTATTTATATAATTGCCGTCCCAAGCATGCCTTCTTATCTATTGTTTTGGGAAAATACCCATGTCAGGGCTCTTACAAGATCTGTATAATACATCTCACACAAACAAGATTATCAGAGGGATTCCTACCAGATGCCATCAATGCTATCTATGCTACACATCGCCTTGATGCAGACCCAGCCTTTGTGTCACCACGGAGTCTGATGGTACTGGCAGATTAGGTTTAACACACCTAGCTCTCTTAAGGTTAGAGATAGGTTCATTATGTTGGGGTACTAGTGCTTATTTCACATCTCATGCAAGATGGTGGGGGTCTTTTCATTCATGACTCTTGTTTCATTGCAGCCCATGCATTTTACGGTAGATTGCAGTCTCGTTAATAAAACCTATTGAAACTTTACTGCGTCTCCTTTATTACCTGTGTGTGAACAAGACTTGTTGCTCATATGAGAAAAGGGTAATCTCTGTTTAACCATGACTCCCGTGAGATGTTGCACTCTTGACTTCATGTGTAAAGGCTGCCACAAATCACCTTTTACTGTATGGGTTTTTGGTGAAGTACTGCTTGTGAGCCAGAAGGGTTGGGCTGACAGTTGCTACTTATAGGATTGGCCTTGTTGCCTACAAATACATGTTTAACATCAGAACTTGTCATTCCCGGGCTGGTGGGTGGCAACGACATGGTCAATCCCAAAGATTTGTATTTGTGGCAATGGCAGTGATGCAGATTTGTAGAGAGGCTGATTGGTTAAAGCCTGATCCCCCGAGCTTCTACCAGTGGTTGGCCAGAATACTATCAATGTATTACCTTGAGACTATTTTGTATGCTCGTAAGGGCATGAAAGCTCAAAAAGTTGGGGGAAGTGTGGGCACGAATTACACAATGGATCATGAATTAGAATTTGGCGTCTCAATTATGATATTGTATCTGATAAATGGGAAAGTGAAATGAATGTTTAGATTAGTGATTAAGAAATAGTATGCTGATTGCATTATGTTTTTTCTTTGATGTATCACCTTTCTAAGAAACTATTGATGAAAGACATGAACTTACACCCAAAAGCTAAAGAAATGGAGACAGTCTGGTATTATTTTAGAGCCCCTTTTACCTGTAAACGCAGTTGAAGCACATGCAAAGAATTTAACATGTAATTTGAATGAGCAAGAGAAAGTATTTATACACATGTTAGAAGAGAGGAATGAGATACTTACAAGGACTGAGAACAACAATTATGATGTGCAAAAGAACTTATGGAAAAGAAAGGAAGATTAATTCAGAAAAAAAGATAGCTGAACCTAAGTTTAGGTTAGAATAAAGGCTGAAAGGAAAGATTTGTGTGTATAAAAGAAGGATACATGGGAAGAAAGTACCCGCTGTAACAACCAATGTGGCCAAACATTTGAATTGTCAGGAGGTGAATGACAAATTCTTCAAGAAGATGATCCAACTATACCAGGAGTGTATTTTATTTGTAGAAACAAATGAGCATTTTAGACTGCTTATGCTCTGCAAAGGAATATGTTATTTTGGAGTAATATTTCCAAAAATATATCAGGTGGATTCTTTAGATGCACTCACAATGACACCAGCAAATAAAAGACATACATGAAGTGCGAATGAAGGGACACAATCATGGGAGATACATTTGGGTCAATTATTCCAGCTGTGGGAGTAGTATTAATTGATGAGAAAATAAGAAGATTATCTGCAGTAGTTGATAGGTTAGCAACAAGCACAGCTGGAGCCATATTGCTAGAAAACATAGAGTTTATTGCTGTAAGATCAATGGTTTTACAAAATCACTATGCATTAGACATTCTTTTGGCTGAAAAGGGTAGCGTCTGTTAAAGATGTTAAAGATTTGAAATTGCTGCAGCTAGGTTCCTGGTTACAGTAGTTATAATATGTATCATAGCTTTAAATTATTTTATAAAGTAATAAGGATGCTAATAAGGAAAACTAGAGAAAACTAATTAAAAAGAAGAATAAAGAAGGATTTAGAAATGAGTGAAAGAATAAGTGAAGAATACAAAAGGTTAAAAAAAGGAAATTTCAAACGAAAAAGACAAGAGCCTGAAGTTATTGAAGAATGAGTCATTGAAGTAGTTGTTGATGGTTTCAACACATCACAGGAGGGATTGATAAGGGCCCAATAGAAAATTGAAAATTGACATACTTATCACTATCATGAAAGAGGACTGCTGGGCCTAAACTGCCATTGCTTTCATATTTTAGAAAAGCATGTTCTGAACTTTACATAAACTAATCCAGCTTGAGTTGCAAACTTGCTAGGCTAGCACATTTTTTGTAATTAAATGTTTCTTTCATAACCCCTGTCTGACTTGCAAGGTGCTACAAAAACATCTCTTAAAACAATGGAACCAGTATTAACTATATCCTTTCCCACCTACTAATCTTCTTTGGATGGATTGAACTGATGTTTATTTAGAAAATAACACATTTGCTTGTGTAGACAATTTTAACACTATGGCCCTCATTATGAGTTTGTCGGGCGGCCTCCACCGCCAGTCAGACTCCTCCCGCCAGTGCGGGCAGAACACCTGCCGCCCTAATACAAGTTCACCGCAAGGCCGGCAGGCAGAAACACTGTTTCCGCCCGCCAGCCTTGCGTTGAACAGGGCCTTTGTAATCGAGCCGGCGGCAATGTGGCGGAGCAGTGGGTGCAGCAGCACCCGTTGCGCATTCCACTGCCCGCAATTCGGGCAGTGGAATGCGCGACAGGGCTGTGTATGCGGGCCACTGCACTGCCCATGCCAAGTGCATGGGCTGTGCAGGGGCCCCCGGGAGCTCCCAACGCCCCCATTATGCCACCTTTTCCATGGCTGGCGGTATTGGGACTCGTAATCACCAGAGCAGCGCTGCCCTGGCAGATTACAACTGCCGGGACTGCCGGGACTGCCAGGTTTCCGGCTGGCGTTGTCGGAGGTCTGACCATGCCGGCTCTGCCACAGTCATAATACGGCGGCCCCACCGCCGACCCGTTGGTGATGGAACCGCCACCGTGAGTCTGGCAGTCAGTAGACCGCCAGACTCATAAGGGGGGCATATGTGACTGATGGGAATTGAGTTGGCATGATACTTATGTTCATAAAATGTCTTCTTGCAGAAGCAAGGAATGCATGTGAAAGAATGTACAGGTATCCAATCCATACTGTTTGTCAAAGATGAGCATGGCTTAACTCTGCAACATCTCAAGAAACATGCAATTGTTAATAAAAGTAACATTCAAAGTAATTATAAAAGCTGTCCTAGGGAAAGAGCAGGGGGCTTCTGCTTTGTGCTTCAACTTCTTCTGCTGCTCCTGTCATTGGAGCTGAGAGCCACAAATGACCTGAGAGCATTATACTGCTAGTGAGCTATAGAATGGCTGAGACAGTACTCTGGAGTGACCAAACGCAGGTGACCACAATAACAAAAGAGCAGGTTTGGGAGTAGAGGACTCCGTGAGAGCCACCTGGCTTCAGGGTTGTTTGGGTACAAGAGTAGCTATTCATTCTGCTGCAGAAAAGACTTAGGCATTGAACTAAGACTGAGAGTTTGATAAAGTGTTGCAGAGTAGAACGATAGCTGTAAGCACTTTGGACTGACAGGTGTGGGAAACTGTGCTAGTTTACAAGACTGAATACTTTTCTGTGGTTTCCCAGACTCTGAGATAGGACTGTTACGACTTTCATGCATTCTGTAAGACAGAGCCGATCAGAGTGGGGACAGATTCAGGACACACTTTATGCGTGTTACTGTAACCTTTAGATTACTAAAAATATATACTTAATTAATAAGTAATTCAAACTAATACAACTCTCTTTATTGACTCGAAAACAATTGACTTGCTAAACAAATTGTATTTTAAATGATTGTTGCAGGTTATTAAATACTTAACAGCCACTCTCAGATAAAGATCCATACTGAAGGTCCAGTCAAAGAATAAGTGGTAGCAGGGAGAAAAGAGAAATTGTTTCCTCAAACTGTGACGGTATTGAGTAATATGTAGTGCACCTAGCAGGTGAGACCTGAGAATCACCTTAATAGGGAGATACTCATGGATTGATTGTGACTTCAAGGGTGGAGGTCAATCAAATGGCTGGAATATATAGGGTATATGTTCGTTGAGTTAGGCCCTCCTGCTTAGTTTGACTCACCTTGTAATGTACGGAAGGCAGATATTTCCTGGATCCTGAACACTTTTTTTATAAGAAGGAAAGCAGAGGGAGAGGAGGTAGAACTTGAGAAGCCCATGGTGCAAGGACACATGCTAAGTCTAAAAGGGCCTGCTGCTGAACCTTATTTGTTCAATGTGTCTAACCGTCAATATTGGTACCTCCTCACTAGATTCAGGTTCAATCAATTACACCTTTTGTTGGCTCACCTGAAGCCTAGGTTCCATAATATGAAGCTGGGGCCCTGCCCTTGTTACAATTTTTCTGCCCCAGATCGTATTCACTTTGTATTTTTGTGTATTTTTTATTATATACTTGTAGGACAATTTTATTATTGTAATATTTTGTTTGGTGTAATATTTGAACTTTGTCGGGGTCAAGCCTGCTCTTATGTATGTGATGCCCATGTCATCTATGTTGTTGCTTGCTTTTCTTGATGTGTGTCTCCTCGGCTAGTGCCCATCCCCCCACGTTCTTATGCCAGTGTGTGTTTATGGGTGCACGTTGCACAAACCATGTAATGGTCACTCTACATTGTGCTAGAACTAGTGCTTATTGTAGGAATTTATATTTCATTTTTGACCCTCCAGCCCTTTAACTAGTCCCAGCAAGCACTAAAGTGGAACTTGCTCCATGTGTATGCTTGTGGCCCTTCGGATGCCTATCACCGCCTGTGTCCAAAAGCCTGGCACTTCCAGGCCAGGTGCATACAGTCCGCCCCACCCATGCTACATCCTGGACACAGATCGGACATTGTGGGGGAGATGTAATGTAGTCTCTTGGGGGTCAGGTGTGTTCTATGTAACAAGTTTCAATGTACCAACTAGAATCAAGCATTTCAGGATACTGTGTGTGTTCATTCACATATACTGGACCACTCACTATCATCTAATGGGGAATCCAGATCTAGCTCCCATGCTGCTCGCGCCCTATCTGGCAGTTCTGTCGCGTCCCCCCTCATTGCTTAATAAAGGGGTGTAATCAATTGTCAGCCTTCTCCGCATGTCAGTAAAATTTTCAGCAAGCATGAAAGCTGCAGTACAGCGGGGTATGTGGGCCAGGTTTCTTTGGCCATTTCCACCAATCCTGCGTGATGGAGAAAATGTCCCAGGCCCAATGTGAATGTGCCACAAGCCTATTCGAACATGATAAAGTATTCACCCTCCCCATCCTTTCAGGCCTGAAATGACATATTAGTGATCATTTGACGTGCCAGGATCCAAAGGTGAAGTTCTCGTTCAAAGGGAACTCTCCACAAGACCACTTTTGCATATCCCTGCCAGACTCTTGCTGTGTGGCACATTACATAAGGGGTTGTTCCCTCTACTCCAGCCCCCTCCACCAATGTCACATGGAGGTGATCTGCTGTCACCAAATCTGCAACATGCCACTTCTCCCAATTATCTTCCTCTGCCAGCCACTGTGCTGCATGCTGCATGCTGCAGATGTGCAGCATAATAATAAAGGTCAAATTGTTTAAATATTTTCTAAGGTATGGGGCAAAAAGAATTCTGTAATGTGTATAGACACCTGGGCAACAGGACCATCTTGGATATCGCCAGTCTGCCCATCAACGAGAGCGGCAGTGTATTTCATAATTCAACTGATTTTTTCAGAGTCAACAATTCTGCCTATATTGAGACACAATTGCTGTGTCTCAGTGTATGTTACCTGCATCCCCAGATATCTGAAATTGGCCATCTCCCATCCCAAGTCTCGATCCAGGAGGCAATTCAGCGCCATGGTGGCCAGTGTTGCTGGTGGAAAGACTATGGACTTCCACTGGTTTAGGAGAAGCCCTGATATTTTCCCAAACTGCTCTGAGAGTTGCAGCAGCCTGGGCAATGCCATGCGTGGGGCCCAAATATAGAACAACGCATCATCAGCGTACAGTGAGATAATGGGGTTAGTGTCACCCAATCTTATGCCACTGTCCCCAGCTCGCGACCATGTCCAAACAGCCAAAGGCTCAATAGCCAACGTGAACAGGAGGGGTGACAATGGGAAGCCCGGTCGAGTTCCTCTGCCCACCTCCCATACCTCTGAAGTGCTCCGTCCCACACGCACTCTTGCCGTAGGTTCTGTGTATAACAGGAGGACCCATCCCCGATACTGTAGGCCAAAGTCCATCATCTGCAGAACTTCAAATAGATAGCCCCAGTCCACTGTATCGAAGGCTTTCTCCAAGTCCATGGAGACCAGAGCCACCTCCTCCTCTTGATGTTCAACCTCATGCAGGACATGCACGAGGCACTTTAAGTTCATGCCTGTATGACGACCAGGAATTAATACACATTGATCCCTCATGAACCATCTGGGACACACATGGCGCCAGTCGGTTGGCAAGCAGCTTGCAAAAGACTTTTATATTAGTGTTTATGATTGTGAGTGGTCTAAAATCAGGGAGTTCGGCTTCATCACCGCCAGGTTTAAGAAGCATGCAAATTTCATCCTCCCGCATTGTAGGAGGCTGGGCCCTTTTCTCACATGCCTCCGTGGGAACCTCCAAAAGACCCTGCATTACCGTCGCCGAGAAGGTCTGATAGAACTTGGGCAGAAAGCCATCCGCTCCAGTTGCCTTATCTTGTGATAGCCTGTAATGATTTTACTGTGCACTTTTATGGTCTAATATGACTGACTAAATTTAAATTTGAATTGAACAGTGTGCTGCAGGTCCACAAGAACTTTGGGGATGGCCCTGCAGAAAAGGTCAAGCCCAACACACCTCCTGACATGAAGATGTAGAGCTTACTTTATACAGAACTTATGACCATAAACCTACTGTTAGTAATTTAGGATCAATTTCTACATATGTCTTTTGGGGGGGGTACTCCTTCCCTCGACGAGAGGTCTCTGCTGCTGGAACGGAGAACATTGCTGACAGGATGATGATCTCCAAATGGACGGGAAAAGAGAAACTCTTTACCCAAGACCCCAATCCCACATACCTGACCAACATTTTGTAGCAACCTTTGTAGTTCATCATTACAAGGAACTACAAGGTCTGCCTCAATAACCCTCAGTGGAGTGGAGAAGGGAGCCATGTGGCAGAATTTCACGAGCTATGGCCCATATTTAAACTTTTTCACGTAAAACTGCGCTAACGCAGTTATGTGTGAAAAAGTTTACCGCCAGTTAGCGCCATTCCAGAGCACCAGCTGGGCGCCATATTTAAGGAATGGCGCAAGCCGGCGCTAAGGGTGGGCTAATGTCAAGGAAAATGACATTAGCCAGGTGGGGGTGGCAGTATAGGGGAAGGGGGTTTTGCACTGAAAAATGACATTAGGCTGGTTAGTGTAAAAAAAAATGACTCTAACCAGCCTAGCATCATTTCTCGTAGCAAAACCTACCATATCACGACTCTTGTCTTAGAAAAGACAGGAGTCATGTCCACCACCCCAATGGCCAGCAGAGGGGACAAGGTTCCCCTGGGCATGGCCATTGCACCCGGTGCCATGTAGGGGGCCCATTTGAGGCCCCCTAATGGCACTTTTAAAAATTAAACTAAATACTTACCTCTACTTACCTATACCTACCTGGGATGGGACCCCCCATCCTCCACTGTCCCTCTGGTGTGGGTGGGGGTGTCCCTGGGGGCTGGGGGGGCACCTGTGGGCTTATTTCATGGTGTTCCCCCATGGAAATAGACCCACAGGTCCCCTAATGCCTGCCCTCACCCAGGCGTTAAATAATGGCGCTAAGCAAGCTCAGCGCCAATATTTAGGCCCGCCTCCCTCAAAAACATTTGAATACTTACCTCTACTTACCTATTCTTACCAGGGATTGGGTCCCCCATCCTGTGGATTCCCTCTGGTGTGGGTGGGGGTGTTCCTGGGGCTTGGGGAGGGCACTTGTGGGCTCTTTCCATGGTGTTTGACCATGGAAATGGGATCACAGGTCCCCTAAAGCCCGCCCAGACCCAGGCGTTAAATAATGGCTCTAAGCAGGCTTAGCGCCATTGTTAAGGCCCACCTCCCTCCCGTGCACCATCTTTACAAGGGAGGATAAATAAGGCACTAAGGCCTTAGAGTAATTTTTTGCCCAGGAACGCCTACCTTGCTTCTCATTGATGCAAGGTAGTTTACCGGTAGCAAAAAATGACTTTAACTCCAATATTCTGACGTTAGACTAGTCTAATGTCAAAATATAAATATGAAGTGAGGTTTGTGCTGAATTAGAGTAAAAAACATGGCACTAATTCAGCTCAGACTATAAATCTGGGCCTATGAAGGATAGTTCTCCAAGATACAGGTGGCAGATGCTCTTCCTGGGGGCAGGCCTTGATCACATCTCTATCCCTCTCCCATGAATATAGTATCTGCTCCCACACACTTTGAGCTGCGCTCTGGCCTGATTGCTCTAAGAACCCCATCATAGGGCCAGGTACAAACTCAATGCCTTCTCTTACAGCTGGTTGTTCTATCACCTCTCACACCACTGTGTCCTCTCCCACCCTTCGTAGATAGACACCACAAACGTGTCCTCATACACAGCATCTAACACCCTCCTTCCCAGGGACTTAAGTATTAACATTGTTCTAAATGCAATCTGCCTTTTTTAAATACAGTCCTCATATCTAGTTAGCAACAGTAGAAGTTCTTCTGGATGTGGCAGGGAGATAAACTGGTACATGTAATAGGTGATGTATCTTAGTTCCAGGCACTAGGTTTTGCAATCTGAGTACAAGAAATAATCGGATCAGTGAGCATTAAACGCATCCGCGTATCAACCGTATATGGAACCGACAACAGCACGCATAGGCTTACAAAAACCGGCGAGAACTACTAAACTCAAAGTGCAGTGCTGCGCACCATCTCGCTGATAAATTCTGTAATAAAAACATAAATAACTCATTATAAGTTTTGACACTGGAACAATAGTGCAGAAGAAAAGAGGGAACGAGGAGTTGGTGGGCTGGGTAAAACAAGGAGGGAAAGAGGAAAAAAGGCAGAGAGGGAAGGGAAGGGGAGGGGACAGGCCGCTCCCATTATTTTGACATGTGAAATTAAAGCCCTCGAGTGGGCTGTAGATGAAGTTACTTCCTTCTCCTAGTCTGCAACAATGGAAACCACATGTCAAGTGAGAAGCACAGTACCTAGCAATGACTGTTTCCCTGGACATGCCAAGGATATTGATCCCCTGCCTGTATGTTTTCTTTCTCCTACTCTGGTAATTGTTCCTCAAAATTAGGGGAAATGCAACAAAGGTGGTCAGCTACATGGTGAAAACATTTCTTTTAAACTGTGCTTAGCTTTATTAAGTGGGCAGGCTGCGTATGGCTGATTGACATTGTAGTGCGTTTCAGTGTTTACTGCCTCCTTGTAGTAGCAGATATGTTGCTTGTGGGTCAAACGTTGCTGTAATATATATTTTGAATAACTTGAAGCTGCATGTTTGTATTTTTTAAATTGTATTTAATAAATAAATGAAATCAAATAAAAATTATAAATCAATATTCAAACATAGTTTTCCTTTTACCTTTTTCTCTGAGTAGTGTTATTGTTATTTTCTGGCACTTTTGACTTCTTCTGGAGTGTATAGTAGCATCAGTGATTTGCCATGGGCGGTGATTGACTCCTTACCTCCTATGATTGGTTGAAGTAGATGTGAGCCTATTTTTCAGCAGATCCACTGTAGCAGATGTTATGTTATGTTACAGTGATTTATACTGAACATGGCTGCCTCATTGCTCAAAAACAACATTGACTCCTGCATTACAGCAAGCTGAGAACTTGCACAATTAGAAGGATCAAGTCTTAAGACGTTTCAAGAAGATTTCTTTACTTGGACTTAGACGCAGATGGAGTGGTAGATTATTCCATAATGTGGGCACCTGAAACCTGAAGAGCTACCCCACTTTCTAGCTCGATTTATCCAAAAGACAAGTGCCAGTCTCAAATTATAGGATCTTAAGGTTCCGGGGTGCAGTATAGATGAATAAAATACTTATGTTAGCTGGTCTGGCATTCGCAAAGGCCCTTTAAGTAAAGCAAAGGGTTTTGAATTGTATTCGTCCCTCTATCCTAAGCCAGTGCAAGTCCTGTTGCTGTTATGAAAGTATGATGTTTGGCAATATGACCAAGAGGTCCGGCTACTGTATTCTGAATTATTTAAAGCATCTTCAGTGAGTATCGAGTGATACCCAGATACAAAACACTGCCATAATCTAAGCAAGATGTTATAAGAGCCTGGATTGTGGTCTTCTGGGTGGATGTTGGGAGGTTCAATAATATTTTCCTTAGGCTCTTAGGCAACCAAAGCTGCACGTGGTCACAGCTCTTATCTGGTGGCCGTATGCTAGGTTACTGACCAGCCAAACACAGAGATTTTTCACTACAGGTTTAGGGTCAGGATGAAAGCCCAAAAAATCAGGTCACCATAGGGGACCCCAGATATTTGGCTGTTTTCCGACCCACAGTATATCAGTTTTACTACCATTGAGTTTTAGGTACTTAAAGATGTAAATGTGACTTTTGTGAATTTCAAATGCCTTACTCTTTAACGTATTTGCTTTAGTTTTTACATCTGCCATCTTAAACCTCTCCTTACATTTCCCTTTCCACTCTTCCATTTAGTAGTAGTTATGCCCTATTTTCTAACCACTCCTTCTTGTTCCTTCCACATTTACTAGACAAATGTATATCTGCGCATACTCAGATCTCAGCACTTGTGGCGGAGAACTCCTTACATAATGGATAGGACAGCACAGGTCAAGATCTTCGCCCGGAATTTTGTGAATAGTACTTGTGAGTAGGTATATTAGTATTACTGGCGTTCTACTTGCCATACTCAAAAATGCTTCTGAGAATAAGTGTTACTTTTTCATTCTTTTAGGAATGCTGGGTTCAAAATATTCCCATAGGAAGTCTGGTGTGTTTGCATCGTAAGAAGCCTCAAATCAGTCAAAATGCTATTTTCTTCTGACAACATCCAAGTTTTTGTATTGACCCCTGCCCTACGTCCTCAGATGACGGGAACTTTGGTATGCAAATGTTCAAAGTCGCTGTTTCATCCTCCAGGAAAACGCTGGTTTCCGTTGCTGTATGAAAAAATAGCATGCCTCAGAGGAAGAGGGGAGGGGGCCGGAGCGAGATAGGGCACACAGCTGGCATTTCTTTTTCGCAAGCACTTTATCTCCTGATAGAACAAAGCAACAGTATGTGTGCAAACGTTATTTTTCTTAATTTAGCCAGCTCCGAATTCAACAGAGATCCACATAAAAATACAGCAATACCCCCTTATCTTCAATGCAGAGCAAGTGCCGCAATTTCAAGGAAAGAGGACAAATCACAAAGGCTGCTCATAGTTAATGATGAGTGCCAGATCTGACATATGAGTGCAATGGCTTAGAATCTGTGGACGTGTGTGAGATAAGTGAGGCGGCCATAAATACAATCCACTGAAGTGTCTCAGGCGAGTGATGCAGAACATGACTAGCTGCTGACACTCTAGTTTGAGCTGAAGTGAAGGAAGACAGGGATACTGAACTGGCTGGATGCCATACTCAAAGACACAGGTGCTCATATGAGACAACTGAAGGCCAAAGTAGACTATGCGGTGAGGAAAGGTATCTCATAGCAAAAAGGAGTTCATTTGTGAACTTTGGGCCGGATTTATGTTAAAGTGGTGCAGCGCCACCTTAGAAATGCAGAGATGTACTGTATTTAGAGGAATATGATGCACCCCTGAGTTTCCCCCTGTGTTGGCTATTAATTATGCTGCCTAGCGAGAATGCAGGCATCCTTGCACCATGGTGCAAGGGGTCTGCATTGAGGGGATATATTGTTTCTGTGAAGGAAGGTGTCCCTTCATTCTCCAGCACACATAGAAAATGTAAAAAACGAGGAGGAATAAAAGCATTCCTCCTCGTTTTGCCATGCTAACGCAACCCTTGTGTGGTGGTAGTTTTTGGCGCTGCCTCAGGTTTACTAAAACTCATAAATCCGAGGCAGCTTCAAAAGCAATGGGTGTTGCAGTGGAGCGCCCACAGCAACACCCATTGCCTGCCCCTTTGACACAGAAAACTGCATTGGAGGGACCTATATTTACAATGAGGCGTAGTGCCACAAAAAAGAGGCGTTACAACTCCTTGTAAATATGGAGCAGTGCTTAGTGCCTCCGGAGTCTAGTGGCATTAGGGGCTCTTAAATATGCCCCTTTGTATCCACAAACTTGAAAATACTTGCCTTTGCTCCTCACAAAACTCTTAAAGGCTGTGACTCAGATTTTCAAAGGCTTTGCATCAGATTTGTGTTACTTTTTTAGTTCAGACCTGACACAAAAATTCTATTTGGGATTTACAAACAAACGCAAATGGCGATGCGTTAGTTTGGAATAAAAAGCAACGCATTACAGCACAATAGGCTATTTTGGGTTACTTTGCATTAGGGAGGCGTTCCCTGGGTAGTGTATGGGCATTTCTGTGTATCCACTTATGGATTTTGAGAGGAATCCATATGTAAAAAGACTTGGATTTATGTCAGAATCCTGTGGCTTGGATAATGAGGGGAAAAATCTTTATTTCTCCTTGTTTCCCTTTTGGCATGTGTTCTGTGTTCTTCAGCATGCCTACATAGAGGAAATAGCCTCAGAGCGTAGTTTTTGTTCAGGATAGTACCCCTTTCTGCACAAAAGCTACGCAGACCACAACAGAGACACCCTTGCACTATGACGCAAGGTTGCCTGCATTAATACATGGCTGTATGAATTGTACCAGTGCAGGGAGAGACCAGAACTGCTCCATTTCTTTGTTGATATAATGCATTTCTGCTCTCTCCGGTTCACACAATGATGCACAGCAACTTTGCTTCCTGCCTTGTGTTGTGCCATCTTTTAGTAAATCTGGGCCTGCATGTTTAAAACCTTTCATGTGCATGGAATATGAAGAGGGCCACTTAATATATGCACCAATGGAATTCCAAATTATGCAGTCTGGTAGACAGAATTATGCGGCAATTAACGCAGCATATTCTGAGACCGTATTATTTTACTCTGTTGTAATTTCGTCACTTGCTAACACTGTCTCTGCAAAATTTCATCTCATTAGAATCAGTTTAGCACTTGACTACAGAGGTCAACAACTGAAAAGGTGAGCAGTTAATCTTTGCATTGGTCCCATCTCTGCACTGCATCATTTAACACTTTTAAGTAACTTTTAATCAGTTTGATTAAAAAACTTTTCTTCCTTGAAAGCAGCAAATTATGCATGTGGGTAATGTGCAAAGTGCAGTCATGCATAATCATGCAGAAAATGCTGTAGCTACAAAATCACATAATTCCAGTGGTCACAGCCGCACTGCATTTGAAGCCAGTTATCAAATACCGACCAATAGAGACCGAAAGAGTCTAAGAGCGGAGTAGTACTTCCATTGCTTGAGATCACAATATAGCTGTGGAGTTTTGGGGAGGCTTAGGTAGTTGTAGTTATCTAGCCCCCAGAGTTGAGGAGCGCTCCTCAGCCGTACTTCAGAGTCTACAGATATGTTTAGGATCCAGCTTCCTTCATTGAGAAGCTACCCTTATGCACTCCTATGGTCTAACCCCTTAGCTGCTGGGCCTCCCCCCTCCCCCCACCCCCTTAGCGCTGAGCCCTTTTTTGGATATTTGGGGTAGTTTGTGCTTAGGCCTTCATACCTTTTTGATCACATAAGCTATCCATGCCAAATTTGCATCCTTTTGTTCCAACATCCTAGGGATTCTAAAGGTACCCAGAGTTTGTGGGTTCCCCTGGAGGAGACCAAGAAATTAGCCAAAATACAGCTACAATTTCGTTTTTTCCAGACAATTGGGAAAAAAGGGCTGCAGAACAAAGCATGTGGTTTGTTCTCTGAAAATTGCACCAACAAAGTGTTTGTAGTGCTAAAATCACCATCTTCCCAGTTTTGAGGAACAGGCAGACTTGCATCATAAAACCACATTTTTCAACACACTTTTGGCATTTTACTGGGACAGGCTCCATTTTTACTATTTTTTGTGCTTTCAGCCTCCTTCCAGTTAGTGACAGAAATGGTTATGAAACCAGTGCTGGATCCCAGACAGCTAAACATTTCTGATAAGTAGACAAAATTCTGAATTCAGCAAGGGTCATTTGTGTAGATCCTTCAAGGTTTTCCTACAGAAAGTAACAGCTGAAATAAAAAAATATTGAAAATGAGGTGAAAAAAGAGCCGTTTCTGTCCACGTTTTCTTCTATAACTTTTACCATCTATGTCAGATTTTTGCAAGCAATATACCATTACGTCTGCAGGACTCTTCTGGTTGTGGGGATATATAGGGCTTGTAGGTTCATCAAGAACCCTAGGTGCCCAAGCCAATAAAGGAGCTGCACCTTGCAATGGTTTTCATTGTGTACCGAGTATACAGCAATTCATTTGGTGAAATATATGAAGATTGAAAAATAGTTAGACTATACACCTAGGGGAACCCAGGAGGGGGTAACTTGTGGCACTCTTACCAGTTTCTGTTACCCAGAATCCTTTGCAAACCTCAACATTTGGCAAAAAGAAACTTTTTCCTCATATTTGGATGATAGAAAGTTATGGAATCTGAGAGGAGCCACAAATGTCCTTCCACCCAGTGTTCCCCCAAGTCTCCCGATAGTAATGGTATCTCACTTCTGTGGGTAGGCCTAGTGCCCGCGACAGGAAACACCCCAAAACGCAACATGCGCACATCTCTTTTCCCAAAGAAAACTGACCTGCCTAGCTGTGGATTTTGCCCTCTAGCTCAGCCGTCACCAAGGAAAACCTTAGAAAACCTGGACATTTCTGAAAACTAGACACCTAGGGGGACTTAGGATGGGATAACTTTTGGCGCTCTCACCATTTGCTTTTGCACAGAATCCTTTGCAAACCTCACAATTTGGCAAAATAACCCACTTTTTCCTCTCATTTCGGTGATAGAAAGTTCTGGAATCTGAGAGGAGCCACAAATGTCATTACACCCATCATTCCCCCAAGTCTCCCGATGAAAATGGTACCTCACTTGTGTGGGTAGGCCTAGTGCCTGTGTCAGGAATGGATCACAGAACTGTCAATGTTAGTCCTTACATGAGGGCAAATGTTGACCCTGGGGTGATCCATTCCTGATGCAGGCAATAGGTAGAGGCACTCAAGTGGGGTAGCGTTTTTATCAGGACAAGTGGAGAAACACTGGGTGGTAGGAATTTTGTGGATCCCAGCATATTCCTGTGGTTTGTGTGACAAAAATGCAAGAAAAAATTGAGTTTTTATTCAACAGTACGATTTGGGCAGTGGAATTTGGAGTTGAACTAAATTGGGGAGCTCCCAAGAGATCATTCTCTCTGTGCTTGCCACCGCATGCACCTGTTCTCTGGGTTTGGCTAACCCGCTATTGTCCTGATGCACAGACTGTGCTTGTGAAGGAACAGCAGGAACATTTTCCATTCCATGTAGTTTGTGTAGGATCTGTGACTGCATGTTCCTAGTTTTGATCTGATTGTGTGTACTTTGAATCGAAAATACATTGCTTGCATAAAGCAAAATATATGTGGTATTTGTTTAAAAGAAAGAAAAACTCATATACGTACAAGGCAGCAAAGAAAGAGAATTTCAAACAGTGTGAATGATAGATTTGCAAAAAATTAACACTTCTAATGTTCTAATAGGTTTCCTATTCCCTCATTCTTCATTTGTTAAGAACCAGAAGACAAATATGGTACCAGAGGAAACCAGAAGTCAGACCTCATCTGAAAACACATTCAAACATAAAATGTTGAAACCAATGACATTATCTGAATCTCAATAAAAGTGTCAAATATATGCCTTGTTAATTCTCACCAAATTGGATTGGCATGAATGAAACACACATCACCTTAACTAAATTAATATAATATTATTTGAAAAATAATTGAAACCATATATGATAGTGAGCACTGGTAATGCCAATTGGTCTGGTGTCGACTATTAGCCATTGGCTTTTTCAATGCTTGTTTTTTAGAAATATTTATTACAGAACCTTGAAAAAAAGGTTTGCCTTGTGTGTGCGGCCATCTTTGATTGTTACTGTAATAAAAATTCTCAGAAACATTTAAGGGTGGCTGCCTGTATGTCGACATACTGGCAGATGTCTGTACAGTATATTTCAGAGAGCCATCCATGCACGCAAATGCATGTGCAGAAATGGGTAGCTATTTTTAGGTTTCGCCTGCACAGTGCTTGTGCTGTGCTTGTGAAGTCTCTTGTATTTGACAAAAAAAAATTAAAAGGGGCTTTAAACCTGTCCAATACTTACGAAAACTTACCAGTTGCTGATTCCACAGTTGTTCTAATTTACTTGCTTCTCATGGGCTAGCACGTCCTCTGTATGTCCTCTGCTTTCACTTCCTGCTTTGTTTTGCTGTCCATGCCGTTGAATGGAGCTTGGACCAGGTACAGCTACCGGTCACTGACCACTGGCTACTGGCCAGTGTTCTTCCACTGCCTAATTCACTCTACAGGTCCTTTTTCGTTTATTTGCAAATAAGAACTTCATCTGTACTCCCACCCTCCTCACACTCTAGGTTATTTTTTGCCAACCCCCAGCCCTGACTCCTAACCTCCCACCCTCCTCCCATTTCAATTGTTTACTCAATCTGCCCTCCCGCATCTGTTGCTTAATCCGGGGTGGGGCAGGCTATTTTAAAGAAAGACGCTGTGGTTTGTGAAAGACGTTGGGTGAAGTCTCTGGCCTAGTAGAAGATGTTCATAGTTCAGTTCTGTCAAGCATCTGCTGTGATAGCACATGGTGGTGGGGTGTACTTGCACTGTACAGGGTCAAGCACGAATGTCCTCTGGTACCCTTGCAGATGTCTCAGGGTATTGTTGTTGGTCTGCCACTTGTTGCTTCTGCTGAAATCACTTAGCAGCTTGCTTGGAGGGGAGAGGAGTCAAGTTACATCAGTGTGCACAGAAGTATTGGAGGAATGCCCCATTCTGAGCGGTGACTGTCCTAGGGTATAAATCCCAATGGGAGTTGGTATTCACAACAAGTTAGTTGCAGAGACAGGACGTTAAGGGAAACATCTCCTGTGTTGGGAAAGGCATCAAAGGTCAACTAGGAAAGTAGCAGGACCAGCCACAGCAAGGTGACCACTACTGTGGTAATGGTCTCTGCAATAGTGTGAGCCATCAAAGCCTTACCACAGTAACATCAATCAGTTACATCCCTGCCACTAAGTGGCTCCAACTGTGAAAGCTTTGAACTTGCCCATTGTAAAAGAGGGCTCTTCATCCATGCTGCCACCCTATATCTGCCAAGAGAACCTCCCCCATCATAGATAATTATAGTGATGTGCCTTCTGATCAGGAAGGGAGGAGTACCATCCTCACAGCTGACATGCCTTGTTATACTTTTTATGATCACAGAGCGGTGTGATACTGGTTTGGAGAATGGTGTTCATCAAACGCTCTGTATGATTCTAAGCCCAATGTCTACAGCACTTTACTATTCACCGAGTTTCAGCTTTACACAATGAGTGGGGTTGCGATAAGAACTCTTTATTGTAATGTGCCTATACATAGGCTCTACTGTATCTTAACTCCACCTTGTTCTGGGCATCCCTGGGGTATCTGATTTCTGTTCCCTTTATTGTAGAATACCTGGACCTTACATGTCTGTTCTTGGATCTTCCAGCCTCGCTTCAGAATATGAGGGTGAATGGATCTATTTTGGGTCACACCGTTATATTGCCTTTTCTTTTAAAGCGTTCTGGGTGAGTTAATCAGGCGCTGTCTTGTACTAGCCTTCTTCAAGGGCCCTTGACTTGCTGGCATCCAAGAGAATTAGCTCATAGAGAGCTGCGTGGCCTGTCGCTGATGTGAAATATGTTATAAAAAATGGAGACTCTAAAACAGAGGCAAGAAGACCTACTTTGGATTTCATGCACTGAAAGCACGTTGTCTGTGAAACTATTTTTTTAGGGTCGTGCTTGCATCGCATGCGCTTGCGTATGCGTTTTGCTTGCGAGACGCTTTAGGAGTCAGAAAAGGGCTCGGAGCCCCGTTCACGTCAGTTGTCTTTCATTGGTTCATGGGCTTGCCAGTTAAAATCTGCTTGCTTTCATTAGTGGAAGGCACGCATACGTCATGCCTTTTCCGGTGGTTAGCCCTCCTCGAGCGCAGCGACCAAGTACAGAAAACATGCGAGGTTCACTGTTTCCCGTCTGGTTTGTGGACTACTTTTTATCTTTTGTTCACAGCGCAATCTCGCTTGGCAGAGGTCGAGCGCTTTGCATAACATCGACGATGTTACATAGTTAATTGAACTTTTGCCGGTTATGTAGATAATTGCACTTTTGCCGATAGGTTTCATTACGAGTGAACTATAGCAGCGCTATCGCGCTGTTTTTTTCTTTCAAAGTGGAAAGTAAAATCCGCTTGGGAGTTTACAACTGCTAATAGCTGTAACTCGGAAAAATGCGAGACCCTAGTGCATTGCAAATGCTTGTTTATTTTGCAGTCTAGCACTCCATCCGAGTGCATCATTTTGCCACCTCTCTATCCGCCCCTCTCATCCCGTCTGTACTTGCTGCTATTTGCCCTGTCCTCCCTCCCATTGCTGCTTGCCGCATCTACAGATTACTACCTCCCTGACCCTCATCACTGCTTCTCCCTTCATTGATTGCCGCCTCCAAGCCGACACCCGAGCCTTTTATTTCTCGTTTTCTTCCCAACAGTACTTTTTTATTTCAGCATAACCAACCAGCATCTCAGTCCATTTCTTCTCCCTAGACCTACATGGCCCCAGCTGTCCTTTCTCCACACGCCATCACCATCACAGCCCTCCAATTCATGTAGTTGGTGAGCAGTGGCCATACTATGTCCCAGAGGCAGTGACTGTATCTATTTTTAACATAATTTAATGATTTAAAATATCTCTGAAATATTTTCAATATGAAAAGCCCCCTCTTTTTGCATCCGTGTCTTGGTGTCCCATCTGTGTGTTTTTGTGACCCTAAAAAAAGACAATTGCTTCTCACATTCAGGCACAGAAAAAAGTGTAGAAATAAAACTGCACTCTATAAGTGGACTTTGCAGACAGTTGTGTATAGGTAACACTGGAGCTCAGTTGGGCTTAACACCATCCAGCTGCTGCCCAGTCCTGGCCCTCTTATGGTATTCATTAAGTTCAGGAACATTGTGACCCCCCTCGTAGTTCTGTCTCCACCTTCCTAGTTCCTGCGATCTAACCGAAGCAGATGCAAACTTGCCAAAGAACATGCTTTGTGTCCCCAACTAATATTGTCTTCAGGCAAAGAAAGTGGAAGGGAACTTAATCAGGAGAAGACTGGAAGCAAAAAAGAAAACCGCATCTTTGTATGAGGCTGCAGGAATGTGGCCACTGGAGGCCACATCACCTCTGCTGCGTCCTGATCGAATTAGGGGACACCACTGCGTTTGAGAGCACCATCACTCATCCTGGCCCTCTCTAGGCAGCCACCCATCTATTTCTTTTGGAACTTTCATATATCACCTTCAACCACCAAAAGTGCCTTTTCCGAGCACTGTAATTATCAAAAATTACTATTACCATCTTCAATATTTTGTATATAAGAGATCTAGGAAGGACGAGGGGAAGGTTGACAACAGACAGGGGTGCTTAACTCCCTGACCTACTTACCTACATCTATGTGTTTATAGCTCCTTATATATAGGCTGTCCATCTTCCTTCATTCATTCATCAATCAGCCTAGATCTTACAAATCCATCTGTTCACCCATCCACCCATGCATCCATCCACCCACCCAGGCATCCATTGACCCACACACCCATCCATCTATTCATCCAGAAATCACAAAATCATCTGTGCAGCTAAGTAGCCAAACAAAATTAATTCATACAATAAAATGAATTCATACTTCCTCTTATCCACCAATCCTCAGGAAGCCTACAACCCGTAAATCCTTCTATTTATGCACCCACCGACTCATGCGTCATTCCATCTTCGTGCTTTATTAGCATCTGAACATGTGCAGCTTCATCTTTCTCTGGTGAGCTTGTCTCTAATCATACATGGCCTAGCTATAGTTGCTCCCTCTCCTTAGCTATTTTCCCCATCTATCAGTCTCACATGTGTCTACGTGCTGCACATAGATAAAACATTTTTCCCACCCTCCTGCCAATACTGTTACTCTTTAGATTTGTTTAAAACTTGTTAAACCAGCACTGTTGTTATTACAATGTTTCTCTGCTTGTGTGCATGTTCTTCAAATGTGTGCGTGTGTAGTTTTTGCATGTCATGTGTGTATTTTCCAGTTTGTACCCTGGCAGTATTTAATACTCAGTGCACGCATGTGACAAGTGGTAGCCTAGTGATCTTGAAGGCCAGATTACTATATAGTGATTTTTGCACTTTTACAGTCAGCATTGCTTAACGGAAAACATTGCACTATGATGTGACCATCATTTATTGACTGCAATTTGTGGTTTTTTTTTTAACACTTTAGGCCAAGTTGCACAGTAGCAAATGCTGCTATATACAATGTTAAAAAACATTGACAAAGCCAATAGGCCTCACATAGGCAAAACCTATTGGCTGTTCCAATGCTTGTTTTGATAGAAATTAAGCCCATTTATGCATTTGCATCTCCACATATGCACATGAACATTACAATCTTAGAATGGGCTTTAAAACCAGTTTGAAAATACAATGCTTTGTAGTGCTCATGCAGGTTGTGCACCCAATGCAAGTGGCTGCAAGGGCCTGGTACCAGTGACTGAGAAGCTGCCACTTCATGGAAACATTTTTAAAAAAGCAAGGGGACTGATTTACAACTTGGTGGACGGGCTACTCCATCACAATGGTGACAGATATCCCATCCACCGAAATATAAATCGAGATATATATTTTGGGGGACAGGATGTCCATCACTGTTGTGATGCTGTGACCCGTCCACCGAACTTTAAATCAGGCTCAAAGATACAAAATGAGAACATTGGCACATGTGTCCCACGCAGTGAAGGATACTATTTGTGAAGCCGCTGTGCTCATTGTGCAAAATATTTGAACTCATAATGATTGCAGTCAATGACCGAAATGGGATGGCCTATTACCCCCATGATGTCTAATGTGGTGGTCCCAAGGAAAATGTGAATGATGTTAGAACTGACAAGTGGATGAAGAGAGCTATCTGAAAGTCACTACTAGTAAGCATATAATCCATATGCATTTTGAGTAAAATAAAAAAATCTTGACTAACACCAAACCTAAACATGATGTAACTAACTTTGGGTCAGACCTAAACATGATGTAACAAAATTTTGGTGTATTGTGACGAGGGCTCAAAAATAAAATCTGATAAAATAAATGAAGAAAGCCCAGATCCAAGGAAGAAGCTTGAAGGAGCATCATCTTCCTAAAACATTTTCAGGTTCGCCCTGTAGGGCAGTGAGGCAGTGCATGACGGACTGGTCTCACAGGCCAGTGTTCAGGCTGTTTTTTGGCCGTTTTGGGGCATGTTTTATGGTCTTTTGGGCAGGCTTTTACTGCAGCCACCTCCTATCCATGCAGTCATCCATACCTTGCAAGATACGTATTCTGTGTGTCTTTACAAGGGACCCTTTTTAGGTTTGAGTCTGCAAGAGCATGCATGTCAATTGTGAGACTCTGTTTTCTAACTAAAACGTATTGGAGCCTGTCTATTGTTTACCATTTGTTTACTTGCCTGGCTCTCTTCTTTACAGCTAGTAATTGGTCACTGCAGGCCTAGCATAATTTATGTTCCTGTCCGGGGAGCAGGGACCAAGCACTGATTGTTTCAGTTTAATCATTGCTGGTCCATTGCTCCCGACGTAATCAAGGTACTTATTTTTAGGTCGAACCTAAGCAGCTCTTAGGCTGTCTTTTTGATACATGTTGTGTATATGTTGTATGTTGTATATACTTTGTGGACTTTTAGTCCACCCACTCTTATTCAGTTGTTTCTTTCAGTGGCCTTACAAATACTTGCTTCTAGGCAGTTAATCTCTCATATTTGTCCCTCCTTTTCATGGGTTGTCCCATGGATCACCACCCCATTACTTGAACCCTTTCACTTGTCCCATTTTTGCAATTGTAAAAGGGACTACTTTTCCCTTTGTCTTAGAGCACTCCACACGAGTACTTGATGTTTTCAGTTGCTCCGAACTCCAACTTCTGTTTCTGTAAACAAGGCTGTAATTCTTGTTACCTCCTCACATTTCCTGTGCATTCAAAGACAAAATCAAATGTCAGACTCTGTTTTCAAGGTAATTTTATTTTGCCAACTTCAGATTGAGAGAATTTTCCATGTCCCCCAAACCTCTCCCACTTCGCTGCTTGAGCTGCCCCACCACTCCTCCCTTTCCATGTGCATTTGTTTTTAGTCCTACAATTATGCCTCGTGCCTGTTCCAGTTTTATGAAAACATGGTCATTCTTTTTACATTAACCAGCCAACCCCATTCAGAAGCTAATGAAGCCTGTGATTACTTTCCCCCTGAGTAAAATATGTCCTATTCCATTAACTCATGCCCAAAGCCACGAGGGAGAAGGGCCAATCATTATCTTACCCTGACAGACCGTTCTTCGGAAGCTAATGCAGCCTGTGTTATTTTCCCCCAAATACAATATGTCCTATTCTAGGCCCCACATGCTGCATGATAGATGTGGACTCAGAGGTAAAGAAGCTGTTAGGAGTGTCACTGACAGTAGACCATCTGAAAGGTGGCACACTGTCAGTATGCCTCCTGATTTCAGTCCTCTGGAGGGGGGGACGTGGGATCTATGCCCCCCCCCCAGTCATCACATTGCAGGCGGGTACAGTCACTCACTGCACCCGCCTTCAAAGGAACCCTAACTCCTCTTAAAAGTGCAGGCAGGTTGGCGCCTGCACAGTGGAACATGGAAAGGCTGCTTCAAAGCAGCTTTGTATGTCATTTGAATGCTCTGCTCCCAGGACCACAAGAGTTGACAGCTGCCCTAGGGGCAGCACATTCAATGTAATAGGGTGCACTTTCTCTGTTTGTGGCCAGTGCACCTTAAAACAGGTGTGCTGAGGCGCAAACAGAAAAAGTATGCCCTATTTGTAATAGAGCCCCTGTTGGACATTTGAAACCACAGGTTGAGAGCTCTGCAGATTTCTAACTGTTTAGAATCCACAAACCCCTTTCAGGTTCTACAAGGAATGCTTCACCAGTTGCAGCTTTCTAGGCATTATCATGAGAAAGCCTGTAATAATCTTTTTTGCTTGCAAAACTTTACTTTATTTGCATGTGAACAAAAACAGAGCAAGTACATGCAACAGCACTTGCTAACTGTTTGCCTTTTTTTATACATTCGGAAAATATTGCTTCTTGTAGAAAAAGATTCTTCTGCTCCTTGGACATTTTTGTGGCAGATTTCCTTCCCACACTGGAAAGGGATTTATTTTTTCCCACTCACAGTGGTTAATTTACTCCATGTGAGTGAAACTAATGACTGTGAAAAACAAAAGTGATTTTGCAATCGTAAGCAGTTACTTGCTTATGTTCATTACAAGTTGGCAGAATGTTTCATTCTGCCCACATAAGTGGCAGAATTTGGTGACTTAACACTTGTAACACAGAGGTCCGGCCAAATTCCGTCACTCACTACATGGTGTTAATTTTTTCTATGAGTCTCCAGAAATGCACGTGTGAGTGTGATTTGGCATCCCCTTGCGCCATTTTCTAATGCTGGTGGTTGCGGGCAGTCATAAGTGGTGAGAGGGCTGCTTCTCGAGTAGATTTGTTTCCACTCAGGTAGATTTTCTGCTGGATCGGCAGCAAAATCAACTTGAATGGCTGCACACTTTTGCACACTGCATGTTCAGTTCTTGCTGATTGTTCAGCCCTGCTCGTGCTTTTGGCGCTAACTTGCAGTGGGAGCAGCGTCACATGTATGTTTCCACAGGTTGGCAGAAGTCTACGGAATCTCACACAGTTTTTATGTCACTCCACGGAATTCTGGTGAGTGAAACTCTGCGATTTCGTCCACCACTAACGCATATTAGACTTTCCTGCAAAATACTTTCTGAATGATCCTGTACATGATTTTGAAAAGCATTGTTTATACATAGTCAAGAATCTTTAAAAATAAACCCAGATTTTTAATATGGTTCGTTTAATTAATTTCGGCATTACACTGAAAAACTGAATGTACATTATACATAGATTTTGAAGTTTCTTTGTACATTTTCATGTTTTATTGCAGAATTAATTTCGTCATTACACTGAAAAACTGAATGTACATTATACATAGATTTTGAAGTTTCTTTGAACATTTTCATGTTTTATTGCAGAATTCTGAGAAGCTTTTCATTGGAGTTTTGGAATATTTATTTGCATATTTGGATTGACCGTAGAAAAAGGGTTTAGATTATAAAAGTACACCACACACGTCTTGTTTCAGTAATACAAATAATGATTCTGCCAGATGTTCTGCCTCAAGGGTATCCAGTCCGGTTCTGTAACATTTGGACTCAATCAAGATTATTTTCGGTCATGATGAAAGCAATGCAATACTTGTAATCTTTTTACTCACGTAATTAATAGGAATGCTTGCAGCGTGGTAAAGTTTCTGGTTGCATTTACTTATTTGGCGAGTCTTAGAATGTGCAAACGTATTTGTTGAAGAGCAGACTATTCCCAAAATAAGCCTAAACATGTGGGAGACAAAAGATATGAACATGAATACAGACATTTAAAGAGTTTGTCATTTCCTACGATTTACTATGAAAAATCATAACTAACATCCTCCCAAAAAGCTGCCTACTTCCCACCTCCATTGCTTCTATATATCAATTTGTCTCCTTGCACTATCCTGCCAAATGTCTAGATATTCGGAAAATGCTATGGTCTTCCTGTGCTCAAAAGTTGATTTCTGTTACTCATTGGTGAGATTTTCTGTCTCCTACTCACTGATACTACATGACACGAGGCTATTAGCACTGTGGTAAGCTTTGCCATTTATTTTTTCTATACTCAGTTTGTAAAGAAGAGGCATGATTATTTATACACACCCAGAACCTCATTTAGGGTGGGATGAAAATGGGGCACGTGTCAAAAACTGACAAATGTTCCATTCGTCTTGGTGCTCTCACCTCATTAAAGGCGGTGACGCACTCAGTTTCTATCATTGAATCTCTTGTCAGAATCTCCTCACTGCTTTGGGCCAAAAGCTGAAATGATGTCAGGAGGCCCAGCTCATTTGAAACAGCCCTTCCTACAATATTCAATGTCCTCTACCCACATGCACAGCACTAATAGGCAGGAAACCTAAAAATGTTCTGCACAGACTGAGAGAGAATTGCCAATGAATCTGGGATGTCTATTTGTAGTTTTCTTAACATAACGTCCCACATTGACTTTGGAAAAAATAAAGCTGACAGGCCTGCCATGCTCCCACGGCCTGGTGAACAGGCCAGCATTATTTGTTATCACCAAAGCTGTTTCTAGCACGAAAGTGCTCATCTGTGGTGAATAAGTGTTCCCTAGTAGTACACTCTAGATTTTGACAGGCCCTTTACCAAACTTTAAATGAGGCCCTACATCATTGCCAATTTCAATAACATGCTTGAGGTCCAGCACACCCCAACCATTTTTCCTGGACCTCCTTTCAGCTTAGGCTACCTGTTTTAAGGGGACAGAGCTTGCATGGTCTCCATGTACTATGGGTTAGTAATATTAATTGGTGAATCTGCTGATCTTCAGCTAAAGCCATGTCGCCAGAAGCCCCTATCCTCCTTTTCCAAATTCACTTTGTATGTTGACGTTTAATTTCACTTGGAAGGATATGTGCATGGTACTTGCTTTCAATGCTCATTCACTGTGTAAAACCACTTCGAATGCTCCCTGTCATCACTCACGAATCACTCATTCATCTAATTTACAGGTGCACATATCTAATTGATTTTTATTTATTTTTACATTTTTATAGATTGATACTCAACTAAAATGTTGTTTGTGCACCCTACAAACAACATGGTGGATTGCAGGGCATCCTTACAAAGTAAGAAACATCAAAACTGTGCACAGTAGTTCACTCATCTTAGTAGTGCATACACACTGAAAGAATACATCGAAAAGTAGAGAACAGATGAAAATGTAAAGTAGTAAGCATTGAAGAAGGAGATTATTTGAAGAGGGAGTAAAATTCAAAGCATGCGGATTGGTACAGCAGAAGAGGAAATGGGAAATAATAAGGCGTGGAGAGAGGACCAGGGGTCATTTGGATGTAGAATGAGTGAAGAAGAAGGAAGTTCAATCATTGTAAAGTTCAAATAAATAGGTACTCGGCTATTTGTTTCAGGAATAGCATTAGGGTCTCAGATTGTTTCAGGTTGGCTGGAAGTGAATTCTATTGGGAAGACATGGCACCAGACAAGGACTGTGTTGTAGCACTATCAGTTCTGATTTTTTTTCTTTAAAGTCTAAAGTTATGAAGACTTCTTGGAATCTTATTGGCACTAGACAAGTGGAGAGAGAAGAGAATGTATTCGGGTTGTTCAAGGTGTATTGCTTTAAAGGTGACACAAGCCTGATTTCATGTGGAGTCTAGCTGCTAAGTAGAAAACAGCTTTGACCACAGTTAAAGAGGACACTGTAGTGTCTCCCAAAAGAGGTCTCATTGTCAATTATAGTTAACACTATGGCCTGCACAGCACAACAGAATTCAAGAGGTTGAAGGGTTGGTTGAAGTTTTTTTATTAAATGAACTGTGGCTCTAGTATTTGCTTTGTGAAGACTTGGACATCACGTATGTTGACGAAATATCTCATCAAGGTATGCATATCTGGAGTTAAGAATAGTAAATTTGTACGAGCATGTATACAGTATACTTACTGTGATGATATAGTGGTAGTCGATATTCTAAAGTGGATATTTTCCATCATGCTAATTGGAAACTAGATAACCTTTGATGACTAGCTTTGGATAGAATCTATTGCCGTGTCTTCTTAGGGAATCCACCTGATTGGCATTTGGTAAATGACTTGAGGCCTTTCCGTTGTGATTCATTCTCAGAGCAAAACACTTTGCATTTTTTTCTTTTTTTGTAGTTTTATGTTCACTTCCAATGTAAATTTATTTTGCCACTTTTAAGAGGATTATATTTTACCCAAACTAGGCCTACTTTATTTTACTTGCAGTTACTTCTGAATGATTTTGTTAGTTTTAATGTTGCTTGTTTTATTAGTGGGACATTTAGGCAAAAATGTAGGCACGTTTTTTAACATATATTTTATCTCTTTTTTTATCATTTTGTCCTTTTTCATTTGAAACGGTATTTATATATTTTTTATGTTTTTATGAACAAAACAGAATAAAGTTTATGATGACGTTTCACCACTGAAATTTGTGTCTTGCTTGTGAAACATCACTAATTAATGGCTCAGGTTTGTAACCTTCTACTTTATCTTTATTGATGTGTAACTTGGATACAGCATCTTAAATTCATAGACTGGGAGGCTTTAAACATATGCAAAAGACTCTGGGCTTATTGCCGGAAGGGATTGCTCAGACAATCACACATCTTTCAATGACCCATTCATTGTAGAATCAGGTAAGATCAACCAGCCAAAACCTCACTCCATTTCCATACAGAGAATTTAGAATTCTTTCATGGGGTCATTTTTCAGTTGTCCAAAACTATTTCCTGTCAGCTTCAACATTTCTTTGAGAATGTTTTAATGAATTCCTTCATTTTTCTGGTTCATAGGAATTTGCTTTCTCCTCAGCGCCTGTCCCAGTAAAAAGGATACCAATTCATTAGTCCCTCATTCCTTTTTAAGAGCCTCATTGCAACTCATCTGTAAATCCCCATTAGGCACAAATATGTTTCAGGGCTGTGATGCATATGAAACCATCTAGATGAGGTCATGGGGCACTTCTTTAGCTTGTTAGCTGATAATTTGGAAGAGCTCAGAGCAGTGCCAGCTTACATTGAAATAAAGAGGGATAGCAATAGTGAGAGCATCGGTAATGTTTGTACAGTGTATGAGGATTTCTTGGTGCAGATTGGTTTATCAAGCAAGCAAGCCAGGAAAGCACTGTAAACCTATGTGGTAGATAGATAAGAGGATCAGGATTTTGAGGGACTTCTGAAAAAAGTGTTACCGGGATATATCTAGTGGAGATCTCCACATCCCACCTAAAGAGTCTGTCGCAATGCTTCCCTCTTCTGGTGCTTCCTTGCTTAGTAAGATTTAGTCACTTTTAAATTCTGTTAGCCGCTGCCTTTTCAGTTCACAATTGATTATTAAAGAATTGTATATTTATTCTTAAACCTGTACTTGTTTTACAATGTTTCCTTTCTGATTCCTTAATATTGAACATTAACTTTTTAATTTCAAACTTTTAAACATCTCAACCTTTAAACTAAACCTTTTACATGTTTGTCTTTTATTAAGATGATTTTTTTTAACCTTTTTTGCTTTTCCGAACATTTCTGACCTGGAAATTCACTTTTTCTCTATCTGATGTTCACTTTTAGCGTTATAAGTTTTCATTTTTGTAACTTCAAAATCAATCTTTTTAGTTTGAACATTTTAGCGTTTTTATCTTGTTACATTTTTAAGGTATCTGACTTCTTAAATTCAAAATTAACTATTCTACAATGAACTTATTAGGTGTTTTCTTTTTTCTTCCATAAAATTAAAAACAAGTTGGGTTGTCCTGCATAATGGAAGCTCATACTGAAAGAAGCAGCGATTCTAACAACAACACTGCAGAGAAGTGCCAAAGAAAGATTGCAGGCGGTGCAAAGATCCACAAGGTATATCTGCCACAAACCTTTTGTTCCTGCTGGGAATGAAGAAAGCCATCTGATTGCTGTGCACCAGTGATCAGTTCAACAATGTTAGAAGTTGGGTGACTGGTTGACTGGGTTGTGAGCCGTGGTCAAACAGCAACCACAATCCTAGTGAGGGTAAGGCACAAGTAAACCCCAAATTAAACAGTGCTCAACTCCCTCATGGCTTGGCACAGAGCAGTCAAGTTCAACCTAGAGGCAATGGGTAAAGTATTTGTGTAACACTTCAAACAGTAGAACAGTGAAAGCACCACAGAAAAAGATCCTTCACTGGATTAGAAAAATAGTGCTTAATTTAATAAAGAAAACAAGACTAAAATTACAAACCTCCAATCAGTAAAACCTGAGTCATGAATTTGTAAAGAATAAACTGTAAAATAGCACCTTTAAGCAGAAAGCGACAACCACGGATATCTGGTTGCACTGGAATGGGTCAAAGTCAAAGTTGAGGCTGACTGTGAAGGAGTGAGGATGAGATATAGTCCCAGATTATTTCCGCTAATGTTATACCTTCTCAAGTTTTGTACTAAGAGTCCTGTTTGCATTGGAGAGGGTCGCAAGGAGATCGTCACGGGTGACAGTCAGTGTGGTGCAAAGAGCAGGCAGGGTTTACTTGACAGGAATGACTTTGCGGATAGGGGGGGTGTAGCTTTGCATTGTCAGTCGCCTGCGAGCTGTCAATGCTGCTGTGTGAAAGACGGGCTGGTGGCTGCTCATGCTGATTTTCAGAGAGAACAGCATGGTTCTGGTGCAAACAGGCCAATTTGCGGTCCAGAGGAGCCCAAAAGCTTGATTTCAAGAGCTCAACAGCCACATCAAGTGTCCAGGACCTGAGAGGCACCACTTGAGGGTCAGGAATTTGCTGAGGAAGGGTACAGGAGCTGTTGGGGAGGGTTTTATGTCCCTGAGTCTCAGATCAAGAGGCCACCAGAGTACCCCCTTTAGTCACTCTGGGGTCTTGGATTCAAAATGAAGTTGCAGGTCCAGTTCTTATTCCCCAGGCAAGAGGGCAACAGGTCAGCACAGCAGGGCAGGAGTTCATTTAGAGCTGCAGTCCAGCAGAGTGGCAGTCCTTGAGGCAGCACAGCAGTACTTCTTCTTGGCAGAGCATCCAGAGGTCTAGAAGTATACAGAAGAGTTGGTGTTTGAGGTCAAGTATTTATACACAATTGTGTCTTTGAAGTGGGGTGTAGCTTCTAGAGGCATGCCTTTGAAGTGCACAGATACCCTGCTTTCCTGGCCCTAGCTCCAGACTAACTACAGGGGGTATGCACCCTCTTCTGTGGAGACAGGTCATAGCCTATTCAAGTGTAAGCAGGGCTGTGCCAAGATCCATCCTGCTAGTGATGGCCCATCGAGTCACACCTTAGCTTTCATTGTGTGTGACTGTCTAGGAGGAATACACAAAGACCAACAGTCACCCACACCCAGTCATGTGACCTTGAGACAAGCTACAAGTACTAAGGGCAAGATCTACAAGAAAGTGACGCATCGGTCCCTCTGCGTCACTTTTCTTTCTCCGCCCCTGCCCTACCTAATGACACCAGAGTTGTGCCGTATTTACAATACGGCACACCATGGCGCTCGTTTCCACGATAGCACCATAATTTATGATGCTATTGTGGCGCTTTGTTGATTACTGCCATAAATTAGTGTAGCAAAGCAATAGGGAGGCCCATATGTTTCTATGGGCCTATCACTTTAACACCTGCCCTAAGCAGGCATTAAAATGACGGAAAAAATGTTGCAATTAAATCATGTAGATTTCACTAGGCCTTTTTGTGGCCTCCCTACGTGGGAACACCACCCCCCTGCATACATTACACCTGGTGCACTAGCATTGCACCACTTTGTATCTATAGCGTGGAGAATGGCCTCCTTAAAGCCACATTAGCGTCAAGGAAAATGATAATGGTGTGGCACAAGAGCCTTGTAAATTTGGCCCTAAAAGTGTAAAGCAAGAATATGCCAACTGTCTAAAAGTGGCATTTTCAGAATAATAATTTATAATCTGACTTCACCATAAATTAGGTTTTTAATTTAGGATTCCAGAGACACCAAACATGAATTTCTGATCTCTTCCCATTTGGAAATGACACATAAAATATGATACAGCACCTTCAATTTTATCCTATGAGAAAGATGGGCCTTGCAGTAGTGAAAAATGAATTTAAGAGATTTTCACTACTAGGACATGTAAAAATTAATGTCCATATTTATACTTTTTAAGCGCCGCTTGTGCGCCGCTTTTTGATGCAAAAACGGCGCAAACGTACAAAATACGATTGTATTTTGTAAGTTTGCGCCGTTTTTGCGTCAAAAAGCAGAGCACATGCGGCGCTAAAAAAGTATAAATATGGGCCTAAAAGTACATATTCTTGTTTTTAAAAACATTGCACCCTGCCCTCTGGGACGTCCAAGGCCTATCCTAGGGGTGAGTTATAAGAATTAAAAAGTAAGGTTTGTGCATGGCAAAAGATTTACTTTGCCAGATCAAAATGGCAGTTTAATACTGCCCACACAGGCTCTGCAATGGCAGGCCTGGGACAAGTTGAAAACGCTACTTAAATAGGGGGCACAATCAGTGCTGGAGACCCATGAGTAGCATTTCATTTACAGGCCCTGGGCACAGGTAGTGTCACTCTACTAGTGACTTATAAATAAATTAAACATGCCAATTGGGTATACGTCAATTTAACATGTTTCGGTGAGAGAGAGCACAAGCTCTTGAGAACTGGTTCCCTGCAGAAAGGGCCAAGTCCAACCAACCTGAACAAACTGTGGACTCTTGAAGCAAGAAAATGGAACTTCAGAGTGAAATGCTGACAACAATTTACATACCGAGGAAATATCATGAAAACTGTACAAACATCCAACACAGCACAGTATGGGATCTATTTGGGCATTAAAGTACTTCCAACAGAATTTTCATGTAAGAAACTTTAGACGAAAACATCTAACACAACACATTAGTCTGAATATGCGATGCACTTAATCTTCCATATCTAACATAACATAGAAATGCCCCTTAGTTGGGTGTCAATGTAATCAGAAATTCACTTGTCACTTGTAAAACATCACAAGAAACATTTAATACAACATATTAGACAAAATTCCTTACACACATCAAACATGTCTATCACAGCACAGATATGCTATATAGTTGGGTATCGCCTTCTTTAAAACAGCATTGTCCCTACCCGATATTTCATACACCAATCAACAGCAAAATACAGTAAACATAACTTCTTATTTCAGAAAAAACTGCCCAGATTGTCCAGGGGATGGATATACTAGCTCGACAACACCTCTCCTACCTCCAGTTAGCTCACGCACATAACAAAATAGTTGGCAACGGGCAAGCCAAATAATCCATACAGAACCTAAACGCTTTTACATGACCCCCTGTGACACACCATGAATCTCATAGCCAAAGTATTTTATCTTCTTAACACCAACGTATAATAAACAGGAGAACCACAAACATACTTCTGATGCTACAGCTCAGTAACTCAACCACCTGATCTCCATGTCAGAAATCAGAATCCTCGAAAACAGGCCAAGAAGGTATTGACCCCTGATAGGGCAGCAAGGTCATACTAAAGGCAGAATGAAGGATGTATAAATACATCTAACACACATAAGGTTACTTTGCTCTAACCATAGCCCTTTCTAAGTAACTTTTAAGACCATTAAAAACCAAAGACGTGAGGCAGAGCAGCTCATGGACTTGTGCTGAACTATTATTTTGGGGGGTTGTTAATAATACTCATTTGGGGGAGATGTGTGTGTAATTATTGCAGTTCAGGAACTATTTAATGTGCACAGAGTTTATTGGACATCTGTTTTTTTCAGATGGGTTAAGCAACGTTATATTGGTGCTTTAGCTTATAGCCACCCTCTCTAGGAAAGGGTCAAATGTTAAATGGGGGCTGGACCTATTATGCTTCAGCATTTACAACTCGCTTGTTAGTTCCCTCACTCATTTACTTAGGACCTGAGCCCAATCATAAAGAAGTTTCAATGCGTTATTCATTCTGATTACGCTGGTCCTTTTGATTGGTCAGGGCCCCCGATTGAATGTTCCATTGGAATCAAGACATACACATAATTTAAAAAAATCACCATTAGCCAGGCTGAAATGTAAGCTTGTGTTAGGTCGCACTATATATCTCTCGACGTTTACTTCAGGAATATGTTAAGGCCAACATTGTACGCGAAAATACCTTTACATAAGATGTATGTAGGTCCAACACGTTCGAAAAGAATGAGATGGGATAGGGCACAGTCCTCTGCTTTTTATTGCAGGGTTGTTCTCCTAGCATCTTAATTACAGTGATGTTGCAATAGTTCCCTATAATCAAAGATTTTTAAAAAATACCAATTTCTCATAGACCAATAATAAATATAAATCCTTCAAAGAGAATGACAGAATCTTGGCTCTTGCTAAAATGAAGCCCCTCCCTCAATAAACTTCAGCACATATTTCAAAGCGAAAATTCCAAATGTTCATGATGAAACGCAGTTTCTAAGACAGTTAAGGAATGTTTCTAATATCAGTTGATTACAGGGTAACCAGTCAGTACACGGAGTAGCGCGAAAATGTCAGTAAGACCAAGAAAGTGAGGACAAAGGTGCTGCAGCCGCAGTGAGGGGGCGGAGTGCGAGAGAGGACACCGCCCGAACTATGGAGAAGGGAAGTTGGAATCATGTACTAAATATTAAATGCAGCAAGTGCGAACACTGGCGCTATCTATCATGGGCCACGCCAGAGTTCGCATTAGTGACACACAGATAAAACCAATATGAGCATATCATAATCTACTAGGTCAGACAGTTTACTGTCACAATAGCTAACACAAGAATTGCAAAATAAGCTCTGAACCAGGTCTGTAACCCCAACCAACCAAGCTACAATAAACAACATTCACATCGAACTACTGCAATTTCAGAACTATTAGAAAGGCCGTCCAGATGAAGAAAGCACCATAATGCCATAGAGTGGAGCTTGAAGTGGGAGTACAGGGAGTGAAGCAGCAACCCCATATATCTAGATGGAGTTCAGATGAAGAATTAACCAAAAAAAGGTATTAAGTTATCAGCCCTGATGGATTTATTGTAGATTCAACTACAAACTGTATCCTGACTTGAAACTTCATTTGACAAAGTGCTGCTAATCTTTTAACTCAAAGAGGCATGCTTGCTGTTGCCTTTTCTGACAGCATGTTCAAGGTATTTTTTGTAAATAGGTCTCACCAACAGACAGTGCACGAGCTACCCGCAGCAAGGGGTATTGTTTACTATAAAGGGTTTAGAGTGCGTCCATTGCTTACCATTGGTTAGCATAATTTCCTCCTCATTGGCCAGTGCATGCCGGGCGTTACTTCCTTTCTGTCTGTGGCGTGTCATGCACAGAAAACACTCTTTACAAAGCAGTGCTAACCATGCAGTACCTTTACCATGCAGCCTTCAAATCTTTACAAACCGCACGCCTTTACCATGCACGCCTTTAGTACACATGGTAAATATAGTTAAGGTACGTATACGTGCATGTAGTGTGTTTATATATTTATACATACACACACATGCATCTAGGGGTGGGTACGACTGGATTCTAAGGTTGTTTTTAGGGTTAAGGAGTTGGTAGGGGTTCAGGGTGGTATGGGTATTTTAGGGTTTAGGGGTAGATAAGGGCATAGGATAATAGGGGATTTTCTGACGCAAAACCATCCATACCATGTGACTCCTGTCTTATAAAAGATCGGAGTCATGCCCACTACCCTAATGGCCAGTACAGGGGACAAGAGTCCCCGGGGCATGGCCATTGCACCCAGTGCCATGTAGTGTGCCCCATTTCAGGGACCTAATGGCACTTTGAAAACAAATTGAAATACTTACCTCTACTCACCTGGGATGGGGTCCCCATCCTGTGGTGTCCCTCTGGTGTGGGGGTGTTCCTGGGGCTTGGGGAGGGCACCTTTGGACTCTTTCCATGGTGCATGACCAAGGAATTAGGTCCACAGGTCCCCTAGAGCATGCCCAGACCCAGGTGTTAAATAATGGCGCTAAGCCTGCTTTAGGTCCACCTCCCTCCAGTGCACCATTTTTGAACGGGAGGAGAAATGAGGCACAAGGGCCTTAGAGTCATTTTTTGAATGGGAACGCCCAGCCTGCATCTCACTGAAGCAAGATGGGTTCACGCATCCAAAAAAAGACTTTAACTCCAATATTTTGACGTTAGAATAGTCTAGCGTCAAAATATAAATATGGAGTTAAGTTTGCGCTGAATTAGCGTAAAAAATGTTTGCTAATTCTGTGCAAACAGGGTATAAATCTGGGCCTTATTTCCTAAAAAAGTGAGGGGGTTTGGGAGGGGATTCCCTCTCCCCCCCAAAAAAATATATCTATATATACTTTTTGACGCAAAACAGCGCAAATGCGGATTTGCGTGAAAAAAGTATAGTGCTGGCTTGAGCCATTCCAGGATGTCAGCCGGGTGCCAAATCTATGGAATGGTGCAACCTGGCGCAAAGGGTGGGCTAACGTCATAGGAAATTAGGTTATCCGGGTAGGGGTGGCGGTATGGGAGAATGGTGTTTAGCACCAAAAAATGACGTTAGGCTGGTTTGAGTAAAGAAAGATGACTCTAACCAGCCTAGAGTCATTTCTTGACGCAAAACCATCCATACCACATGACTCCTGTCTCATAAAAGACAGGAGTCATGCCCACCACCGCAATGGCCAGCACAAGGGTCAAGGGTCAGCTAGGCATGGCCATTGCACCCAGTGCCATGTAGGGGGGCCCATTTCAGGGCCACCAATGGCACTTTGAAAAAAAAATTGAAATACTTACCTCTACTTACCTATACATACCTGGAATTGGGTCCCCCATCCTGTGGTCCCTCTGGTGTGGTTGAGGGTGTTCCTGGGGCTTGGGGAGGGCACCTGTGGGCTCTTTCCATTGTGTTTGACCATGGAAATGGTTCCACAGCTCCCCTAAAACCTGCCTAAACCCAGGCGTTAAATAATGGCGGTGAGCAGGCTTAGCGCCATTATTTAGACCCGCCTCCCTCCCGTGCACCATTTTTGCACGGGAGGATAAATAAGGTGCTAGGGCCTTAGAGCCATTTTTTGGATGGGAACACCCACCCTGCATCTCATTGACGCAAGGTGGGTTCACGCATCCAAAAAATGACTTTAACTCCAATATTTTGACAATAGACTAGTCTAGTGTCAAAATATAAATATGGAGTTAAGTTTGCGCTGAATTAGCTAATTCGGCACAAACAGGGTATAAATCTGGGCTATAGTTTAAATATACATATATAAACCAAAGCAAAGGTTACAGGGATGTTATATGTATAGGTAGGATAACATTATAGACGTACAAAACCATAGAAATTCACCAGTTATAGTTAAAGTTATCTAAGGTAACTATAACTCGTGCCCTAAGGTAACTATAACTCGCAAATTCTATTTCCTGACTAAAACGTCCCTGTAACCTTTGTTTTTTTCAGTGAATTTCTATGTCTTTTTTAACGTATAGTTTTAACGTATATTAACTGATGCCAACCCCCATTAGGCACCCAACCTTGCACCGTGTGTGGCCTTTGCCTGTGCATCTCAGGGGTTGCCCATAAGGCCTGACTTGCAGCCAGGACCTGCGGCCAACACCCATACCACCCAACCCTACCCTGCGCACAGCCCTTTGGCGGTATGTAGCGGGAGTGGACCACAGCCTGTCTTTCAGGTTGCGAGAGTAGGTGTAAGAGGGTGTATTTTGGGATGAGAGCAGCTGTGAGAGTCTCTGTCTGGGTGTGAGAGTGCCTGAATCAGTCTCTTAGTGGGTGCCTCAGTGTCTGCGCAGGTCTGTGAGTGGCTGCATGAGGGTGTCAGTGGGTCTGTGAGTGGTGTGCAAGTGGGTTTGTGAGGGTCTTAGGGGGGCTCTGAGTGGACGCACGAGTGTTTGAGTGGGTTAGTTGGTGGGTGCATGAGTGAGTGGATCTGTGAGTGGCTGCATAAGGTTCTAAGTGGGGGTGTGAGTTGGAGAAAGCGAGAGAAAGAGAAAGAGGGAGAAAGAGGGAGAGGGAGAGTTTTTCAGGCTTGGGTGTATGATATACTTACAATGAGATGTTTCTACTCTATTTGAAAAGAAAAATGTGTTAGAAAGTGCCACTATTGGCATGGTGACCCCCCACTTTTTGCCTAGTGTTGATGCCAACTATGATTGAAAGTGTGCTGGGACCCTGCTAACTAGGCCCCAGCACCAGTGTTCTTTCCCTAAAACTGTACCTTTTTTTCCACAATAACACGGCCCTGGCACACAGTTAAGTCCCTTGTAAAAGGTACTAATGGTACCAAGGGCCCTGTGGCAAGGGAAGGTTTCTAAGGGCTGCAGCATGTATTATGCCACCCTGGGGGACCCCTCACTCAGCCCATGCACACTGCCTTTCTGCTTGTGTGTGCTGGTGGGGAGAAAAAGGCAAAGCCGTCATGACACTCTTCTCAGCGTGCCATGCCTACAAACCACTGCCGGTGGCATAGGTAAGTCACCCCTAGACCAGGCCTTACAGCCCTAAGGCAGGGTGCACTATACCACAGGTGAGGGCATAGCTGCATGAGCAATATGCCTCTACAGTGTCTAAGTCCATTCTTAGACATTGTTAATGCAGTGTAGCCATAGTGAGTGTATGGTCTGGGAATCTGTCATTACGAACTCCCCGGCACCATAATGGCTTCACTGAATACTGGGAAGTTTGGTATCAAACCTCTCAACACAATAAACCCACACTGATGCCAGTGTGGGATTTATTGAAAAATGCACATAGAGGGCACCTTAGAGATGCCCCCTGTATGTTGGCCCAACTGCTAGTGTAGGACTGACTGGTCTGTGCCAGCCTGCCACTTTCAGATGAGTTTCCGACCACATGGGGTGCGTGCCTTTGTGCACTCTGTGGTCAGAAACAAAGCTTTTCCTGGTTGGAGGTGCTTCACACCTCCCGCTGCAGGAACTGTAACACCTGGTGGTGAGCCTCAAAGGCTCAAGCTTCGGATTACAGTGCACCAGGGCACTCCTGCTAGTGGAGATGCCAGCCCCCCGGACAAAGCCCGACTTTTGGAGGCAACTCCGGTGGGAAAATTAGGAAAAACAGGGATGAGTGACCACCCTAACCAGGATCAGGCTAGTGTGGTCCAGAGCTGAGGTGACCCCCTCCTGCAGAATCCTCCATCTTAGTTTGGAGGACAGGGACCAACAGGGATAGGAATGTGCCCCTCTCTCCAAAGGGAGTGGGCACAAGGAGGGTGTAGCCACCCTCAGGGACAGTAGCCTTTGGCTACTGTCCTCTGACCCCTAATACGCCCCTAAATCTAGGATTTAAGGGCAACCCTGAACCCAGCTCCCAGATTCCTGGTGACCTACAAGAAGAAAAAGGACTGCTAAGCTAAAAACCCCAGAAGAGAAGAAGGAAGACGACAACTGCTTTGGCCCCAGCCCTACCGGCCTGTCTCCTGCTTCAAAGAACCTGCAAAAAGAATAGCGATGCGTCCAGTGGGCCCAGTCACCCCTGGCAACTCCAGAAGACTGCCCTGCATCCAAAAGGACCAAGAACTCCAGAAGACAGCGGCTCTGTCCAAAACAAACCCACAACTAAGGACTCCTCTCTCACTCCAGATGCGTGAGTCCTAACCCCTGTAGACACGACGCCCACGGCCCATGTCCAGGTGATCCACCCAGCAAGAAAGAGTCCACAGGTGATTGGGAGCAAAAGCCCACCCTGGGTTCACCTCTCCAAACCTCCACAACAAAGCCTGCAGAGGGAATCCAGAGGACCCCCCCTCACCGCGAGCTTCGGACGACGACATCCGATGCCTAAAGGACACACTGCACCCCCAGCACTCAGACCTTGGAGAGCCTGAGCCCAGGTGCAGCATCGACCAGTAGGCGGCCCTCCTCCCTGTCCAACCGGTGGTTTGCCGAGAAGCTTCCCTGGACCTTGACTGCAGCTTCAGAGTGACCCCTGGGGTCCCCTCTAAGAGATGCATTGAAAACCCAACGCCCTGTTTGCACCCTGCAGCCAGCCGCCCTAGTGCCGCTAAGGGTGTGTGTTTTGTGCCTACCTGTGGCTCCTCCAGTGTTTTCTTGAACCCCCCTCTGGTCTGCCCTCCGAGTCGCGGGTACTTTCCTGCTGGCTGACCGGATTCTGGGTCCACCCTTTGTATCCACAGTAGTCCACGTTAATTTGGTGCCTCTTTAAACTCTGCACCCGACTGGCCCCGTGTTCCTGGTGGTGGGTGTTTGGGGTTAACTTGAACCCCCCAACGCCAGACCCGGAGATAGGAACAGTAAATTGAATACTCACCTGTAAAACTGTTCAATCTTTTCTTCTTCCAGGAACTGTTGAAAATAGCATTGTGTCCACTTTTAAAATAACTTTTTGCCATTTTAAAGAAATCTGTATACATTGTTAATTCCATTCAAAGTCCTGATAATATATATGCAAAGTACCTTTCAGTTTATGTCTTTACCTGAAAACTGAATCTTGTGGTTCTAGAAATAAATTAACAAAAGGTATTTTTCTATATAAAATTCTATTGGTCTGGGTTTAAGTCATTGAGTGTGTGTTTCTTCTATTGCTTGTGTGTGTACAACAAATGCTTAACACTACTCTCTGGTAAGCCTAACTGCTCGACCACACTACCACAAATAGAGCATTAGTATTATCTATTTTTGCCTCTGTCAAGCCTCTGGGGAACCCCTAGACTCTGTGCACACCATATTTCATTTTGACATAGTATATACAGATACCATGGGCGTAGGAAGTGTGGGGGTGCATGGGATGTATGCCCCCCAGATCTTGGAGGGTGAGGGACACGGGGAACAAGGGTAGGGGAGACAAGGGGACAAAATAATTTCTCCTCTCACTTCTATTATTCAGAGGACCATCAGCGCACAAAAGCGCTACTTATAGTAGCCCTGTACTGACCATCCTCCAATCTGTTGGTAACAGAATGAAGGTGAGTCAGGAGGTCCCCTGCGCCCTCTGCCCTTTCGTTTATCCTGTTTACAGCTGTGGGAATTAAGGGTGTAAATAAGAATAGAGTTTTTGATGATTGCTGTCTGCATCACCTGCCACCTTGAAGAGGAATACTGCAGGACGCCTTCAAGAGGAGCTGCAGTAAAATGAGGAGGGTCTAAAGAGGAAACAGTCCCACTCAGCCTGATGCCTGCAGGCTAAAAATGAAACTCTGTGAAACACAATATTTGTATTTGCCTAAAATCACACCAGTTGGTGAAACAGTGAAGTCGAGATTGAGCCCAGATTATACCTTTTCACACAACAATTTAGCTATGAGAAGGGTAGCTTTTTCTAAGATGTATGCTTCATGTTTTTTTTTTTATCTAGGTAATGAAGGGCTTGATTACAGCTTGGCTAACAGGGAGAAGCCATATTTCTTTTTGGGCTGTTATGCCTAGCATTATTATTTATGTTGTTGTTATCGTTACATACTTAAGCATATTGAAGTATATTATATTTTCTCTATCTATCTTTTCTTCACTCTATTCTGAAACAATCTACCCTATGCCACTGCACTCTATACCACTTTTCTCCACTCTGTGCTACTCTACGCCACTTCAATCTATGCTGTACCACTCCACTCTACACCACTTTACTCTGCAGCATTCTATACTACGCCACTGCAATCTATGCTATTCTACTCTAACCAATGTACACTACACCCCTGCACTCTGCCAGTGCACTCTTAACCACTTTACTAAAAACTGATGCACTCTATGCCATTGCACTCTATGTCAGTCTACCCTGCACAGCACTCTATGCCACTGCTTTCTATGCCACTGTACTCTGCACCACAGCACTCTAATCTACTCTCCACCTCTCCACTCTAGGGCACTTCACTCTACTTTGAAACCATCTCCTCTATGCCACTGCAATCTACGCAACTCCACTCTATGCTCTGCCAGTCCAATCTACCCTGCACCACTCCAAAGTACCCTGCACCACTCTGTGCTACTGCACTCTACATCCCTATGCTCTACTCTGCAGCAATCTACTCTGTGCCACTGCACTCTATGCAACTGCCTCACTCTACGTCACTGCACTCTACAACAATGCATTCTATGCCACTCTACTCTATACCACTGCCATTTATGACACTCTACTCTGCAACACTGAACTATACCCCTCTCTACTCTGCACCATGGCACTCTACTCAGTACTGCTTAACTTTAGGCCACTCTACACCAATGTCCTCCATGCTACTACACTTTACGCTACTCTACTCTGTATTACTGCACTCCACCACTGCACTCTACACCAGTCTACTCTACCTTGCACCACTCCACTCTATCATCCATTCATCATTCTATGACACAGCACTCTGCACTCCGCACCACTGCAATCTATGCTGTGCCACTCCACTCTGCTCCCCTCTACTCTTCACCACTCTACGCTACTGCACTGTATGCTAAACCAGTGCACTCTACGCCAATGCACTCTACACCACTTTACTCAAAACCAATGCACTCTATACCACTTCACTTTACGACAATCTACTTTGCACCATTGTTCTCTATGTCACTTCACTCCTGACCACCCAACTGCACTCTATGACACTTCACTCTGACATTACACTCCCTGATACTAGACTCTGACACTCTATTCTATTAAAATCAATCACTTTCTCCACTCTATAACTCCCTGTACGCCACTCCATTCCACTTTACTCCACTCTATATCACTCCATGCCACTTACGCCACTTCAATCTATGATACTCTACTCTACGCCACTGCACAACCCTGTAGGCCACTCTACTATACAACAATGTACTATGCTCAACAACACTCTACCCAACTTTCTCTATGCCACTTCACATGACTTTACTTCACTCTATGCCATTTCACTCTTGTTTATGCCTTTCCACTCTCTTCCACTCTGTCACTCCACTCTACGACACTCTATTACACTCTGACACTACTCCACTCTACTACTACTTTAAGGCGCTTGATTAGAGATTCAGATCTCCATTGATCGCCTTCTCACTCATATGAGACGTGAGTCAGATTTATCTTGGCCTTTTTGGTTATAAGCACCTTGTAACCCTTTTATCTCAAGCTTAACTAAGGCTTAGGATGATCCTGATACTTGTCTAGGGGATCGAAACATTGTCGGCCAAAGTACCTTGACTTGAACTTGTGATATTGGATATAAGTTGGCATAGGTACTATGAGCTAATGACTTCTTGATTCACTATTTGAGTCATTCATGTAAAAGTCGGTGTATAAAAGCTTGTAAATCATTATTGTGGATGCTAATCATGTAGGAAAGTAGCCTCTTTCTAGCTTAGTTACCCCCACTTTTGGCCTGTTTGTAAGTGTGTTTGACTGTTTCTACTGGGATCTTCCTAATCCGGGCCCCAGTAGTCATGCTCTCTCCCTTAAATTATGGTTGTTGCGTACTGGTAACCCAGTATTTCACCCAAAATTGGCATACTGGTGCCCATCTATAGGTCCCTAGTATATGGTTCTTAGGTAGCCAGGGCATTGGGGTTCCAGGGGATCCCTATGGGTGGCAGCATTTCTTTTGCCACTAATAGGGAGCCCATGCAAAGGCTTCTGCAGGACTGTACATGCACCCTTTCACTGCCATTTTCACTGCACCAGGTCACTTATAAGTCCCCCCATAGCAGGCCCTCCAGCCCTGTGGGCAGGGTGCAGAGTATCTGTGTGTGAGGGTACACCTGCACTAACAGAGGAGATCCCACGACATACAGGACCATTTTCCCAGACTTCGTGAGTGCTGGGATGCTATTTTTGCGTGTACTGGACATAGGTCACTACTTAGGTGTTGCCACATAATGGTAACTCAGAATATAGGCATGTTTGGTATCAAACATGTTGGAATCATACCCCATGGCTTTTGAAAGCATTGATTGTATGATTCCATGCACTCTGGTGTCACATAGGCTCTCATTATTCTAATGAGACTACTGGATTTTGAGCAGCAGAATCTCCCGCGGAGTGGGTAGACTGAGCCTGACCCACTGCAGGTGACACAATACGGGTTTTGCTCCAGCTAACTAGAAATGCCTCATCTCTACCCGAGGGCAGGGATGACTGGGCAGCCGAGCGGATGAGATAATTGGTTTCTCAGGGAAGCCGTGGTCACTCAGGTCTCACCCGTTTCTCTCAGTTACATTAGTATCATATATACAATGACAACAAAGGCAGTATTTGTTTCAATAATGTTTTTAAAGAAGTAACTGCATCTGGGGTAGCAAAGTGTGAGCTGCAATAACCAAGATGACACAACATGACAGTATTAAAATTGTGAAAAGGACAGTGAAGCATAAGAATAACGCTACCATATTGTCACTACAGTCAGTAGACTAACTCCTGACTAAGCTATCATATACACAACGTGTAAAGCTCTAATTCTGCCCTTCATGTTCCCCTGGGAAGACATCATCCCCCACACCTGAGCAAAGGCCTGAGGTATGCAAAACAGCTGCAGCGAAGCATTGGGCAATCAGCATACAGAAGTGGTTCTCTGGCTGGAATCTCCTTCTAACGTATAAGGGAAAGGGAAGTATTTTTATAATAACACAGCTGATATTCTGAGAAAATGTCCCTACGTAAGGATGTGTGTTTTCTACGAATGTCGGAGACTAAACTTATACCACGTTCACAGGCAATGTGCCTTGCTTTAGCCTTGGAAGAAGCACAGAGTGAGCAAGAATGTCTTGTTTGAGAACAGAGTGCTTGCCTATGCAAAAAAGTTAGATAAACAGAAAACAAAACAAGACCGTAAAAGTGGCTATTGGAACAATAATCAAATAAAGCTGAATAAAATATATCTAGGTTAGAGTGCACAGCGGCCTGACCTAGTGTGTTAAAATAACGTGCATGGAGCTATAGCTAAAACGGCTACACACAACTGGGGGCTCCTTAGAGGACCCCCAGTATTGCCATTCCAGCATTGTGAGGGTTTCCAGGCAGCCCCAGCTGCTGCCACCTCTCAGACAGGTTTTTGTCCTCCTGTTGCTTGCGAAGCTCAAGTCCAGGAAGGCAGAACAAAGGATTTCCTTTGGGAGGGGGGGTGTTACACCCTCTTCCTTTGGGAATAGGTGTTACAGGTTTGGGAGGGGTAGCTCCCTCAGGCCACTAGAAACGCTTTGAAAGGCACATTTGGCGCCCTCCTTGCATAATCCACTCTACACCAGTTCAGTGACCCCAGTCTCTGCTCTGATACGAAACTGAACAAAGGAAAGTGGAGTGACCAGTCCCCTATCCATCACCACCCCAGGGCTGGTGCCCAGAGCTCCTCCAGAGCGTCCCTGGGTTTTACCATCTTGGATTCCAAGTTGGCAGGGAACTCTGGGAGCATCTGAGTGGCCAGTGCCAGCAGGTGAAGTCAGAACCATCCCCTGAAAGGTGCTTACCTGTTAAGCTGACCAATCCCCCTTTCAGGGCTATTTAGGATCTCTCCTTTGGGAGGTTCTTCAGATTCAGATTGCAAGACTCCAGCAGGAATCCTCAGCATCCTTTACTTCACCTTCTCACTGAAGAAATTGCATATGGACCCTCCAGGAACTCCACAAACTGCAACAAAAAAGCAAAGACAACTTCTGCAACATTGTATCTTCAGCTCCTGCCAGCAACTGCAACTGTTTCCCGGTTGTGCATCATCAGAGGACAGCCTGTCCTTAGCCTGCACCAGAAGAATGAAGGAATCTCCCTTGGAGTGAAGGAGTCATTCCCCTGATTCAGCAGGCACCTCTCTGCAATGATGACCAACTGGGTGGATCCCCTCTCCTGAAGATTTGTGTGGATTCTGCATCACGGGTGGTAGGCTGAAATGGTCCCAACGGTCCTGAGATCCTACTGTCCAACTTTGGTGGAGGTAAGAGCTTGCCTCTCTACGCAAGACAGTACCCCCGTGCACCGTGTGTTTTTCAGTTGCCAAGTCTTGTTGGCATTCTTCCACGAGTTGCTGAGAGCCCCCTCTGACGCCTCCTCCTGGGTAGAGTCAACCAGGTCCCTCCTGGTCCCGGTCTGTGTCAAGTCCAGGAAGGCAGAACAAAGGATTTCCTTTGGGAGGGGGGTGTTACACCCTCTTCCTTTGGGAATAGGTGTTACAGGTTTGGGAGGGGTAGCTCCCTCAGGCCACTAGAAACGCTTTGAAAGGCACATTTGGCGCCTCTCCTTGCATAATCCAGTCTACACCAGTTCAGTGACCCCAGTCCCTGCTCTGATACGAAACTGAACAAAGGAAAGTGGAGTGACCAGTCCCCTGTCCATCACCACCCCAGGGCTGGTGCCCAGAGCTCCTCCAGAGCGTCCCTGGGTCTTACCATCTTGGATTCCAAGTTGGCAGGGAACTCTGGGAGCATCTGAGTGGCCAGTGCCAGCAGGTGACGTCAGAACCATCCCCTGAAAGGTGCTTACCTGTTTAGCTGACCAATCCCCCTTTTAGGGCTGTTTAGGATCTCTCCTTTGGGAGGTTCTTCAGATTCAGATTGCAAGACTCCAGCAGGAATCCTCAGCATCCTTTACTTCACCTTCTCACCAAAGAAATTGCATATGGACCCTCCAGGAACTCCACAAACTGCAACAAAAAAGCAAAGACAACTTCTGCAACATTGTATCTTCAGCTCCTGCCAGCAACTGCAACTGTTTCCTGGTCGTGCATCCTCAGAGGACAGCCTGTCTTTAGCCTGCACCAGAAGAATGAAGGAATCTCCCTTGGAGTGAAGGAGTCATTCCCTTGCTTCAGCAGGCACCTCTCTGCAATGATGACCAACTGGGTGGATCCCCTCTCCTGAAGATTTGCGTGGATTCTGCATCACGGGTGGTAGGCTGAAATGGTCCCAACGGTCCTGAGATACTACTGTCCAACTTTGGTGGAGGTAAGAGCTTGCCTCCCTACGCAAGACAGTACCCCCGTGCACCGTGTGTTTTTCAGTTGCCAAGTCTTGTTGGCATTCTTCCACGAGTTGCTGAGAGCCCCCTCTGACGCCTCCTCCTGGGTAGAGTCAACCAGGTCCCTCCTGGTCCCGGTGTGTGCCATTTTCCGCTAACCGCAAGCTTTGCGTGTGCCAAGGCTTGTTGGCCGAATCCAGCGATGCAAACCAGACTACAATCATCCATCTGGTGTGGGACATCATCTGCACCAACCAGGAACCCGCATCCACCTTCTTGGGTGCAGTACCGACTGTTGTTTCCACTGGTGGTTCTTCTTTTGCACCTTCATTCAGGTTAGCAGGGGCTCCTGTCCTCCCTGGACTCTTTTGTGCTTCTTGGACTTGGTCCCCTTCTTCCTCAGGTCTTCAGGTCTAGGAATCCTAAGTTGGTGTCTTGAAGTCTCTTCTGGTTCTTGCATTATCTTCTTTCTTGTGTTCTTGTGTGTTCTAGGAAAGTTACTCTGATTTACTCCTGCTTTCCTGGGCTCTGGGGTAGGTTATATTACTTACCTTTAGTGTGTTCTAATACTCCCAGCCCTCCTCTACACACTACACTTGCCTAGGTGGGAAACCGACATTCGCATTCCACTTTCTTAGTAAATGCTTTGTATCCCCCAAGCCCATTTCTAACTTTTGTGATTTTAACTAATTGCACTGTTTTCTAACTGTTTTTATTGCTATTTCTGCATACTAGTGTATATAATTGGTGTATTACTTACCTCCTAAGGGAGTATAGTCTCTATGGTAGTTTTGGCAGTTGTGTCACTAAAATAAAGTACCTTTATTTTTGTAATACTGAGTATTTGTTTTCATGTGTGTGAGTACTGTGTGAGTAATCTCCTTCACTTCAAGGGGGATTCCTCTGTTCTTCTGGTGCAGGCTGAAGACAGGCTGTTTGCATATCTCCTAGATAAGCCTTGGCTGCTCAGCTACAGCTACCCCTAGAGAGCCTGGCTTCTAGACACTGCCTACATTTCACTAATAAGGGATAACTGGACCTGGTATAAGGTGTAAGTACCTTAGGTACCCACTACAAACCAGGCCAGCCTCCTACAAACTATTGTACTATAAGGGTTACTTTTAATTTGTTCTTGTAATTGGTGACATTGGGTCATCCAGATAACTTGTGTAATGCCCGAATACCAAAATCTTTCTCGATTTGCCCTGTTGATGTTTTCCCACTACATTTGATCTTTTATATTTTGATTGAATAAATGCACAAAACCTTCCATTTGGATACTACTTTAGTATAATTGTGTATTGCAGTGGTGTTGCATTTTATTCAAGGGATCCCTGTTCCTTTAGAGTTAGTTTACTCTTCCATTCTAGGTTACTCTACTTACTCCATGACACTACGCCACACCAGTCGATGACACATCATTCTCCTTTATGCCATTAACTTTTAGCCATGCTGAACAGTAGTCTTACTGGTGTACAGCATGGCTAAAACACATTGGCAAAGGCAATAGAACTTGCATAGGCAAGACCTATTGGCTTTACCAAGGCTTGTTTATAAAGTATGAACTTCAAGGTGACTTGCAATATCTTATGTACGCAGGGGGTATTTTACCCCACATAATACATGGTCACACCACCAACTTTCCCACAAACCACTTAAAACCTTCGTGCATAGCTTCTGTGATTGCAAGCTATTAAAACAGAGCAGAAGAAAGAAAAGCAACATTTCACTTTTTGCTTTAAACAGCTGCATTAATTATGCTCTGTGACCTGATTTGCCTTTCACTTTGGCAGTTAGCCCTGTCAGAAGGCATTGTAATGTCAGAACTCAAATGTAATAACCCTCTCATAGTTATTTTCTGATGTCTTTTCGTTACAGTCAGTGAACGTCTTTTCTTTATACTCAGTGACTTGGTGCATCACAAATAGTCAATTCTAAAGAAATTAGGGGGTCATTATGATCCCAGCGGACGGCGTTAATATGAAGAGGCTGGCGGTACTTTTCTCCATATTAAGACATTGTTGGTTTGGCTAAAGCCAAACCGGCAATGTACCATACAGACCGCCACGCCAGTAACGACTGCCAGGCTGGAGACTTCAGTCTCCAGCCCGGCGGTTGTCACTTGCCTGCCTGCGGGATTATGACCCCACCTACCGCCATGGCTTTCATGGCAACCTTACCGCCATGAAAACCCTGGCGGTAGGCACTATCAGTGACAGAGAATCCCTTCCCTGTCACTGATAGGGGTCTTCCCCGCCCCCTCCCGAGATTCTCCCACCCTCCCTTCCTCTAGAGATCCCCCAATACATACACTCACCTACAGTCACACACAAACACACGCATACACACTCATTCCCACATTCATCCATGCATGCAGACATTCATTCACACACACATCCACACAGTGACATACATACAAGCACACATGCATTCACAAAACACAACATACACACACTCACACCCCCAAACATGCACACACATACAACACGCAACACACACCCGCATACAGGCATGCACAGACATACACACACACACACACACCCACACACAACACACTCCACCCCCCTCCCCTGCCAGAGCACCCGATTTACCTGTTGTCAGGGGGTCATGTGGCAGGAGACGGGACGGGCGCTGCTGCCAGCAGCTGCGTCCGCCAGCAGAACACCGCCAGGCCACATCATGGGTCATGATACGGTCTGCGGCGGTCTACTGGTGTGGCGTTGCTGCTGGCCACAGCCGGATTTCCACCATCCTTCTGGCGGAAATCCAGCTGTGGTCATAATAGGGCGAGCTGGTCTCATCCAGGCACATGGTTGCTATGTGCCTAGGACGAGACCAGCTCATCCTGCACCCGGCCCATGGGGGGAGCATTAGTGCTCCCCGTGGGCCTCCCTCCCTCACCCCCCAGTCGGGTATGGAAGGGGAATCGCTTCCCCTTCTACCACGACCCCTCCCTCGGCAATCTGATGATATCAGCGCGCTCACAGTGCGCCAGCGTCATCAAATGTTACAGAGGACGCGCTGGAAGCCATTTGATCGTGGAGCAGGAATCCTCCACTAGGCACCAGGGATTTTAGTTTCGTTTTTTGGGAGGAATGATCCCTTGGGGGCATTATACCATCCTTGTTTCGGAACCCCCTGTGGGCAGATCGGCCGTTTTTTTGGGCGATCTGCCCCCAAGGGGGTGGCGAAACCCACTAGAAGTCAGGGATTATATTGTTAGTAATAATTTCGGGCAGCGACCCCTTAGGCAAGGGTCGCTGTCCTGGGGGCAATAATTGTTTATATGTTTCGGTCCCCCTGGGCTAGATCGGACATGTTTTTGGCCGATTTTGCCTCCGGGGGTGTCAAAATCCACTAGGCCCCAGGGATTGTGTGTTGTGTGTGTGTGTTTTGGGTCTTGGGGGCCCCCCTTGGGCAAGGGTCGCCCCCCCAAATGGGGGGAAATTAGTGTTTGCCATTTCTGCCCCGATTAGGGGCAGATGGGCGTATTTGTTTTAGGCCTACCTGCCGTCACGGAGGACAGAAGCCACCAATACACCAGGGAGTTTTTTTTCTGTTTCCCTTTGTTGTTTTGTGCTGGGGGGGCGCCCCCTTTGGCAAAAGCCACCCCCCAAAGGGGGCATAGAGCTGTTGGCCGTTTCTGCACCGCTTGAGGGCTGATCAGCCTATTATTTTTAGGCCCAGGGGGGGCAGAAACCACCAAGACATGAGGGAATTAACTTTTTGTTCCCCTTAGTTTTTTGGTGCTGGGGGCGCCCCCTTTTGCCCCCTTTGGCAAGGGTCGCCCCCCAAAGGGGGCACAGAGCTGTTGGCCATTTCTGCCCCCTTTGGGGGCAGATCGGCCTATTTTTTGTAGGCCCATCTGCCTCCAAAGGCGACAGAATTCACTTAGGCACTAGGGATCTTGTGTGTGTGTGTTTTGTGTGGGGGGCACATTACTGATGGCCATTTCTGCCCCCCTTGGGAGCAGATAGGCCTATTTTTTTAGGCCCATCTGCCCCCAAGGGGGGCAGAAGCCACTGAGACGTCAGGGATTTATTTTTTTTGTTCCCCTTAGTTTTTTTGTGCTGGGGCACCCCTTTCGCCCCTGTTGACAATTGTCACCCCCCAAACGGGGAACAGAGCTCTTGCCCATTTCTACCCCCTTTGGGGCAGATCAGCCTATTTTTTTAGGCCCATTCTCCCCAAAGGGGGCAGCATCCACTTAGGCACCAGGGATCTTGTGTGTGTGTGTTTTGTGTGGGGGGCACATTACTGATGGCCATTTCTGCCCCCCTTGGGAGCAGATAGGCCTATTTATTTTATGCCCATCTGCCCCCAAGGGGGGGCAGAAGCCACCAAGATGTCAGGGATTTATTTTTTTTGTTCCCCTTAGTTTTATTGTGCTGGGGCGCCCCCTTTGGCAATTGTCACCCCCCCAAACGGGGCACAGAGCTGTTGGCCATTTCTTCCCCCTTTGGGGCAGATCAGCCTATTTTTTTAGGCCCATTCTCCCAAGGTGGGCAGAATCCACTTAGGCACCAAGGATCATATGTGTGTGTTTTGTGTGGGGGGGTGGCCCATTTGGCAAGGGTCGCCCCCCCAAAGGGGGGGGCACATTACTGATGGCCATTTCGACTGGCCTATTTTTTTTATGCCCATCTGCCCCAAGGGGGGCAGAAGCCACTTAGGCACCAGGGAAAATGTCTAAGTTCTTGGTGGCGAGGTGTTTGTCAACTGGCAAAGTATTTGTATTTGTGATTATAACAGTTTATTTCTTCTTTTTGTTCTACTTCAAAGGTTTTGCTTCCTTTGCTGTGGATCCTTGTGGTTTTGGCAGTAGGTGGTGTACTAAATGCAGGATTGTGTGTGAAATTGTCCTTAGAGTTGTGCACAATGATATTTGTGTTGTCTTATGTCTAATTAGTTTTTTCTTTTTTCTTTTTAGTGGGATATCATTGGGGGTGATTGCTGTGTCTGCGCAGAGTAGTTGCTAGCGAGTCTAGCTTTTTCAGGAAAGTGAGTGGTATAGTTTTTTGGTACATAACTCTTTGTGATAAAGCTACACTTTGTTTATTACTTATTTTAGATAGTGCTGGTTGTTGTTGGCAATTCTTTTGTTGTTAGAAAGGATCATGGCTAGCTACAGAGTGACCGCTCAGCAGGTTGTTGGCATGATTTTTGAGTCATCTTCTGACCATGATTATAAGACTGACTCTGCATCTGAGGGAGAGGAGGAAGTGAGAGATTCTGGCAGTGAGTTTTCTGTCCGAGAGGATTCTTCTGATGAGGAAGCCACTCTCAGTGCATATGAAGGCCTGTTTTAGAGGAGGACATTTATGTGCCAAGGCTGCAGCAGCCTGGGACTGAATGGTTTCCCATTGGAAGACATGACATCTGGATTGCCCCAAACAAGGAGCAGCCACAGTTAACTGTATTTACTGGTCTCTCAGGGTGTAGAGTCAATACGGAAAACTTTTTGCCTGTCAATTTCTTTCACTTGTTATGGACGATGTATTTTTGGAAGAGATTGTTGAGCAGACTAAGTTGTATGCAGAGAAATATTTGAGGGACAACACTGCCAGACTTAGGCCTCAGTCTAGATCTACCTAGTGGGTTCCCACAAATCTGTAAGAGATGAAAAAGTTTTTAGGTTTGACTTTTTTGATGGGGTTGATAAGGAAGCCGTCACTGGCTTCTTATTGGACTACTAGTCCCTTGATGGCAATGGCCATATTTCCTGCAACTATGACTCATAATCGTTATTTGCTTCTTCTTTGTATGCTGCATTTTGTAGACAATGCTTTAGCCTTGTCACCCTGATTGTGACCATCTTTTTAAGATTAGGCCTATCCTTGATCATTTTGTAGATCAGTTTTCAGAGGTGTATGTTCGAGGCAAAGAGATAAGTGTGGACAAGTCTTTGGTCCTGTTCAAGGGGCGTTTGTTTTTTAAGAGTACATTCCTAGCAAGAGGGCACGGTATGGAATTAAATTGTATATGCTGTCAGAAAGTAGTACAGGATATGTGTATAATTGTTGGGTCTACACTGGTAGGGATTCCAGTATTGACCCCTCTGGTTGTCCGCCCACTTTTGGAGTTAGCGAGAAAATTGTGTGGGAACTTGGTAGAAGACTGTTTAACAAAGGTCACTATTTGTACAAAGATAATTTCTACACTGGAGTGCAGTTGTTCAAGGAGTTGTTTAGAGTGGACACTGTTGCTTCTGGCACAATGCATTCTAACTGGAAAGGGTATCCAAGGGAGCTTGTCTGTAAAAAACCTGAGAGGATACAGTGCAGTGCCTTGCAGAATAATGAGCTGCCAGCTCTGAAATTTTCACTTCCCCTGTGACTGTTTGGGGTCAGGTTGCCGAAGTGCGCAAACCTGCGTCCATTTTCGACTACAATAAACACATGGGTGGTGTTGATAGAGTAGATCAGAGGTTGGAACCTTGCACTGCTCTTCGTAAGTCTCACATGTGATATAAAAAGTTGGCCATACATTTATTTCATTTGGCAACTTTTAATTATTTTATTGTGTTCAAGGATTGTTCACCTCAGTCAAGGATGAAATTTGTTAAATTTCAGGAGTCAGTGATAGAGAGCCTTATTGTGGTGGAACAGGCAAGAGTTCCTAGAGTAGCAGTGGTGGAGTATGTGGCTAGATTGAAAGATCGCCACTTTCCAGCTCACATTCCTCCCACTCCCAAAAAAGACTTGCCCACTAAGAAATGTAGAGTATGTGCCCGAAGAGGTATCTGGATGTACTGCCCCGATTGCCCTACAAAGCCTGGGCTGCGTGTGGCTGGCTGTTTCAGGAGTTACTACATCCCAAAATTTTGGGGGGAAATACAGTGAGCGTAAACTGCCTGTTTTATATTTTCAGATGTTCAGTTTCACATTTCTGTCATGTTTTCAGTTAGAGCTTTTGTGTTTGTAGTTTTGTACTTATTTTATAATTAGTTAGTGGTTTCTTTGTTGTTTATAAACAAAACAAAAGTGATGGCGGAGTGCGTGGGGTGGCGCTTGGCTGGCGGTATGTATGGGGTGGTGCTTGGCTGGCGGTGTGCGTGGGGTGGTGCTTGGTTGGCGGTGTGCTTGGGGTGGCGCTTAGCTGGCGGTGTGTGTGGAATGGCGCTTGGCTGGCGGTGCCAGCCAAAAGTCAGTCCACACACTCCCATCAGCTAGTGTGATTGCTGTATCAGGCATGTGGGGGTATGTAAGTGATGGGCCCTTGAGTAACGCTGTCTGTCGATGCGAGTGTTGTGATGTGCTGGGCCCGTGGCTGGCAGCGTGATTGGCTTTTGTGTGTGTCATGTGTGAAAGGTGTGTGAATGGACTGTAAAGCAGTTGGTGCCTTGACGCTGCTTTACAGCTCACGAGCTGTGAGTCAATGGTTCAGTTTTTGGGCCTTTCAGTTATTAACAGTGCATTTCATTTTTGTGAAATGTCTTGGTAATAAAATTTGATCTACTGAACCATCACTCACCTTCATGCCAAATCCAACCAGCATGTGTGGTAAAAATGACAAAACCTGCTCTGCTATAATCAGGCGTCGCAGCCCACCTGTGACACGCGAGGTGTCTCACGTGGGACCCCGATGATGAAGCATGCCACCAACTTTAACAAAATGTAAGTGCGTTTTTTTTCAAAATTTTAGTGTTTGGAACATCATAGAAGTACGTGGACACACCAAAATGATATATTACAAAACAACCTGGTTTTTGGGGGGAGGGGGCACCTACGTTTTTGGTCCCGGGTACGGCCTTCATCTAGGGAAACCTACCAAACTCAGACATTTCCAAGGAGTCCAGGGAGGTGTGGCTTGCGTGGACCCCCCAACATTTTCTTTCCCAGACTCCTCTGTAAACCTCAAAATTTGCTTAAAAAAAGCATATTTTCCAGACTTTTCTTTGTAGGATGACCACTTTGGCACAAAATTCCTACTCCCCAGCATTCCCCTAAGTCTCCCAAGTAAAATGATACTTCACTTGTTTGGGTCCCCAAAGCAGAGTCAGCCTAAAGATGTATAAAAGAAAAATATGTGCTTATCAACTTGCTGTGCTATCCCCTCAATCTCTACAGGTTTTTGGCCTTTTTCTGTTGCAGGCACCTGGCCCGCACACAAGTGAGGTATCATTTTTATTGGGAGACTTGGGGGAACGCTGGATGGAAGGAAATGTGTGGCTCCTCTCAGGTTCCAGAACTTTCTGCCACCGAAATGTGAAGAAAGGGTTTTTTTTAGCCAAATTTTGAGGTTTGCAATGGATTTTGGGTAAGAAAACACAGGGGGATCAACGCAAGTCACACCTCCCTGGCTCCCTCGGGTGTCTAGTTTTCAGAAATGTTTGGGTTCGGTAGGTTTCCCTAATTGGCTACTGAGCCCAGGACCAAAAATGCAGGTGCCCCCCCTCCCAAAAAACAGTTAGTTTTGTATTTGATAATTTTGATGTGGCCACGTTGGTGTTTTAGGGCATTTCTTGTCGCGGGCACTAGGCCTTCCCACACAAGTGAGGTATAAAAATGCAGGCGCACCCCCTTCCAAAAAACAGTTAGTTTTGTATTTGATAATTTTGATGTGGCCACGTTGTGTTTTAGGGCATTTCTTGTCGCGGGCACTAGGCCTTCCCACACAAGTGAGGTATAATTTTTTTGGGGAGACTTGGGGAAATGCTTGGTGGAATTTGTGGCTCCTCTCGGTTTCCAGAACTTTCTGTCAACGAAATGTGATGAAAAAGTGTTTTTTTAGCCAAATTTTTAGGTTTGCAAAGGATTCTGGGTAACAGAACCTGGTGAGAGCCCCACAAGTCAACCGATCTTAGATTCCCCTATGTGTTTAGTTAAAAAAATGCACAGGGTTAGTAGGTTTCCCAAGGTGTCGGCTGAGCTAGAGGCCAAAATCCACAGGTAGGCACTCTGTTAAAAATAGCTTTGTTTTCTTTGGGAAAATGTGATGTGTCCACATTGAGTTTTGGGGGCATTTCCTGTTGTGGGCACTAGGCCTACCCACACAATTGAGGAATCATTTTTATCGACAGACTTGGGGGGACACTGGGTGAAAGGAAATTTGTGGCTCCTCTCAGATTCCAGAACTTTCTGTCACCGAAATGTGAGGAAAAAGTGTTTTCTAGCCAAATTTTGAGGTTTTTAAAGGATTCTGGGTAACAGAACCTGGTGAGAGCCCCACAAGTCACCCCATCTTGGATTCCCCTAGGTGTCTAGTTTTAAAAAATGCACAGGTTTGGTAGGTTTTCCTAGGAGCCGGCTGAGCTATAGGCCAAAATCCACAGGTAGGCACTTTGCAAAAAACAGCTCTGTTTTCTTTGGGAAAATGTGACGTGTCCACGTTGAGTTTTGGGGCATTTCCTGTCGTGGCACTAGGCCTACCCATACAAGTGATGTATCATTTTTATTGGGAGACTTGGGGGAACGCTGGGTGGAAGGAAATTTGTGGCTCCTCTCAGATTTCAGAACTTTCTGTCACCGAAATATGAGGCAAAAGTGTTTTTTTTGTCCAAATTTTTAAGTTTGCAAAGGATTCTGGGTAACAGAACCTGGTGAGAGCCCCACAAGTCAAAGCAAAAACCACAAGTGATGGACGGAATGCTGAACATTGTCAAACACTCACCCCCAGTCATAGATCTGGGTTTAATCCATCGTTCTTTTGCTCACCATGCCACCCCAGTTTGGACCCAGCCATATACAAATCAGTCTTGACCCTGTTCCTCATGGGAACAGTCCAGACCGAACTGCCAAGCCAGGTCCTCACTGGACCGGAAACAAGCATCCTGGGACCGGTTTCGGGGTTTCACCCCTCATCAGCCAGGCTAGCTTGAATCCAGTGGCATGGGAAGCACGGGACCCACGTCTGGGCATACCCTTCCCACTTAGGGCGACAAAGCAAAAACAACAAGTGATGGACGGAAGGCTGAACATTGTCAAACATTCACCCCCAGTACAGTGATCTGGGCCTAGATCCATCGTTTTTTTGCTCGCCCTAAGTGGGAAGGGTATGCCCAGACGTTGGTCCTGTGCTTCCCATGCCACTGGATTCAAGCTAGCCTGGCTGATGAGGGATGAAACCCCGAAACCGGTCCCAGGATGCTTGTTTCCAGTCCAGGGAAGACCTGGCCTAGCAGTTTGGGCTGGACTGTTCCCATGGGAAACAGGGTCAAGACTGATTTGCATATGGCTGGGTCCAAACTGGAATAGCATGGGAAGCAAAAAAATGATGGATCTAGGCCCAGATCACTGTACTGGGGGTGAATGTTTGACAATGTTCAGCATTCCGTCCATCACTTGTTTTTGCTTTGTCGCCCTAAGTGGGAAGGGTATGCCCAGACGTGGGTCCCGTTCTTCCCATGCCACTGGATTCAAGCTAGCCTGGCTGATGAGGGGTGAAACCCCGAAACCGGTCCCAGGATGCTTGTTTCCAGTCCAGGGAAGATCAGGCCTAGCAGTTCGGGCTGGACTGTTCCCATGGGGAACAGGGTCAAGACTGATTTGCATATGGCTGGGTCAAAACTGGAATGGCATGGGCAGCAAAAAAACGATGGATCTAGGCCCAGATCACTGTACTGGGGGTGAATGTTTGACAATGTTCAGCATTCCGTCCATCACTTGTTGCTTTTGCTTTGTCGCCCACAAGTCACCCCATCTTGGATTCCCCTAGGGGTCTAGTTTTAGAAAATGCACAGGTTTGGTAGGTGTCCCTAGGTGCCAGCTGAGCTAGAGGCCAAAATCTACAGCTAGACACTTTGCCAAAAACACGTCAAATTTCAATGTAAAAATGTGATGTGTCCATGTTGCGTTTCCTGTAACGAGCATTAGGCCTACCCACGCAAGTGAGGCACCATTTTTATCAAGGGGCTCGGGGGAGCACAGAATTATTATTGCCCCTTGTCTTTCATTAAATTTTTTCCTTCCAAATGTAAGACAGTGTGTAAAAAAGACATCTATTTGAGAAATGCCCTGTAATTCACATGCTGGTATGGGCACCCCGGAATTCAGAGATGTGCAAATAACCACTGCTTCTTAAAACCTTATCTAGTGCCCATTTTGGAAATTCAAAGGTTTTCTTGATACCTATTTTTCACTCTCTATATTTTAGCAAATTAATTGCTGTATTCCTGATATAGAATGAAAATCCATTGCAAGGTGCAGCTCATTTATTGGCTCTGGGTACCTAGGGTTCTTGATGAACCTACAAGTCCTACATATTCCCGAAACTAGAAGAGTCCAGCAGACGTAACGGTATATTGCTTTGAAAAATCTAACATCGTAGGAAAAGGTTACAGAGTAAAACGTTGAGAAAAATGGCTGTTTTTTTCACCTCAATTTCAATATTTTTTCATTTCAGCAGTTATTTTCTGTAGGAAGCCGTTGTAGGATCTACACAAAGTACCCCTTGCTGAATTCAGAATTTTGTCTACTTTCCAGAAATGTTTAGCTGTCTGGGATCCAGCATTAGTTTCATACATATTTCTGTCACTAACTGGAAGTAGGCTGAAAGGACAAAAAATCGTAAAAATGGGCTATGTCCCAGTAAAATGCCACCATTGTGTTGAAAAATTGGGTTTTCTGATTTAAGTCTGCCTGTTCCTGAAAGCTGGGAAGATGGTGATTTTAGCATTGCAAACCCTTTGTTGATGCCATATTCATGGGGAAAAACCACAAGCCTTCTTCTGCAGCCCTTTTTTCCCTTTTTTTAAAAAAAATGAAATTTTTGTTGTATTTTGGCTAATTTCGTGGTCTCCTTCAGGGGAACCCACAAACTCTGGGTACCTCCAGAATCCCTAGGATGTTGGAAAAAAAGGACGCAACTTTGGCGTGCGTAGCTTATGTGAACAAAAAGTTATGAGGGCTTAAGTGCGAACTGCCCCAAATAGCCAAAAAAAGGCCTGGCAGCGAAGGGGTTAATTTGTAATAAGGTGGAACTTACTTTTTTGAGTAAATTTAAATATATTTTGTCCCTATTTAGTACATTATGGCCCTCATTACAACCCTGGCGGTAAATGCCACCTACCGCCGTGCTGACGACCGCCAACATACAGTGACCGCAGGGTATTCCGCTACAGGTGCTATGACCCACACTGAGAAATCCGCCACTATACAGACACCCACACAAGTCCGCCAGACCAAAGGTCAGTGATAAATTGGCGGTAGCAAAACCCACACCATTACGCCAGCAGGAATACGCCCACAGTGTCAGGACCCACAAATCACTGTGGCGGTCTTTCAACCGCGGTAAACCATTGGCGGTACACACCGCTGCGCTCAAAATACACACACACTTTCAAAACTACACCACATTGGACAATTCAAACTACACACACCTGACACACATACGCACACCACACCCACACACTCAGACTACTATAAAACACATACCCATATTACCCACAACTCTTTCAATGAAAAAAAAGATAGCAAACATAGTGCGACACAACCCAGGAGCACCCACTCAATCTGAGCCACAGAACACCATCACCCCTACAACACCTACGCACCTCACAGCATACACCACAACACATCACCCCCAACATCATCCGACACATCCTCACACATGTCACTCACACCACATCCATGGCACCCCAAAGACACCCCAGGTTGTCAGAGGAGGAGATAAGGGTCATGGTGGAGGAAATCATCTGGGTAGAGCCTCAGCTATTCGGATCACAGGTGCAGCAGACGTCCATTGCTAGGAAGATGGAGCTATGGCGGAGAATCGTGGACAGGGTCAACACTGTGGGACAGCACCCCAGAACAAGGGATGACATTAGGAAGAGGTGGAACGACCTACGGGGGAAGGTGTGCTCCATAGTTGCAAGATACCAGGTAGCTGTACAGAGGACTGGCGGTGGACCCCCACCTCCTCCCCCACAACTAACAACATGGGAGGAGCAAGTTTTGACAATAATGCATCCTGAGGGCCTCGCAGGAGTAGCAGGAGGACTGGACTCTGGTAAGTAAAATCTTTAATACTATATCCCCCACCCTACCTGCATGCCATCATAAACTCCTACCCCTACCCTCACCCCCATCACTCTACTATCTCACATATACCCCACTATCACCACCCACCCATCCCAAAACCATCCCCTGCAAGTAACACCAGTCCATGGACCCCCATCACAGACCTGCATGGACATCCCTCAGTACAGCATGACCATTAGAGAGAATCACCTAGCCCACAAAATCACCAGGCTCACAAGGCAAAGCTGACAGGGCAATTCCAACCATACAGGGAAACACATCCATGCACAAGATGGCACACGCAGATACAATAACACTGCATTTTCATCCCCACAGGACCCCTACTCAACGTCACTGGAGAGGAGTTGCCAGCAACATCCAGTCTCCCCCCCAGAGAAGACCCACAGTGATGACAGCAGCTCTGCACGCCTGGATCACGATGGCCAACCTGGCCCATCAGGGACCTCTGAACAATCGGTTATCCTGCCACAGTCCCAAACCACCACAGAGCCTCCCCCCTCAGGAAACGCCAGCACAGCACCCACTCAGCTGGCCCATGCCACTGTGCCCAGGACACGTCAATCAACAGTGTGTCCACCACTACTGGGACCCCAGGCAACCCCACAAACACAGGACGATCAGGGAGCTGGGGGTAAGTGACAGTGGGCACACGGTTCAGGGGACAGAGGCACAGGACAACAGGGAAACTGGGAGGACTGCTGTGACACAGGGGGCGGACAGGCCCAGGGAACCGACTCTCCATGAGGTACTCACCAACATCCTGGGAGCATACCACCATTACCAGGAGACCATGGGCCAGAAACTGTACAAGTTGGAGGAGACCCAGCGGCTGCAGGAGGGACAGTACCTGGAGATCAGGGAACATCTCAGAAACATCTACACCATCCTGGTCACCATTGCAGGGGTGCTGGCTGACATGGGCAACACCATGAGGGAGGCAGTGGCACAACAAGGGCCCCTGACACTAGCCACACCGAAGAACAGCCCTCCACCTCTGCCAGCATTAGTGGACAGGAGGCCCCGCCACTGGACCAACAGGCCAACACCACCCACCCCCTGCAGAAGGAGAACCACCCAGCAAACAGTTCCTGCGATCCAGGCAGAAGCCTGAGAACATTGCCAAGACCCCCGCCAGGAAATAGGACTCTCCTGATTGTCACCCTTCTGTCCCACTCTGTCACCCTGTCCACCTTGAACTGCCATTACTCCCTTTCCTAAGCCATATTGGACAATGCACCTGTGATACCAAGAGACTGGACTCTAACTGGACATTCCCCCACTATCACCCTAGCCCATTGCACATCCCCCTCTACGTTGAGCACTTAAATAATCACCCTTGGAACAAATACAAATCTTGAGTCTGTAAAATGATTGAAATATGTATTAGTACAACATTCTGAAAACATTGCAAGTCATATGTACAGTTATATATATACATTGGTATGACCTTTAGTGGGCAGCAGTAAACATACCCGGAGCCAGAGTGGGCCACAGAGATCTGAAAATAGAGATGCCAAAGGGTACATAAAGTGTCCATAGACATAGGGAAATCAGGCTGCCATGTACTATGTCCAACAGAAAACTGAAATGTAAAGTGAAGTTACAGTGTCTTACCTGTGTGTCACTGGAAGTACTGCTGTATTATACTAATTCTGTTGTCCACATCTTCCTCCTCTGCCTCTTCTTCCTTACTGTCCACAGTCTCCACCGCTGCCAAAAGACCATCTTCAGACTCATCCTCCTGCAGAAAAGGCACCTGGCGTCTCAAGGCCAGGTTGTGCAACATGCAACATGCAACATGCAACGATAATCTGGCACACCTTCTTGGGTGAGTAGCACAAGGATCCACCTGTCAAATGGAGGCACCAGAACCTGGCCTTCAGGAGGCCGAAAGTTATTTCAATTATCCTCCTTGTTCGCCCATGTGCCTCATTGTAACGTTCCTCTGCCCTTTTCCTGGCATTCCTCACTGGGGTCAGTAGCCATGAGAGGTTGGGGTAACCAGAGTCACCTGCAAATATCGAGGGATATCTGTTAGACACACACTAACCCTTAGGGACAACCCCATACCCAGACACCAACTTCTCCTGGGTGGGGACATTGGGCTCACCTATTAGCCACACCCGGTGCCTCTGGAGTTGGCCCATCACATATGAGATGCTGCTATTCCTCAAGACAAATGAGTCATGCACAGAGCTAGGATACTTGGCATTCACATGGGAGATGTACTGGCCCGCCAAACACACAATCTGTACATTCATAGAGTAATAGCTTTTTCTATTCCTGAACACTTGTTCCTTTTTCCGGGGGGGGCGACAAATGCCACATGTGTACCATCAATGGCACCAATGATGTTGGGGATATGTCCCAGGGCATAAAAGTCAGCTTTCACTGTGGCCAAATCCTCCACCTGGGGGAATACGATGTAGCTGCGCATGTGTTTCAGCAGGGCTGACAACACTCTGATCAACAGGTTGGAGAACATTGGCTGACACATCCCTGATGCCATGGCCACTGTTGTTTGCAAGGGACCACTTGCAAGGAAATGGAGCACTGACAGGACCTGCACTAGAGGGGGGTATACCTGTGAGCTGGCGAATAGCTGACATCAGGCCTGGCTCCAATTGAGGACACATTTCTTGGATTGTGGCCCGATCAAGTCTGTGTTAGTATAATCTGTCTGTCCTCCAGTCTCGCAAGGTCCACCAGGGGTCTGTACACCGGAGGATGTCACCATCTCATATTCATCCTCAGCGGTTGAAGCCCATGGAGGAAAATGGTGAGCAGAGGGTCATATTCACACATCAATTGAAATAATGATGCATCTTTTCCTTTACAGAACCTGTATGTGAATCCGAGAGTCAGTTGCTGTGCCAATGTCTGCTGTGACGCAGTTAGTTGCCATCGCCTGTGCCCCCCTGAAATGGCAGCTGCCTGACCTGTGTGGAGGGACAAGTGGAAATGAGGTAATTCCGCTGGTGTTGTGTGCCGTTGCGGTAGGCAGTTGATGACCGCCGCGCAACTTCGCATTGGTTATCATAGGGCCCAATGGATTCCAGGAGTCAATGGTGATGTACGCCAGCAGTGACGGTACACACCGCCATGGACGTGACCGCCATTTTCTATCTGTTCACTCACTTGCTACCTGACCTTCAACAGGAGAGGACCTACACTGCTGTGACCTGTTTCTGGAAGCGACAATGGCTCATGTGTCTGGGGAAAGGGCCCCTGCCTTCCCTGCGGAGGAGTTGGAGAAACTTGTGGATGGGGTCCTACCCCAGTACACGTTACTCTACGGTCCTCCAGACAAAGAGGTGAGTACACTGTGAGCATGATGCGTGGGCCATGGATGTATGGATTGCTGTGTGTGTAAGCCACATGTAGGGGGTGGCTGAGGCATCCTGGCCAGAGTGCTGCATGTATGTTTGTCAATGTATGTGCGTCAGGGGATGGGAGGGATCTGGTGGGCCATGAGTGTGACGGTCTGGACGGTTAAATAATTCCCTTTTCTGCTGTCTTTTCCATGCAGGTCTGCGCACATCAGAAAAAGGGTATTTAGCGTGCCATCTCCAAGGAGGTGCGGATCCTGGGGGTCTTTGACAGGCGGAGCACCCACTACCGCAAACAGTGGTAGGACCTGCGCCGCTGGGCAAGGAAGGCGGCGGAGGCCCAGCTGGGGCTAGCCTCCCAACGAGGAAGGGTTGCCCATTGTACCCTGACCCCCCTGATGTTCCGCATCCTGGTGGTGGCCTATCCGGAGATGGATGGGCGCTTGAAGGCATCAAAGAAGCCAAAAGTGGGGGGGAGTACAGATTCAGAATCATGACTGTGCTCGTGTTAAGGTTTACCTGGGTGGGGGATGTGGGTTGTGGGTGCCCCTAGGCCAGGATGAACAATGCAGGGTAGGTCCCTTGGTGGACAGGCTCTGAAGCACTCCAACCCCAATAGTGTTAGTGGGCATCTAACACTGGACAGGGTCCTGTGTGTTTCAGGTGTGCAGGTAATGGCATTAGGCATTGTATCCCATCGGCTGGTGACTTTCTTAGTAACTGGTAGTGCATGGCCTAGCGCATAGGGCGTCTCCCTGTGTGCTGTGTACGCCAACGGTAGTGGTGTTGCTGGCATTGACCAAGTGTATCCTCTGTCTCTCCCCCCTTTTTGTTTTGTCACCCTGTCCTTGTGTGCATTAGCATCATCTGGCAGAGGAGCAGAGGAACCAGCGACGAAGCTGCATCCCACATGGGCCAGGAGGCCGAATCCACCGACAGTGAGAGCCCCAGTAGGATGGAGGGCGAGGGAGCACCACGACGGGGACTTGAGGGGACACCACAGATAGCGACTCCTCCTACGATGGAAGCTCCCTGGTGGTGGCAGACACCTCTGTGCCTACCCCAACAACAGGTACAGCCACCACCCCCCCTTCCAGCACCGTCTTCGCAGCAGCCCCTCAGCGTGTGTCCCGTGCCCGCTCACCCAGGAGGGTGGGCATCTCCTTCACCTCAGGCACCTCAGGCCCTGCCCCAGTCAGCCCTGCTGCCCTCAGTGAGGAGGCTATTGACCTCCTGAGATTCCTCACTACTGGGCAGTCAACCTTTCTGAATGCCATCCAGGGTGTCAAGAGGCATTTGCAACAAACAAATGCATACCTGGAGGGCATTGACTCTGGCGTGGTGGCCCAACAGAGATCCTTTCAGGCTCTGGCCTCCACACTGATGGCAGCCATTGTCCCTGTCTCCAGCCTCCCCCCTCCAACTTCCTCTACCCAGTCCTAATCCCCTCAACCCCAGCTTATCCCAAGCACACCTTTATACCAGCATTCACCCAAATCAACACACAAAAGTGGCTCAGGCAAACATAAGCACCACACATCATCCCAAAGGCACTCACAAAAGCACCATCGCCATGCAGACACACCAATATCCACTGCCTCCACTGTGTCCCCCTCCTCGTCATCCATCTCCCTCCCAGTAGCTTCTCCACTCACACCTGCGTGCACTCATCCATTACTTCCATCACCCGCACGCCCATCACAACACACCCCTCAATGGCAGTCACCACCCCCAAATCCGTGCACATGTCCCCTACGTCCTCTCCCAGTGTGTCTCTGATCCCTCCTCTCAAAGTACATAAACGTAAGCACCCACCCACCCAACAGCCCTCCACCTCACAACAGCATTCAGCCCATGCACCTTCACCCAGACTCAGCAGTTAGACACCTCCTACAACCACTCCCAAACCCTCTCCCTCTTCCCACCCCAGTGTCCCTAAGAAGCTTTTCCTGGCAAACATTGACCTCTTCCCTACCCCTCCCCCCGTTTTTCCCCTCGGGCCAGGGTGGCCAGAACCCAGCCCAGCACCTCAGCCACCAAGTCGACGTCTGCTGTGGTTCCTGCAGCGATCAGAGGTTCAAAGGGGGCACCCGTCAGCCCAGCCAGTGTGCCACCAACCCCTGCCAAGGCCAAAGCCATTTCACCACCTGGCAAGGTGAAGAGGGGGACAGCATCCAGCAAGGGGAAGGAGCCACAACCACCCAGAAAGGCCACCTCAAAGACTACAGCTGCCAGTCCCAAGGTCACACCACCATCTGCCAAGGTGAGGAAGGGGCAGAAAACACCATGCAAAGGCACTTCAGCCGTCCAAGGCTGAAGATGAAGGCCTGGTGGCTACCAGCACAACCGCCAGCACCTCCACCTGCACTGCGGCCAGCACCACCAGCAGCCCCGCCGCTAGCACCGCCGCAAGCACCGCCACCTGCACCACCACCTGCACCGCCACAAGCATCACTACTGTCAGCAGCAGCAGCCCCAGTGGGCAGCTGTCCGAGGCTGCAGGAGAAGGGCTGGATCCTCCCTCCACCACTGGCAGCACCGGCACCTGCACCACAGCCAGCACCGCCACTAGCACTGCTGGAGGCATCGCCGCAAGCACCATCACCTGCACCGCTGACAGTAGCACCACTACCAGCAGCAGCAGCCCCAGTGGGCAGCCATCCAAGGCTGCAGGAGAAGGGCTGGAGCCTCCCTCCACCACTGGCAGCACCCCCACCAGCACCGGCAATACCACCAGTTTGCAGCCGTAGCCGCTGCCAGATGGAGTCTTGCCCTGCCTCCATGGACTATTATGCAACCTGGTCCCTGCAAATCTTGTGCCTCAGATACCCAGATGAGGTACTGTGAACTGCCACACCCCAAGTGTTGCATCACTGGGCACAAAGCCCCCTCCAGAACCAGTGGAATTATGCATCCACTCACCCTATCCTTGGCAGGATGAAGCACACTGGGCACAAAGCCCCCTCCAGAACCAGTGGAGAAAGGCATCCACTCACCCTATCCTTGGCAGGATGAAGCACAGTGGGCACAAAGTCCCCTCCAGAACCAGTGGAGATATGTATCCACTCACCCTATCCTTGACTGGATGAAGCACACTGGGCACAAAGCCCCCTCCAGAACCAGTGGAGAAAGGCACCCACTCACCCTATCCTTGGCAGGATGAAGCACAGTGGGCACAAAGGCCCCCTCCAGAACCAGTGGAGATATGCATCCACTTACCCTATCCTTGGCAGGATGAAGCACACTGGGCACAAAGCCCCCTCCAAAACCAGTGGAGAAAGGCATCCACTCACCCTATCCTTGGCAGGATGAAGCACAGTGGGCACAAAGCCCCCTCCAGAACCAGTGGAGAAAGGCATCCACTCACCCTATATTTGGCAGGATGAAGCACAGTGGGCACAAAGCCCCCTCCAGAACCAGTGGAGATATGCATCCACTCACCCGTTCCTTGGCAGGATGAAGCACACTGTTATGTTATTGCGATTTATATAGCGCCAGCTACCCGGAGGCCTCGTAGCGCTGATCAGTTTGAAAAGTTTAGAACATACTGGAGGAATCTCAAACTTCACTGGGGAAGGGGAACTTAGAAGAATTTAGAATAGCCAGGTTTTAATGGCCTTCCTAAATTCAATCTCCTGATTCATCATTCGAATATTCGTGGGTAGAGAGTTCCAAAGTCTGGCTCCCTGGTACTTCAGGGATCTTCCTCCCCATGATGTTCTCTTTACTTTGGGTACCACTACCAGGGCTTTAGAGGCTGATCTCAAAACTCTTGTGGGTGTGTATAGTGAAATTAATGATTTTAGATAATGAGGATCCTTTTTATATAAAGCTCTGTAGAAGAAGCAAAGAGCCTTAAACTTTATCCTTTCATGCCACTGGAAGCCAGTGCAGTTCAATCAGAGCTTTTTTAGCTGATGTGGTCCTAGGCAGATTAAAGAGCAAACGTGCTGCAGCATTTTGTACCACCTGTAGTTTGTTAACCACATAGCCTGGAGATCCCAAAAAGAGGCTGTTTCCATAATCTAATCTGGATAAAATTGTACGGCCAATCTTTTGGCCAATGGCGGAAGCAGACCAATAATCTTCCTTAGTAGATTAAAAATCCCAAAACAGGTGGCTGACATTCTCTTGGCTTGATGTTCCATGGTGAGTTTGGGATCCAACCAAACTACCAAGGCTTTAATCTGAGCTTTGGGGGGGGGTAAGTAATCTAAATGTATTACTGGTCCTGTATTTTTAGCAGGGTTGGCCAGTTTGCCTAAAAACATAATTTCTGTCTTTTCTTCGTTGAGTTGCAGCCTGCTTTCTGTCATCCAGGCAGCAATCGCTTGGAGACAGGCAGGCAAGGCCAAGTTGTCCGCCTCCTTATTGGGGGAGAAGGAAACCACCAGCTGTGTGTCGTCCGCATATGACACCAGGGATACCCCAAAGGGTTCTATGACTTCTGCTAGGGGGGACATGTAAATGTTGAACAAAGTAGGACTCAAAGATGAGCCCTGCGGAACTCCGCATAAAAGTTTCAACTGGGCTGAGAAAAAAGAGCGATCCAAGACTTGAAAGGTTCTATTTTGTAAGAACGAGCTTAACCATTTAAGCGCCCTTCCTTTAATCCCACTATTTTCCATTCTTTGAATGAGTAGATCATGATTGACCGTATCAAATGCTGCGCTCAAATCTAGCATTATTATTACAGTTGCCTGACCTTGGTCCATTTGTTTTCTCGCTTCTTCCGTAAACACAATCATGGCAGATTCAGTGCTGTAGCCCGGTCTAAAGCCCATTTGAGTTATTTGCAAAATCTTATGTTCCTCCAAAAAGGCCGATAGTTGTGTATTTACGTGCTTATCAATAAGTTTTGCCATCATGGGAAGGAGCGAGATAGGCCTGTAGTTTTTAAAGACCGCTCCATTTAGATTAGGCTTATTTAGAAGGGGCTTGACCCCAGCATGTTTCCTGGAGTCCGGCACCATCCCACTTTGTAGCAAGCTGTTTAACAGCTCAGTGATTACCGAATTTAGTGCTACTCTACCCTGCATAATAATATGGGGAGGTGCGGGATCAAGTAGAGAGCCTGATTTTAATTTGCTGAGGATCCCCAAAGCTACTTCCTCAGAGATGGAAAGAAAACTCTGTAAAACATTGTCACCTTCTTTCTTCTCCATCGCATGCCCTGCGACTCCCCCTACTTCCCCTGAGAAGTTTTCATAGATGTCCTCAATCTTCTTTAAGAAGAAGGAGGCAAAATTGTTACTATGTTCTTCTGAAGCTTCCATTGCTTCCGGGCATGCAGGAATATACAATAGCTCCTTGAGCACACCAAAAATTTATTTTGGAGATCCTGCCGCCTTTTCAATTTTAACTCCATAAGAGGTCGCTTGGGCTAATCTGATCTCCTTCTGGTACAACTTAATTGAACCTCTGTCCTCCTCTTTTAGTGATTTCCTCCATTTCCTTTCAATCTTCCTACAGTTCCTCTTTAATGTCATTAAGTGGTTATTGAACCAGGGAGCCTTTCCTCCCTTCTTTTGCCCAGAGAGGGGTGTATAGGGCAGCACTCTGTCCAGACTATCAGAGATCCACTCATTAAAAGAGGTAGGGTCTATCTGCCGGTCCCTCACAAAATATTTTTTATTTTTATTCAGTGAATTGACCCATTCTGTTGTCTTTAGTTTATTCCACTTCCTAATCTTACTGTTGGCGTGATGATGGTGTCCAAACCTATTAGTTATATTAGCCTTTAAGGTGATTAAAAAATGATCGGACCATGCAACAGGGATAGGGGGTAGTGCGACCAACGATTAAAGATTACTAAACACCAGGTCTAAAGTATGCCCTTTCTCCTGTGTGGGGCCGCTGATCAATTGGTGTAATCCCAGCACTTCCAGATCATTCACTAATCGCTTAGTTGCCATCAGTTCTAAATTATCAACTTGGATATTAAAATCTCCTAATAAAGTAAAATTCGGCCTATTGCAAATGAGACTTGCCATCCGCTCTGGTAATAGTTTCAGGAATTCATCATACGTCCCCGGGGGGCGGTAAAGTAGTACTCCTGTAAATGTAAACGTGGGATTGAAGGTAATGATAAAAACCATTCCCTCGCACCCTGCGAGGTCAAGGGGGCTATGGTTAAAAAGAAAATCTTGTTTAAAAATAATTGCTATTCCCCCTCCTTTACCTTTATCTCTATCGGTTCTTGCTATCACATACCCTTTGGGTAAAGCAAGAGCTAAATCCGGCCCTGAATCCTCATGGAGCCACGTTTCTGTCAAGAAGAGGGCATCTGGTGCCCCCTCGCTCAGCAAGAGATTTATGTCTAGTTTGTGCGCTGGCAGAGAGCGGCAATTTATTAGCTGAATCCTCACATTATATTTGGAGGGTTCTGCCTGCTCTAAGTCAGGACCCATGGGCTTTTCCAGAGTCCAATCACATCTAGGGCAGGACCATGTCTCCCTCGCATCGCTGGGACAAATGTAGCAGCCCTCTCCTACTCTTTTCCTAAAATCCTTTAGTGCACCTGCCGAATAGGTAAAGGTATCAGGACTTACCATCCTTAATAGATGCAGGGGGGGTGGCCCCTGGCCCCGTCCTGGCGCGGATGGGCGCAGACGGGCTTGCCGGGACCAGTTTTATTAAAGCTGGGAGGCGGTCAACTAGACCGCCAACCCCCCAAGATGGCGGACCTCCGTGGGCCTCTACAGTGTGGTAAAAATGGCTGCCCCTTAAAAACCGAACTTCATTGCAGATTCAATACAATTTTAAAAAGATGTTTAAAAACTTTGCAATAAGATGTGCTAATCGGCTGACCTTCAAAAACCAATGGTCAGGCTAGGAAAATGCAGTCTGACCAAAAGTGCAGTGCTCCTTCTCCTAAATAAATCGTAATTTCCTCTTGTTCACATCAACTTTTCCACCTATGTCAATTTTTTCCCCACACCTTAGTTCCCTCGTCCTCCCACTCTCCACTACCAGTTTACATGAATTCAACCACTTAAAAAACCTTCAAAGTCCGACACTGGGCACAAAGCCCCCTCAAGGACCAGTGGAAGAAGCCATCCACTTGAGAGTCTGTGGCCTTGCACTCCCCAGGACCAAGCAGTGAGCAAACCACCCACTTGAGAGACTGTGGCTTTGCACTCCCCAGGACCAAGCAGTGGGAAAACCACCCACTTGAGAGACTGTGGCTTTGCACTCCCCAGGACCAAGCAGTGGGCAAACCACCCACTTGAGAGACTGTGGCCTTGCACTCTCCAGGACCAAACAGTGGGCAAACCCCCCACTTGAGAGACTGTGGTCTTGCACTACCCAGAACCAAGCAGTGGGCAAACCACCCACTAGAGAGACTGTGGCTTTGCACTCCCCAGGACATCGCTGTGGGCATGGAGCCCCCTCCAGGAGAAGTGGCGTTATTCCATCTTCCGGCTGAGGTGCCCCCCATTTGCCGCCCCCCTGAGGTGCCTGTGTGTTTTCGAACTGATGCCCCTGCAGTGTTCTCTCCATATTGAGGTAGGAGTCAAGTGTGGGCTTGGCCTATGAGTTTTGGCCCAGTGGCCCACGAACATTTTGAGTGGACAATGTACCGCCTTATGTGCATATTGTATATTTTTGTAAATACTGTTTTTTAAATTATTACTTATATCTGACTAGTTCTAAAATATCACTGATTTGTTCCTTTTGTCCTTGCGTTCTTCCAGGGGGTTTCGGGGTGTAAATGTAATGTTGATGTATGTGTTTGTGTGTGTGGTGTTGTGGGTGAGGGTGGGGGTAGGGGTGTTGCTTGAGTGTGTCACTCTCTTCCCCCCCCCCCCATCCCCTGTGTACTAGGTGCAGTACTCACCGTGGCCGTTGCCGCCGCCGGTCGTACTCCTGGTAGATGAGGAGGTAGACCAGCATGGGGAGGATCTGCAGCTAAGGCTCCATGGCGTCCTGGTTCTTCGTTGAGTGTCGAAAGGTGAGTGGTCCCCCTTCTGGGTACTGTTTCCACTGTGCTTTTGATGGTGTTGGTACCGCCCCGGAAAAAGCTGGCGGATGGGCGGGTTGTGATGGGGTGGACGGTACATTGACTTCCGCCTGGCTGTTGGTGGTTACCGCCGCAACGTTTGTTGCTACCGCCATGGCAGTGGGAGTGTTAAAGTGGCTGTATGTGTTGGCGGTTTCCGCCGTGGTCGTGATCCCATTTTCTTTTTACCGCCGACCTGTTGCCGGTATTACCGCCACTTTAACACTGACCGCCAGGGTTGTAATGAGGACCTATGTTATACATTTTTGAAACATAGTTCTGTTGAGTTGTCTGTAAACTGTTTTGTGTACCAGTATTTTTTAATTTTTTTGTTGTGCTTTACATTTTACAGAAGTCACTTGTAAGCGTTTGAAAGGTTCTATCAAATGTAAAACAAAAACATCTAATATATTTGTGTTAACGCCCACTGGTTCTTAATTTTGGATTTTGTAAATCTATGAACCTACCTGTTGCCTTGGATCTTGGATTGTGATATATATATTTACGCACTCATGTATTGGGTGAGTTGGAAGATTTTAGGAAGTTATTTAAAACTAAAGTATTTTTGGAATTGTTTTGAGATGACCCATCCCACTTGGGTTGTATTGTGATTTAAGGGGATTGAGTCCCCTTTTGTGGTCAGCATGGGGGTCAATGTCATTCCAGGACTTTTATTACTTTGGAAACATGTTTGTGTTTAAACTTTTTCAGAATTTATTGTTTATGCACACTTTGGTTTGACTGTGATAAAGCTGATTGCATTTCACATGGAATAGAAATTTTATTTCAAGGAATCTAATTTTTTTTCTCCATGAACTTTGAAATTGATGTGGGTTGATTTTGAAAGCTTGCATTTAGTTACAATATATTATTTACCAACATATATTTGCCAACTGAAGTAACGTATTAGTAAGATAATATCAGATTACTGATGGAGCGTGTTTTTTATGTTTATGAGCACTGTTTATTCATGTTATTAGAAAGCTGGCACAAGATGATGTCCTAAATTGTGAAAAATATATATATATTTACACATATGTATATATTTATATATATATAAACAAACATATATGTTTGTGTGTTTTTCTGTTTTTAGAAGTATATAGTTATATACAGAATTAAATATTAGTGGAATTTATTTAAATTACATTATATTAAATGTATTTATTAAAGTATTTAACATTTATAAGTTTGAACTTTGAATCAATCATTTTGTATATTTTTGGATGATATAAGGGTCAACTATATTTTTTTCTGATATTTTTCTGTACTTACCATTATATGTATAGCAGCACAAGGTTGTGGTAAGCAATATTTTTTTCACTATTTATGTCAAGAATATTGTTTAATATCTAAAGTATATTTGGAACTGGTTTGAGAATTGTTTACCATGATATTGTGTCAGTAATCCATGCACGGTATGCCTAGATGTAGAGCTCATGCCCATTTTGGGATAGAACTGAAGCTGGATGTCACTGAGAAGGGCCAAAAAGAAACCATTTTGGGGTTGCTTGTGTTCCTCTCTACAGGGGGCCTAACCCTACATTTGGGGCTGCACTTTTTCTATTGGAGCAGGAGTGAGTCTGATTTGTATATGGCTGGTATCTGTCTGAAGTGTCATAGTAGGGTAAAAAACAGTGGATGAAAATGTGGTTTTGAGTAATTACCATTAATTCAAGATATCACACATCACTTTTAAAAATATTTTTTATATGGGCAAATGGCCAAAATCTGAGACCCTGTGGCGACCTATACTGGCCATTAAAGGCCTGCTTCAACTATGAAGGGCTGTAAGGCTATTAGAATATTCTGCCACTAGCAGGTACCGTGTTCTAATAAAAATAACAAAGGCCTCATGGAGCCCGAGGGAAGTGAAATTTCCTCTGGCTCTGTGAGGCCGTTGATCACAGCAACAGCTGTGAAAAACAACAACACTGGAATGTTGGAGCTCCGGGCTTCTACTGGCTATTAGAAGCCTGGAGCACTCCATTGTTTTCAATGGAGCACCCAACATTACAATGTTCTGATATAAGTTGAAGGATTCTGGTCCTTTAATTTCCCATGAATTTATCTATAATCAGTTTAAGCTATCCCTTTGCATAAATCTATCTTCTTTATCAACATGGGGTTTAGAAAAAATGGATTACTGTGTAGACTGTGTCCTTTTCAAATCGCTCTGTGGTTTTGTGCCAAGGGCCTTCTATCTTCTGAAGAATCAAATGCTTTAGAATTCAGAAAAGTGAGAAACCAGGACATTTTGCAGTGTCCTCGCACTTTTTGACTACTAAATGTTGGTTTTCTAACTCTGATGGTGCACTTGGCTCTACTATCCAAACCCAGGGCCTGTGCTTTGACTAAAAGGTATATGCAAATCATGCATAGTTATAATTGGCATGACAACCTACCTGTGAGTCCCTAGTATATGGTAGGGCATGTAGGTTTAGAGGCCCAGCAGATTTAAGGTACCTATGTGTGCATCTGCGGTGGTGCATGCTGTCAATTTAAAAGCTAACCCTGCCTTGCAGGCTGTTGTTGAGTTACATGTATATATAAATTCAGCTTTGGAATTAAAGGTACTTCTAAAGTCTTAAACGACCTTATTTTTACATAAAGGTCACTCCTAAGGTCTCCTCAAGGTGCTCCAGTGGTAGGATGCCTTGTAACTATAAGCAAGAACATTATATAAGATGCCTTGGTGAGGAAAAAACTGCCAATTTCGTTTTTCCCCTTTGTAGTGCATTAGCTCCTTAGGCTAACATGGGAATTATTTATTAAAGTATAACTACTGATAGGAATGAGCTACAATTGCATTCTTGGACTCACAATGATAGTTAGAACAAATCCAACAACTTCCTGCTGTTAGATTTATTATACGTACAACAGAAAATAAGCTATAGAACTTGCTTTTCAGTGGAGCCAAAATCCAGCCTTCCAGCAACTGCTCTCTGATTGGCCAGCCTCTGCAAGGCAGAAAAAGCTGCCTTAATGAGGTGTGAAGTGACCTGCTTTGAGACAGTGGGACATCTAATGGGTCATGATCTGCAGACTGCAGAGCAAAAGGCAGGAAGGGTGCGGGCTAGCCAAACTGTCTTCAAAGGGGGAATGACACTTGGGACAAGACACAGGCTCACTCCCACTTCCTGACACCCGAGCCAGATGGGAGCCCTAATGATTAGATTAGCACAGTGGCTGGAGGGGGAGTGTCAAGGGAAATTGGCCATACCAGAGGCACGGTTTAGCCAGATCCTACCCTCCAGAAGAAAGATTCTTCATCTTGGATTTTGGAAAAAATGTGCTTTCTCTGATTAAGTTTTAGCCACACTTCGCAGGAAGTGGCCACCCTAGACGGTGGCACCTTTCACCCCATCGGCCAGAGATGCCCCCCTGCTTGCCAGCCCAGGAACACTGAATAAATATGGCAGAATTGCCTAGCAATTCAGATCCCTGTCTGAAATTACAAAGAGAAGAAGGACTGCTCTGCTGGAACCCTGGTCTGCACTCCAAAGGACTGCATTCCGGAAGACTGCACCTGCTGCACTCTGAGGAACTACTGCTCTAAGAACTTTGCTTGGCTTCAAGAAGTGGACTACCTGACAGCAACAGATGGATAGAGCTTCACCAGCACCATTTCCATCAAGATGACCCCAGTTGGACAGCCTCCAGTGGCCTTTGAAGGATTGGCCAGGTGCATTCTGCGAAACATAGGGCCGTATTTATAGGCCCCTATCGCCACAGGAGCGTCACTTTCAACTTTAGTATATCCGTTCTCATGAAATTTTAATTGCTTGTAGAAACATTTTAGTTGAATGCAATACTGCAGACCACTCATAGGTACAAGGTCGCCTGAACCGGTACAGACAATGGAGCCACTGACCGAAGATGTGCAAAGGACCACAAGACTATGAAATCATACCAGACATTCCACCCGCTAAAGACGTCAATCATAAGGACCAATAAGATATGTGAGAACTGTTATGGGGTGACAAATTTGATGACCTAATGTGAAGACAATTGGTTAAAGTTAGTGGGGTGCAAACCCTTGTCCAACCAAATTTTAGGGGAATGTACAACGAAAATGGGATAAAAACCCTTGACACCAGGAAGTAAATTAGACAAGAGAGAACGAGAGGCGAGAGAACAGGAGAGAATAGGGAGATGCTGATGCGATTTGCTATGATCCAGACACTTTGTCACTTTGCTTAGTGACTTGCTAATTTTACTTAGAACCATCCTTGCCCTTAGATTGCCCCGTTTACACTTTACCTCCTTATGAGGGAAGTGCACCCTTTTACCGGAGCTAAGTTCCTGGCTGATGGCGAACCAACTGATGTCCTGAGGACGAAGACAAACCTGAGTGCTGACCCAAACGCAGGGTAACTATATGACAATGAAATTGTGATTTCAGTTTGCTTTTCCTTTCTAGGTACCAACTGCTTTTCTTTTGACAGAGACCATAGTTAGATGTTTAATAAATTGGTGTAAATTGTTTTGCATGAAGCCCAACATGCCAATGCTAATTCGAGGTTAGTTGAGAAGGTTCACTAAAACTGACGCAAATAGACAAATGACTGAATCTATGCTTTGTTGAATGTGAGTAAAGTGATGTTACTCTGCTAAGGATAACCTATGCTGACGCTGTGTTATGTTCTAATATTCGTGATTCTTGCTTTGATGCAATCGTATCAGAGTTGCCATATTGTGACTATGTTAATGTGTTTCTTGGTTTTGAGACTAATAAACTTACTAGTAGAATAGTAATCAATAGGGAATAAATATCACAAAATTCATACTAAACTGGTATGGTTATTCATGACTGAAAGGTCATGGTGGTTTCTGAGCTCATTAAATGTCATTGACTAAGTTGAATTACATTGTCGTAATAAATATTGATGACATTATTGATGTGTTGATTGACATGTTGATTAGCTATCTCGTCCTAAGGTGTCTTCAGTCAGGGTCAAAAGATTAATTGGCCTGAAACGAGTCCCAAAGTGAGTAAATTAATCATACAGGGATGCGTTAACAGTTTCTGGTAGCAGAGCGACCGTTTAGGCCCTTTGGGGCCCTAGGACGGAGAGCTATTGTTTAAATTGTTTTTCGAGATAATGCAAATTGGAGGTATGATGTGTTTCTAAATTCCCCATGACTTTCCCGGGATCTTGGAGTCTGCCTAAGTGAGTTGGGTATGTTCTCGGCGTTTTAGTATGTGTGGTGTAGAATTTGCGCTTGCTCAGCTTATGCATATTGCACGTATTTTGTGAGGTTTGCGTGGATTTAGGTCAGGTAATGTTGTTTTAGTAGGAGTGGGCGTACTCTGCAGTATGAGAGTAGGGAAGTCGGCGAACTTCATATGAGTGTGGCGCTTTGTGCTCAAAATTATCCACGTGGTTGTTGTTGGTGATGTACGGACCCGTCGTGGTTTAAGACTCCGGATTATATTGACAAGTGTAGAAGACACTTGGGTTTATGTTGTAATTTGTGCGGTTTAATAGGTCAATCGGGTGTGGTTGACAAGTCGAGTTTGAGTAACATTGTGTGAGTGAAACCTTCGATGGAGATTTGGCAAGTTCTAAAGTGCACTAGAGCAAACCATTGACAAGTCGACAGTAGGATTTGCGGGTCGAATTCTGCTTGCGAGTGCGGGAGCTGAGAAGGAGAAAGTGGCGGCCGAGGCTTCAAGTGAAATCTCTGTAAAGTTCTGAAGCAATTGTGTTACCCTTCCTGTAGTAAACTGGCAAATTTGGGTTTTGTTGTTAAAAGGTGCTTGCAATATATTGCATTAGTTTTGTGTGAGGAGGACAAGCCTCAAGACTTTGTCAGCTGCAGTGTGTGTGAGTGTGACGTCAGTGGTGCCGCGCTGGGATAGGTCAGTTGCTCAGAGGGGTCGCGCACGGATTTGGCAGCCATCCGTGAGAGGCAATAGGTTGAGAAAGGTGGGTGAAGAGTGTTCTGGGAATTAAAGTCACTTTCTGATTAGATTCAAATAAAATAAAAGACGCAAAAAGGACGTTTTTCAAGGCTTTAAAGAGTGCTTGGAAGGGAGATACATATATTAGGGCAAGTGAAGGGGAGCCTACACCGCCTGAGGGTACTCCAGCTTATATTGTAATGGAGGAAAAGGGAGTCGCGCCATGTCTTTGGATGAAGCAGTGGTGCAAATTAACATAGAAGGAGGGATGTTTAGCATTTCCGGAGCATGGAACGTTCAATACAAGAATTTTGGAGAATTTGAGGTGGATGTTAAGTGTACAAAAGCCGCCTCCGAGACCAGCTCAGTATGAGGCATTAGCGGTCTGGGATTTAATGGCCATACGACAAAGACAGCAAAAACTTGAAAGGAGAATAAAAAGGGCAGAGAAAACTTTAGCTGAGGCTAGATGGGACAATGACAGCAGGATGTGGAGAGGGGGAATAGTTGACGGACTTAAATTGTTTCCGGCAATAACCCAGGAAGATGAGACACAGGGAAAGAAAGCCACCTGTAAGACAGACAAGGGCTCTAGCAAGTCAAAGGAGACTCAGAGGTCTTGGGTAGATGAAGATGATTCAGATTATGAAGAGTTTATTAATCAGTTGTTACATGATCACCCACCACCATATGCTATAAATGCCACTGCTCTGAGCACTAGTGCGGGTCCTGAGGATCCAGCACAGAGTAAGAGAATTACAAGTACAGTGCAGACAAGCGATGCAGTTTTGATACAGAATGGTGTCAGTGTACCCACTGCACCAGACACTCAGACACAGTTGCAACCTCCGCCACAGATAGAGAGGATTTATCCAGATGTCCCAGTACTAGAGACAAATACGAGTCTGATGGTGCCGTCTGATCCGATATATACGAGATCAAAGCTAGTGCAGATTGAGCCAACTCCACAATTGCTGCCCCAGCTGCAGCAACAGTTGATTCCGGGTTACACTCCAGCTGCAAAACCGCAGTCAGTACCTACAGCACCCATGATGGGTCAAGTTATGGGAGTTAATCCTCCACAGGGTTTGGGACCTGGTCAGACACCAGCTGCTATATCATTGCCAATTACTGTTGGTCCACCAGTACCGCTGTATGTGCAAGGTAAGCCTGGCATGTGTGATCAGGGAATGATGACCCAAGAGGCAATAAGAGGAGGGTTCACAGGAGCTCCCCAACTAATGACACCAAGAGAACAAGCAGCAGAAGGACTCAGGTGTTTGCTAGACCTCAGTCCGATTGGGGCTCCTTTAGAGGCAATGAGACAAGCAGGGCTAAGTGTGCTAGTCCCGAAGACACTGAGTACAAATACGACACAGACACCATTGATGCAGTCAGGAAACATTTCGTTGCAAGGCTTTTCCGTGCAACATTTGAATGAGTGGTTAGAAAAGATCAATGCTTCACCAACTACCGCAGTGACCACACAGAGGTCAGAAAGGGATGAATACTTACATTTTGTAAGACTGGGTGTGGAAGCTGCAGAACTAGTGGAAGGAACAATGGGAGTGGATAGATTAGAGTCATACACAGAAGCAGAATTGAGGTATCTCTGCCCCCAAATCACTAAAGAAGTGGGCCAGGTGCACCAGAGTTGGCAAAACTGGCAGACAAATACGGCATAGATATTGAGAATACTAAATATTTGAAAAGAAGCTACAGATTAGACTTCGATTCTAAAAAATGATGTCTACTGGAATGAAAGCGCATCTTAAGGAAATATTGCAAAGTGCGCAAATTTGGGGAGCCTTAGAGAAGTGGGAAGGCAGATGGGCAAAGAAAAGAGATAAAGAGAAAGGCGAAGATCCGGAACCAAAGCAGGCTAAAGCCGCACCGGACACGGGGACAATAAAAATGTTAACAATGAGAGAAACAGCTGCAGGGGTTCTAGTCCATGTACCGTGGTCTAGGGGAGACATCCTGTCATTCACAAATGATTATCCCAGATTGAGGGAGAAGCCAATAGAATGGTACCAGCAGACGGACAGGTTTGTGAAGCTTGTAAAATGTCTCTGGGAGGACTTGAATACCCTGTTTGAAATCATAGTTCCACCTGACTTATGGCTTGAGTGCAAAAGATGCGTGGATTGGCCGACACAGGAACTGGCAATGGATAAAGTGACTGGAGCGCCATCTGAGGAGGTGATGAAGTATTATCATAAAGTGATTGAGTTTTTGAAGTAGAAAGTGTCGCCGAAAGTGACTGATTGGCAGAAAATCGATCGAACCTCACAGGAGGCCAAAGAGTCGATTCATGCTTACTATGAGAGATTGTTGAAAGCATTCAAACATTACAGTGGCACTGAGACTATTGAGCCGAAAGACGTGAACCATCTTGTGTTCAGGTTTGTTAAAGGGCTGAGACCAGAGATTAGTCAGATGATTAAGAATCATTTTGATCTGTTGGTAAGCAAAGCCGATTGATGAGGTGTTGCATTATGCAAAATACTGCAGTGACGAGATTGAGTTAAAGCAAAGAAAGTTGAAAGAGAAAGTGATGGTGATGCAGTTTACGGCAGCACAAGCAGGGATGCAAGGAAATGGAATTCAGCAGATGGTAAAGCAGCAACCGCAAGGGAATGGCATGTTTCAGGCACAGCCGAGAGGTCGAGGTTTTGTGAACCGTGGTCCAGACCTGAATACTTTTGTGGTTCAAAATGATGTGAGGGGATGAAAAAGGTGTCACCATGTCACGCGTGCGGGGGCGTGGGACATTGGAAGCGGGAATGCCCAATGATGGTGCAGGATGGTGTTGTTCAACAAAGCAATGATGGCAGTACCTTTCAAAATGTGAGGGGTCCAAAATTGAGGGGTCAAAATCAGAACTTCCAGAATAACATGGTTCAGATGTAGGGGATACAGCCCGTGCAGCAAATGCAAATGCAGCGTGTTCAACCAGCACAAATGCAGCAGGTACAACAGCAGGTTCCCATGGTACCTAGACAGCAAATGCAAATAGCATTGGCTCCAATGGGACAGCAACAGGTGATGCTTCCTCAACAGGTAACAGGGCAAACGATGAGTCAAAATAACACAGTACAGCAGTTCCCATTGCGTGGTGAGGATGGAATAAACGATGAATGGTCCGATGATTGCTCAGACAGTGAAGAGTGCAGGCTTGCAGTGTCCCTAGAGGTAGATCAGAGGGGTTCCTATGTAGAAGGAAAGATAATGGGTCATAAGGTTTCATTCCTAGTTGATACAGGAGCTACACGCTCCACAGTCAGAAGTGCAGAGGTTCCGAAATTACCACTTTCGGGGCGTACCATAAGAGTGGTAGGAGTAGCAAATCAGTTTCTGACAAATCTGATTACAGACCCGGTCCAAGTTGAGATTGGCAACTTCCAAGGACTGCACAAATTTGTAGTTTGTGATTCTAGTCCCGTATCCCTACTGGGAAGAGACTTGGGGGGTCATTCTGACCCTGGCGGTAATTACCGCCATGGCGGAGGTCGGCGGTAGCACCGCCAACAGGCTGGCGGTGCACCGCTGGGCATTCTGACCGCGGCGGTACAGCCGCGGCCAGAGGCGGAAAGCCGGCGGGCTACCGCTGACTTTCCGCTGCCCGTCTGAATCCTCCATGGCGGCGGAGCGTGCTCCGCCGCCATGGGGATTCAGACACCCCCTACCGCCATCCTGTTCATGGCGGCTCTCCCGCCATGAACAGGATGGCGGTAGGGGGTGCTGCGGGGCCCCTGGGGGCCCCTGCCGTGCCCATGCCAATGGCATGGGCACGGCAGGGGCCCCCGTAAGAGGGCCCCAAAAAGTATTTCAGTGTCTGCCCAGCAGACACTGAAATACGCGATGGGTGCAACTGCACCCGTCACACCTTCCCACTCCGCCGGCTCAATTCTGAGCCGGCATCCTAGTGGGAAGATTGATTTGCCCTGGGCTGGCGGGCGGCCTTTTGGCGGCCGCCCGCCAGCCCAGGGCAAATGTCAGAATCACCGCCGCGGTCTTTCGACCGCGGTGCGGTGTTCTGACGGCGGTACCTTGGCGGACGGCCTCCGCCGTCCGCCAAGGTCAGAATGACCGCCTTGCTGTGCAAAACGATGTGCTCAATTACCTATTCCAATGAAGGAAGTGAGGTGCAGACAAACAGTGATGATGAAGGGGACGATGGACAATTTTCAGAGTTAGAGACGGAGATTCTGAATGAGGAATACCCTTTAATAACACTATTCCCCCTGCTTACAGTGAATGACTTGCCAGCTGAGTTGCAGGGGACAGTGACAGAAAAAGTGTGGGACCTGACAGGAAAAGAAGTGGGACTAATAAAAGGAGTAGAACCGGTCAAAGTACAGGTTAAGCCGAATGCAGTGTTTCCCCAGGTACCGCAGTACCACATGATGCAGGATGCCCTCATTCAGGTAGCGCAGATAATTGCGGACTTTGTGAAGCAAGGGGTTCTGAAAGAAGTGATGAGCAGCCCTTGTAATTCACCAATAATGGGTCTGAAAAAGCCTTGTGGGAAGGTTCGAATTGTGCAAGACTTGAGGAAAATAAACGAGATTGTGGTCAAATGTTGCCCCATAGTGCCAAATCCAGCTGTGATCATGTTTCAGGTTCCGTGTGATGCAGAGTGGTTCACAGTTGTGGACCTGTCTCAAGCATTCTTTTCGGTGCCTTTTCATGAGGATAGCCAATTTCACTTCAGTTTCATATTCCTGGATAAAGTGTACAGTTGGTGCAGAATTCCTCAAGGGTTTTCTGAGTCACCTTCCACTTCAATCAGATATTGAAGAAGGATTTAGAGTCATTAGAAATGGCCTTTAGTTCGACTCTAGTACAGTACATTGATGATTTGTTAATTGCGTCCAGGACAAAAAATGACTGCAGGTATGACATAATTGCCTTACTGAACCATTTGGGAAAGAACGGTCATAAGGTGTCCCCAAAGAAGCTACAACACTGTCAGAGAGAGGTGAAGTACTTAGGTCACCTGATTGAGAAAGGGTCGAGAAAAATATCCAAAGAAAGAGTGACAGCCATATTGCAGATGAATCCCCCGACAACCAAGAGAGATGCAGAATGTTTTTGGGAATGGTGGGCTACTGTCATCAGTGGATTCCCAACTTCTCGATTATCTCTAAACCGTTGGTGAAACTGACAGGCAAGGAAGTTCAGGATGACCTAGGTAACATAATCTTGTCTGGAAAAGAGATGAAGGTATTCATGGAATTAAGAGAATGTATGTGCAGGGCACCAGCTTTAGGTATGCCTGATTACACGAAGCCTTTTCTACTGTTTTGCCATGAACGTGATGCTTGTTCTTTGTCTGTTTTAACACAGGTCCATGGAGGTGCAAACCGCCCAGTAGCATATTTTTCAGCTACTTTGGACCCAGTCACAGCAGCCTTACCGGGTTGTTTGCGTGCAGTTGCAGCAGTTGGTCAAAGCCTCACACAGTGTGAAGGTATGGTGATGGGACATCCCTTAACAGTAATGGTTGCTCATTCAGTTGAAATTCTGTTAACCCGAACCAAGACACAGCATATGACAAATGCTAGGTTAACTAGGTACGAGACCGTTATACTAGGGTCTCCAAATGTTTCCCTCAAGAGATGTACTGTATTGAACCCGGCAACTTTACTTCCTATTGAAAATGCTGACATTAATGATGCTGAGGAAGTGGAACATGATTGTCTTGAGGTAACAGAACTATGCACCAAACTAAGACCCGACATCAAAGATACCCAGTTAGAAGAGAATGATTACATTATGTTTGTTGATGGTTCATGCTTGAGAGATTCAGTAGGAGTACTGAGAGCTGGGTATGCCGTGTGTACAATCACCGGTATTTTAGAAGCTTCTGGCTTGAAAGAGTGTACTCTGCACAAGTGGCTGAATTAATTGCCCTTACTAAGGCATGCCACGCAGCTGAAAACCTGGAAGTCACTATCTATACTGACAGCAGATACGGATTTTGAATTGTACATGATTTTGGCCATCTATGGTCACAGAGGGGTTTCCTGACCTCTTCTGGTTCACCAGTGAAAAATGGTGAAAAGATTAAGGATTTGTTGCATGCGATTCAGTTACCTCTTGAAATTACTGTGGTGAAATGCACTGCTCATGTTAAGTCACAAGACTTTGTGTCAATGGGAAACGGCTATGCAGATCAAGTTGCAAGGTTTTGCGCATTGAACTGTATATCGTTCCGAGATCAGTGGGAATTGTGACCTGAAACTGAGAATGAAACATGTTTGAATTTTGCATTAAGGGTAGTTGACACATTAGATTAGTTAAAATCACTACAGGGATGTGCTGGCAAAGAGGAGAAACGCTCCTGGCAGAGAATGCACTGTGTACAAAGAGATGATGACTTATGGGTCTCAGAGGAGGGGAAAATGTTTTTGCCAAACAGTCTTTTGTCACAGTTTGAGAGGTTCTATCATGGCCAAGCCCATATAGGGAGAGACGCAATGATCAGGTTGTTCAAAATAGATTGGGTCAATCCAAAATTCAGACAAGCTGCAGAGGTTATCTGTCACAGGTGCATCATCTGTCAACAGATGAATGCAGGAAAAGGGACAGTGGTGAATATGAGCCACGTTGGGAGAGCTGGCGGTCCAGTTAGCAGGATGCAGACTTCATTGAAATGCCTGTGTGTGGAGGACTGAGATATGTGTTGGTAATTGTGTGTGTTTTCAGTCACTGGATTGAAGCTTACCCTACACGTAGAAATGACAGTCTCACAGTAGCAAAGCTGTTGCTTAGGGAGTTAATACCACGTTTTGGATTCCCGATCTCTTTAGAATCAGAGAGGGGCAGACACTTCGAAAATGAGGTGATTAAGCTCTTTTGTGCAGCATTGAACATTGAAAAGAAGCTGCATTGTAGCTATCGCCCTGAAGCATCAGGACTAGTGGAACAGATGAATGGTACCTTGAAGTCAAGAATGGCAAAAATGTGCGCAGCTACCAATCTGAAGTGGCCAGATGCATTGCCCTTAGTACTGATGTCAATGAGAAATACACCTGACAAGAAAACAGGACTATCTCCTCACGAGATTCTGATGGGTCGAGCTATGCGATTGCCCGCAGTACCTGCGAATGCTCTTGTGAATATCACGGATGATATGGTGTTGGACTACTGCAAGGGTCTGGCTGATGTGGTCCGCTCTTTTTCTCACCAGGTGGAGGCTAACACATTGCCGCCAATCAGTGATCCAGCTCACACTCTGAAAGTCGGTGACTGGGTTGTTGTCAAGAAACATGCGAGGAAGTCGTGTTTGGAGCCGTGTTGGAAGGGGCCATATCAAGTAATACTGACAACCACTACCTCTGTGAAATGTGCAGGTGTTCCGAATTGGATACATGCCAGGCACACAAAAAAGGTGACGTGTCCAACTGACGAGGAACTTGAAGTATCCAAAACAACAGCTGCAGAAAAGGAAGTCTCAGGGCCGGAGAGTATCTCAGCGGAGGCAGCAGGGGAACCGAGGCAAAGAGAGGTTCTCCCAAAAGCAGACGGATACAGGTTTGAACTTGAGCCCGTAACAGACCCTGAAGGCGAGGGGGAAGAAACAGAGGGAGGTCAAAGTGAACTGACTCCTCCTGAGCCAGTTGCAGGTCCATCAAGAGAAAACACCATAGCACAAGAGGAGGGCGCTGTTCAACGTTCTGAAAGGCCAAGCAGTAGAAAACACATAAAGGAGATAACTGGTTGGAGCCACAAGCTGCAATAGAGAAAGTGGTCCCTGGAAACACGATAGAGGAAGAAGTTGATACAACTAGAAAAGAGGATCTCAGTGAAGGAGAGTTGCAGAGTGAACGCAAACTGAAAAGAAAGAGAGTCGCAAACAGAAGGTACGCAGGTCCTGAATGGGCATATGCAACGACAGCTGAATGGCAACAAGAATTCTTGGCGGTCTGTTTTGATCGAGAGGTACCAGGTCAATACTACGGCACCTGAATTCAACCCTAGAAGGAGACTATGTTAAAATATTGAAATTAAAATTGAAAGCTGAGAAAAGAGAATGATAAATTACCGGATGTGACACTGATAACCTGAATTGACTCTGAAAACCGATTATGACAAGCTACTAAACCTGATTTGACAAAGGGTCCTGGAGTGAGTGAAACGCTGTAAATACTTGCAGAGAGAGAGAAACTTTTCACACAAAAAAAAGAGAGCTTTTACATCGTCCTCAAGTTGATTGTTTGCTTTATATTATTCTGCTATCTGATTCTTTACAGATCATAAGCTACACTAAAAGTAAGAGTAAAAAGGGTAAGATGTGTGGTTGGTTAAGTGCGAATCTAGGTATTTTATGTGTAATAATAATTATAAGTGTGATTGTGGGAATGCCATGGATGGATAAGAAAGTGACTAATAATGCTTCAAAACCTGAGACTGCTACACTAACACCATGGGAGAAGTTTGAGCAGGATCCAAAATACTTGCATGAGGGAACTAATTCAAAGGGGGAACTATCTACTAATGTCTTCTATCACTTGTTGAATGAGTTTGTTGACACAATGGATGCAAAGAATTGTTATGTGTGCACAAAGATTCCTTTGTCAGTACAAGAAAGGGTTACTTATCATAGCTTGCCGCTAACTTGCGGGATATGCTGTAGCTTGCTATTAACCAGATTCTATGATCAAGAGCATGTGCAATACTTCTACTCAAACTTAGATGTAGTGTTTTCTTTTGTGCCTGTGATTGAGTTTCTAAACAAATTACCTAAAGAACACAGCATAACATTAGTTAGGGGTTTCTTTGAGCCGACACTGACATTTGGGACAGCTTATGAGCATCGCAATAACCTAACCTGCTTACTAACACCTGTAGAGAAGAGCTTCTTAGATCACACTGATGATAGACGAAAGGCATTAAAGGAAAGGCTAGAAACGGGATTAGAAAAACGCACGCTTGCAAATGATTATGCTTACACTGCAATAAAGACACAAGGCAAGTTAGCTATAGATGCATTACATGTAGGTAGGCTTTGTATATATAGGCCGAAATCTGAGCATGACACTTTATTTGTGGGAACGAGTGAATGCAGGCGTTTGTTTTTGTTTCAGAGTAAATGGACATTCATGTTAAATGGACAGGATCCAGCGATCCCTGGGATCTATTATATATGTGGACTTAGGGGGTCATTCTGACCCTGGCGGTAATTACCGCCATGGCGGAGGTCGGCGGTAGCACCGCCAACAGGCTGGCGGTGCACCGCTGGGCATTCTGACCGCGGCGGTACAGCCGCGGGCAGAGGCGGAAAGCCGGCGGGCTACCGCCGACTTTCCGCTGCCCGTCTGAATCCTCCATGGCGGCGGAGCGTGCTCCGCCGCCATGGGGATTCAGACACCCCCTACCGCCATCCTGTTCATGGCGGCTCTCCCGCCATGAACAGGATGGCGGTAGGGGGTGCCGCGGGGCCCCTGGGGGCCCCTGCCGTGCCCATGCCAATGGCATGGGCACGGCAGGGGCCCCCGTAAGAGGGCCCCAAAAAGTATTTCAGTGTCTGCCCAGCAGACACTGAAATACACGACGGGTGCAACTGCACCCGTCGCACCTTCCCACTCCGCCGGCTCAATTCTGAGCCGGCATCCTAGTGGGAAGGTTGATTTGCCCTGGGCTGGCGGGCGGCCTTTTGTCGGCCGCCCGCCAGCCCAGGGCAAATGTCAGAATCACCGCCGCGGTCTTTCGACCGCGTTGCGGTGTTCTGACGGCGGTACTTTGGCGGACGGCCTCCGCCGTCCGCCAAGGTCAGAATGACCGCCTTAATGCTTATTACAATCTTCCGAAGGGATGGTATGGGACATGTTATTTGGGAATAGTTTTCCCAAAGATCTACCAGATTGATGACTTAAAGCAAATTCCTAAAGTGTCTGAATTACAACATGCTAGACAATAGAGAGAGACAGCGGCTGCTGTCGTTGGTGACATATTTGGAGCCATAATTCCTTCAGTAGGTGTTATCTTAAACTCCATAAAGATTCGAAAGTTGTCTACTATTGTGGATAACATGTTGACAAACTTCACAGGGGCTATACTCCTGATGGATACTGAACTTGCTGCTGAAAGAGCTATGACTCTTCAAAACTGGCTTGCTTTAGACATTCTTCTAGCAAAGAGTGGCGGAGTCTGTAAGATGCTTAATGAGCGCCATTGTTGTGCGTTCATACCAGATAACATCAAAAAGATTAGAGGTATGCTTACCAACCTAACAAGAGATAGTGCAGATTTGAAGGAGCTGAAGGAACCTGGAGTTTGGGAGAAAGTTGGGAAAGGAATTACCAGAGTAGGGAATTGGTTTAGTAATATTTGGAATTGGGTTCTTGCAAAAATATTAGGGGGTCTATTGATTGTTCTGATTTGCTTATTGGGATTATGGTTATCATGTAAAGTTAATGAAAGAATTAAAAGAAATCTGACAAAACGAAACAAAAGAAATGAAGAAAATGAAAGGGAGAAAATATTTAATGAAGTTTGGGAAAGCTCACACAAAGGACAGGATGTTGAAATGCGCATTATGCGGAAAGTGGAATGTTAAGAAGGGAAAGGTTCGTGTGATGACAAGTGTCATCAGAGGAGGGACTGAGAGAGCGAAGCTTATATAATCTATAGTAACATGAAATGTTTATGAACTAATGTACAATAATGCTGCATAGAAAATGTATTAATGTGTTTTGCTATAACGTACGTTTGAAATATGCCCACGGGGAGTGGCTGTCAATATATACGGGGACTAATAAAACTGACTAATAATGTTGAGCTGCTATATTATGATATGGTTTTACATTAATAATAATAGGTATATGTAAAGGTTTTGCTAATAAATCATTAGGCTTTAGTTAGCATAAGTCGAGGCCTAGTTGCCTGACTCTCATATTGGATGTGTTTTTCAATCGTGCAGTGTGCTGAATTGATGAAGGACATGAACTCTTATTTTCCTCCAAACTAGAAGCTGAATGTAACTGTAGTAGATCCGTTCTCATGAAATTCGACTTGCTTGTAGAAACATTTTAGTTGAATGCAACACTGTAGACCACTCATAGGTACAAGGTCGCCTGAACCGGTACAGACAATGGAGCCACTGACCGAAGATGTGCAAAGGACCACAAGATTGTGAAATCATACCGGACATTCCACCCGCTAAAGACGTCAATCATAAGGACCAATAAGATACGTGAGAACTGTTATGGGGTGACAAATTCGATGACCTAATGTGAAGACAATTGGTTAAAGATAGTGGGGTGCAACCCCTTGTCCAACCAAATTTTAGGAGAATGTACAATGAAAATGGGATAAAAATCCTTGACACCAGGAAGTAAATTAGACAAGAGAGAACGAGAGGCGAGAGAACAGGAGTGAATAGGGAGATGCTGATGCGATTTGCTATGATCCCGACACTTTGTCACTTTGCTTAGTGACTTGCTAATTTTACTTAGAACCATCCTTGCCCTTAGATTCCCCTGTTTACACTTTACCTCCTTATGAGGGAAGTGCCCCCTTTTACCAGAGTTGAGTTCCTGGCTAATGGCGAACCAACTGATGTTCTGAGGACGAAGACAGAACCTGAGTGCTGACCCAAACAGAGGGTAACTATATGACGATTAAATTGTGATTGTCTGTTTGCTTTTCCTTTCTAGGTACCAACTGCTTTTCTTTTGACAGAGACCATAGTTAGATGTTTTCCAAATTGGTGTTACTAAATTGTTTTGCATGAAGCCCAACATGCCAATGCTAATTCGAGGTTAGTTGAGAGGGTTCACTAAAACTGACGCAAATAGACAAATGACTGAATCTATGCTTTGTTGAATAACGTGATGTTACTCTGCTAAGGATAACCTATGTTGACGCCGTGTTATGTTCTAATATTCGTGATTCTTGCTTTGATGAAATCGTATCAGAGTTGCCATATTGTTACTATGTGAATGTGTTTCTTGGTTTTGAGACTAATAAACTTACTAGTAGAATAGTAATCAATAGGGAATAAATATCACAAAATTCATACTAAAATGGTGTGGTTATTCTTGACTGAAAGGTCATGGTGGTTTCTGAGTCTCATTAAATGTCATTGACTAAGGTGAATTCCATTGTCGTAAAAGTGAGTAAATTAATCATACAGGGACGCGTTAACACAACCACACCCCTCAACACAGACATCCTTTCACGATGGTGCAAGGATGCCTGTGTTGGCAGCTAAATTTAGCACCAGCGCAGGGGGAAACGCAGGGGTGCACCGTATTCCCTTAAATTCCTGCTTTTCTAAAGTGCCACATCGCGGCGCTGCCAATTTGGGCGCAGCACTGCGTTGCGCCACTTTTCTTGAAATCTGACACATAGTCCCAACATCTCAAGGACCATCTCAGAGCTTCTAAAACCTTGGATTGGTGCTGTGAAATACCCAAATATCCCTGCCTGGGAAGAAAAAAGAAGAAAGAAGAAAGAAGAAAGAAGAAAGAAGAAAGAAGAAAGAAGAAAAAAGAAAGAAGAAAAAGAAAGAAGAAGAAGAACAACAACAACAACTAGAACTGCCCTGCTGAACCCTTGGTCTGCACCTAGAAGGACTGCACCCACAAAGACTGCACCTGCTGCACCCTCCGGGCTTCACAAAAGAGGACTTTGCCTGGCTTCTAAAGGATTGATGAGTGGACTCCCTGTAAGCGACAGGTATAAAGGAACTACCAAGAGTCACCTGCATCAAATCCTGCCAGAGAAGCCCAGCTGGACAGCATTTAGTTGACTTTTAAGGATTTGTTCAGGTGCATTGTGGGAGTTGTAGTCCCAACATCCCAAGGAGCAATTTAGAAATTCTGGAACCTTGGATTGATATTGTGGGCTACTTTCCTGCATCAAGAAACACTACTGGAAGTAGGTGTACCAGTTTTTCATCATGAGCAGCCAACTTTTGACTTTGTCTCGGTCCAGCATAACATTTTTTAACCCTTTGAGAGCTATTTGCTTCTAAGCGCTTGTTTTACTTTTAATCTTTTAAAACTTCATATCTCTGGTATCAACATTGAATTTTGTCAGTTTGGTGTCATTTTAATCATAAAAATATTTTCTATTTTTTATATATTGGTGTAGGATTTTTATTGTTTGTTGTGTCTTACTTATTCAATGTATCTGTGTTTTCAAATGCTTTACACACTGTCTCCTAAATTAAGCCTGCCTGCTCGTTGCCAGCTACCAAGGGTTGTGCAGGGGATTAATTATGATTGTGATTGTGGCCTTATTACTAGTTGTGGGTACCTACCAATTCCTGCTAATGAACCACCTTCCAACAGTAAGGAATTGGGAAACACATTCTAGAAAACAACCTGTGTAAATAATAAATTATATTCTAAAAATAATTACTACGAATTACCTTATTCACTTTTTTACTTTGTTTTAGTTACTTGGTAGAAGCAATCATTCGGTACCTTGTTGAGCAAATTAGAAAAATGACTTGTTACTTGACATAGAACAAATAAAGGAGTTAAAACCTGAGCATAATGTCAAATATACAGAAGACATATAGGAAAAAGGGTGTGTACAGCGAAGGTTACTGTAGACTGAAGAACCCAATGTGACTTATAAAAAGTTGGGTAGTAAAAAAGAATTACTAAAGTTGTGCACATCATATAACCAAAATGTACCTAGTGCATGAACGCATTTTCTCCATAAACTGCACTGAGTCTCCAGTATATTATCATCGCGAAGCAAACAATCAAGTAGCCATTTCATGCCAAGAGATGCTGTCTCAGGCCTGCAAGTATCCATTCAGCAGCTTTCTGATTGTGAGACGAGCCATCAGTGTTCAGATGTATAGGCAAGGACATTAGGCTAAGGATGGATTGTGGTGGCTTTTGAATTCCTCCCAATGAGTGGAGGGATGAAGAGTACGCCTCACGGGTGATTAATATGGCAAATACGTATTTGGAGTTATCATAATGTTGCTAAATGTATGTGGAAGTAAAAACAACACACCTTGGGCGATATACATTCTGTCCTTGGGGGCATGTGTGCTTGATTTGTGAGCCCCGGGCACAATGGTGTTCAGAAGGGGCCACAGACGCTTTTGAATCACCTTTCGTACTACTGATAGCGCTGGTGCACATGTAGCACCAGCGCTATCATGAGAGGGTATTCCCTCATTTGCAGGGAATCACTTTCCCTCGAGGCCCGCTCCATATTATGAATGCGGGCACAGAGGCAAACACGGCATTCGGAGGCGCATTGAAAGTGCGCCACAAAAAAATGGCGCACTTTTAGTGCAACTCCTAAAAGCAGCCCTCTGGAGAGGACAAAAGGGGTCCCAGACTTCTCCAGACATCCCCTTGCAGGTGGGTGCAATCACTTACTGCACCCAGTTTCAAGGAATCTCTCTTCCCTCTTCACAGTGCAGGCGGCAGGACGCCTGCACTGTGAAGATGGAGGGGCTTTGAAGCAGCCGCTCCGTATTACACTTGACTGTGTTGCTCCCTGGGCAGTGCAGGACTGTGGCTACCCCAGGGGGCAGAGCCGTCTTTGCAATATTGTGCACTGTCCATGTTTGTGCCCGGCGCACCTTTTGTGAAGTGTGCTGTGGCACAAACAGGGAAGGTGTTCCGTCTATATACAATACAGCCTCTGGCGATGAATAGAATTATAGCTTGGTAATAATGAGCAAACACAGCCAGCAAATCAGGCGTGCATCAGTTGAGCTGATTCCCAGTCTTCATGCTGCATATGTCTAACAAGCTCCTCCCTCTGACAGAGCAGCAATGACTGATGGTTCTGATGGTGTATCCTATATCAAATGCAAGTTGTGTAGGGAAGTGTCCCAGTTATCACATACATCGGCTGTAGAAATACAGAGCGAAAGACCGTGTACTAGATTTATTTGTCTAGTGAGCTATTGTCATAGAGGCCATACAGTAAACTAGGCAGAGGAGAAACGCCTTTTACAGGAGCACTGAAAGGAAACACACATTAAAAACAGAGCTACGCTACTGCACAGAAAGGGATACAAAAAGACATAGGAAAATCCACCTCTAGCGGAGACTATACCTAGACTAGACCCTAGCACAGACCTGCCAACTTCTTTAAACGTTTAACCTCTGGGAGGCGGTGCCAGGACGTGGAAGGTGCAAGGCTTTGTGCCGGACATTACCGAAAGAAGCATCTACCCTACTTCCCTTCACACAAAAAGCTTACAAGGCTGCCTCTGGTGTCCTGGGAAGGCTTCAAAACCAGTAATGGACATCAGCTACCAAGTCATCCCGAATGAGCTGGACACCCGTTCCGTGAAGGGGTTTTTAGCTCACCTTCTATCACTCTAGGTGACACTGGCTCGTCATTAGGTGAACGTGTGAAAATAGGCGATATTGTGTAAAACACGGTGGAACCTTATGAGCTGCATGGTCTACTAGCAAGACCTGGTTCGTCTTCTACATCAGTGTCATCACGTCTGTCTTTGGGTGAAAACTGAAAAAAGCAATCCTAAACAGGAGCGCGAGGTTTGCAGAATTTGATTACAACCTGAGATTGAAGATAGTGTATAGAGAAATCCTCGACCAATACAGAGTCTAGCACAAAGATGGCAGGCAAAATACCACGCAGGAAAGGGAAGGGGACAGAAACCACTCAGAGAGGGGCGAGAGAGAGATGTGGAATAGATATGTGGAAGGAAAGAGATTGAGCGAGGAAACCAAGGGAGCAGGGCGCCTTAGAGATTTTTTTTCCATGGCTGGTTTGCAGTGCTTAATTTGTAAATAAAGCGATGCTGGTGCCCAAAGCTCTACTCTTAAACACGCGGCTGCTGCAATTAACTGTGCGAACACGGAATACAGAGGCAGCGTAATCCTGAAGCCATCTCGGGCCTCTTCAATCCTTATAACGTCACTCCCTGCCCCTTCAGCACACTCTTGCAGCTTTCTGCTTTCTTCCTTTGTGACGCTTTTTTCGTTTTTCCCTTCATCCGTCTTTCCCATATGTGTCTTTTGCTTGCAGCTAATTCTTGAGACAGAAGGCCAAGCCCCAGCCCTCAAAAATAAGTGCCGTTGCTCAGCACGGAAAACAACAAGCACAAATTAAGCACTGCTGGTTTGGGTTCCTTAGTCCGGCCCTGCGTGGCCCCGACCTGAGTAGGACGGCACACGTAAAGTTGTACATGTGTATTTAGAGCAATGGTAAGAAATAACACATCTGTTCTATTTTACAAGGAATTCAAAACCTTGCTGGGGCCTATACAGCCCGTGACCTCATGGAATACATACTGGTAACCTCAGTGACAGAAGATTTCATTGAGCTTCCCCTGAGAGTTAGTGTTGAAAGATCTTAAAGCCGGGGCGAGTCGAGGAAGATAAACGCGGCATTCTGGAGCCGGCAAGTGCGAGGCTAGTAGTGCTTAAAGTAGAAATATCAAAGCGGGGGTACTTATTACTTCAAAGTACTGGTTTTCTGCTGAGAAGTGTCGGTACTCCTACTCTCCCATCGATCGTATTGCACCCCTGCTAAAACATACTGGCTCTCTCCATTTCAAATAAAATACATGCTGGTGTTTGCTACGTGAATAAACACAGTGTGTAGAGTTTTCCTGTTAGCATGATCTGAAATTAACAGCAATGTGTGCACATTTTACAAGCCCAGTTTCGATTTGAGAGCCGACAAACAGTGGATAAAGCGTGTTGGTGCCACATAGGTGGTTGAACAGGATAGAGAAAAATTGGGATTTGGAGCTTTCCTTGTTAAGAACATATTTTTAACGGTCTGCTATGTAGTTGTTGACAGAGCCAAATGTTTGATGAGAGATGCTTCATGCACTAGTGATTTAATGAGGAGAAAGAGAACGATTGAATTCTAAATGAGAATGTTCCAGTACGTGTCTGCTTTAAATACCGTGAGGATGATCACACTACACCATGATTACTGATTCACACAGCTATAGCTGTCTATAAATTGCCATTGTGGGCATTTTAAACCCGTTTTAGGAATGCACAAACATTCGGCCAGATTTATCGAACTTTCGCACAACGTAACACAGCAACGCACCTTGCTCGGCTGCACGAAACGGTAGGAATGCGCTGTATTTAACATACACCGCGCATTCCTGTCCTTTCCTAGCACTGGTGCACTTTTGGCTGCCTAGCGCTAATGCTGGCACCCTTGCATCATGGTGCAAGGGAGACTGTGTACGCAAGGGTGCCTGTGTGGCAGGCATGATAGTTTTTGTGCGGGACGGAACACCCTCCTGCACAAAAACAATCCTCAGAGGCATTTTCCTCTTTCTTTGAGTGCTGCATATTGCAGCACATGTAGAAAAAGGAAATAGCAAGATGGAAAAAAAATATTTCTCCTCGTTACAGGTAGCATTTTGATACATTCCTGGGTCTACCCTAATGGTTAATCTGAGGATGAGCCAAAATCCATGGGTAGATGCGTAGGGGCACACATGCTCCAGCCTTGGAATGCCTCCCTAGGGCAGAGTAATGGAAGGCAGTGATTTGTGCTGCCTTGTAGTATTCCAGATTGATCAAGCCATGCAGGACCATGCAAGGTCGCCTGGCATGGCTTGATAAATCTGACTTTAAAGTTGCGTTGCCCTTGCGCCCCTGTTGTGTGGCGCAAGGGCGACGCAACTCTGTGATAAATCTGGCCCATAATGTTCACACTTCTAAAAGGCTGTATTCACACAAAGCTATTTTTTGGAATAAATCTATTCCTGTTTTTTTCCAGGGGTGGATGCTTCAGGGCCCTCCCTCTGAAAGATTGGAAGCATGTTTGTAGGTATTCACAAACTTCCTTAAGACGGACTGTCACAGTGGAAAATGTTAGTGATTTATTACTGCCAAGTGGCAGCTGGTGATTTTGAAATGGATGTAATAATGCCCCTGAATTCCGACGAGCAAGTGAAGCAAGCAAGCAGATTTCTTCAAGGATGGTTTCTGGTCTGGTCTTCCCTGAGAAGATTTTGAAAAAAATGGAAAATACTGAATAAAGCACAATTGTCTCATAAACTGCCCAATAGCCAAGGGCTCTGACTCTTACTCACTTGCATTCATGCTCACTGTCACTCACGTCAGTCTCAGAGTCATTCTCACGAGTCTCAATTATTTTCACTCATTATACATCACTCTTTCTCACCCATTCATTCTTACTCACAGTTTCATTTACTCATTCTAAATAATTTCACTCACTTCCCCTTTCATTTGCTAACGCATCCCTTTATGATCAATTTACTCACATTGGGACTCGTTTTAGGCCAATTAATCTTTTGACCCTGATTGAAGACACCTTAGGACGAGATAGCTAATTAACATGTCAATCAATATGTCAATAATGTCATCAATATTTATTATAACAATGGACTTTACTTTAGTCAATTACATTTAATAAACTCTGGAAACACCATGACCTTGCAGTCATGAATAACCACACCAGTTTAGTATGAATTTTAGTGATATTTATTCCCTATTGGTTACAATACTACTAGCAAGTTTATTAATCTCAAAACCAAGACGCACAATAGCATAGTCACAATATGGCAACTCTGCTAAAATTTCATCATGCAAGAATCACAAACATTAGAATATAACACGACGTCAGCATAGATTATTCTAAGGAGAATATATTAGCGCATTGTTCAACAAAGCATAGATTTAGTCATTTGTCTATTTGTGTCAGTTCAGTGAACCCCTCTCCTAACCTCGAATTAGCATTGGCATGTTGGGCTTCATGCAAAACAATTTAGTAACACCAATTTGGAAAACATTTAACTATGGTCCCTGTCAAAAGAAAAGCAGTTGGTACCTAGAAAGGAAAAGCAAACAGACAAATGCAAACTCATTGTCATATAGTTACCCTCCAAGTTTGGTCAGCACTCAGGTTCTGCCTTCGTCTTCAGGACATCAGTTGATTCACCATCAAAAGAGATTCAGCTCCAGCAAAGGGGAAGGGGACTTCCCTCATAAGGAGGTAAAGTGTGAATGGGCAATCTAAAGGTAAGGATGGTTTTAAATAAAATCAGCAAGTCACCAAGCAAAGTGACAAAGTCTCTGGATCATAATAAATGGCATCAGCATCTCCCCATCTCCTAGTCTCCTACTCCCTAATTCTGATTTACTTCCTGGTGACAAGGGTTTTTATCCCCTTTTCGTGGTACATTCCCCTAAAATCTGATTGGACAAGGGTTGCACCCCACTATCTTTAACCAATTAAAATCAAATTAGCTCATCAAATTTATTACCCCATAACAGTTCTCACATATTTTATTGGTGTTTATGATTGACGTCTTTAGCAGGTGGAATGTCCGGTATGATTTCATCGTCTTGTGGTCCTTCGCACATCTTCAGTCAGTGGCTCCATTGTCCGTACCGGTTTAGGCGACCTTGTACATAGCATTAATCTACACTGTTGCATTCAGCTAAAATGTTACTAGAAGCAGGATGAATTTCAATAGAACGGATCTACTACAGTTACATTCAGCTTCTAGCTTTTGGAAAAAAACAAGAGTTCATGTCCTTTAGCAAGTCAGCACACTGCACATTAGAAAAATACATTTAACCCCTCCGCTGCCAGGCCTTTTCCCCCTCCTGTGCCAGGCCTTTTTTTGCCTATTTGGGGCAGTTCGCGCTTAGGCCCTCATAACTTTTTGTCCACATAAGCTAACCAAGCCAAATTTGCGTCCTTTTTTTCCAACATCCTAGGGATTCTAGAGGTACCCAGACTTTGTGGGTTCCCCTGAAGGAGGCCAAAAAATTAGCCAAAATACAGCGAAAATTTCGTTTTTTTAAAAAAAAAATGGGAAAAAGTGGCTGCAGAAGAAGGCTTGTGGTTTTTCCCCTGAAAATGGCATCAACAAAGGGTTTGCGGTGCCAAACTTAGCAGCTTCCCTGCGTTTATGAACAGGCAGACTTGATTAAAAAAAAAAACAATTTTTCAACACAATTTTGGCATTTTACTGGGACATACCCCATTTTTGCAATTTTTTGTGCTTTCACCCTCCTTCCAGTCAGTGACAGAAATGGGCATGAAACCAATGCTGGATCCCAGAAACCTAAACATTTCTGAAAAGTAGACAAAATTCTGAATTCAGCAAGGGGTTTCCTACAGAAAATAACAACTGAAAAAGAAAAATATTGAAATTGAGGTGAAAAAAACATAAATTTTTCTCTACGTTTTACTCTGTAACTTTTCCCTGCAATGTCAGATTATCGAAAGCAATATACTGTTACGTCTGCTGGACTCCTCTGGTTGCGGGGATATATAGGGCTTGTAGGTTCATCAAGAACCCTAGGTACCCAGAGCCAATAAATGAGCTGCACCCTGCAGTGCGTTTTCATTCTCTTCCTGGTATACAGCAATTCATTTGCTGAAATATAAAGAGTAAAAAATAGCTATCAAGAAAACCATTGTATTTCCAAAAAGGGCACAAGATAAGGTGTTGAGGAACAGTGGTTATTTGCACATCTCTGAATTCCGGGGTGACCATACTAGCATGTGAATTACAGGGCATTTCTCAAATAGAACTCTTTTTTACACCCTCTCCTATATTTGGAAGGAAAAAATGTAGAGAAAGACAAGGGGCAATAACACTTGTTTTGCTAATCTATGTTCCCCCAAGTCTCCTGATAAAAATGATACCTCACTTGTGTGGGTAGGCCTAGCGCCCGCAACAGGAAATGCCCCAAAACGCAACGTGGACACATCCGATTTTTTTGAAAGAAAACAGAGGTGTTTTTTGCAAAGTGCCTACCTGTAGATTTTGGCCTCTAGCTCAGCCGGCACCTAGGGAAACCTACCAAACCTGTGCATTTTTGAAAACTAGAGACTTGGGGAATCCAAGATGGGGTGACTTGTGGGACTCTGACCAGGTTCTGTTACCCAGAATCCTTTGCAAACCTCAACATTTGGCTAAAAAAACACATGTTCCTCACATTTCTGTGGCAGAATGTTCTGGAATCTGAGAGGAGCCACAAATTTCCTTCCACCCAGCGTTCCCCCAAGTCTCCCGATAAAAATGATACCTCACTTGTGTGGATAGGCCTAGCGCCCTCAACAGGAAACGCCCCAAAGCGCAACGTGGACACATCCAATTTTTTGAAAGAAAACAGAGGTGTTTTTTGCAAAGTGCCTACCTGTAGATTTTGGCCTCTGGCTCAGCCAGCACCTAGGGAAACCTACCAAACCTGTGCATTTTTGAAAACTAGAGACCTAGGGGAATCCAAGATGGGGTGACTTGTGGGGCTCTGACCAGGTTCTGTTACCCAGAATCCTTTGCAAACCTCAAAAGTTGGCTAAAAAAACACATGTTCCTCACATTGCTGTGGCAGAAAGTTTTGGAATCTGAGAGGAGCCACAAATTTCCTTCCACCCAGCGTTCCCCCAAGTCTCCCGATAAAAATGATACCTCACTTGTGTGGGTAGGCCTAGCGCCCACGACAGGAAATGCCCCAAAGCGCAACGTGGACACATCCCATTTCTTGAAAGAAAACAGTGCCTACCTGTGGCTTTTGGCCTGTAGCTCAGCCGGCACCTAGGGAAACCTACCAACCCTGTGCATTTGTGAAAACTAGAGACCTAGGGGAATCCAAGATGGGGTGACTTGTGGGGCTCTGACCAGGTTCTGTTACCCAGAATCCTTTGCAAACCTCAAAATTTGGCTCAAAAAACACCTTTTCCTCTCATTTCGGTGACAGAAAGTTCTGGAATCTGAGAGGAGCCACAAATTTACTTCCACCCAGCGTTTCCCCAAGTCTCCCGATAAAAATGATACCTCACTTGTGTGGGTGGGCCAGGTGCCTGCAACAGAATAAGGCCCAAAACTTGTAGAGATAGAGGGGATAGCACAACGAGTTTATAAGGGCATATTCTTTTATACATCTTTAGACGGACTCTGCTTTGGGGACCCACATAAGTGAGGTGTCATTTAATTGGGAGACTGAGGGGAAAACTGGGGAGTAGGGATTTTGTGCTGGAGCGGTGATCCTACTAAGAAAAGTCAGGAAAATATGCTTTTTTATGCAAATTTTGAGGTTTACAGAGGAGTCTGGGTAAGAAAATGTTGGGGGAGCCACGCAAGCCACACCTCCCTGGACTCCTTGGGGTGTCTAGTTTTAAAAAATGTCTGGGTTTTGTAGGTTTCCCTAGATGAAGGCCGCACCCAGGACCAAAAACATAGGTGGGCCCTCCCCCCCAAACACAGGTATTTTTATAATATATCATTTTGATGTGTGCACATACGTCCGTGATGTGCCAAACACTAAAATTGTGAAAAGAAACACACTTAGGTTATGTGAAGAAGACCCCTCACCCACCAACCAAGTTGGTGGCATGCTTCATCATCGGGGTCCCACCCGAGGCACCTAGCATGTCACAGGTGTGCTGCGACGCCTGATTACAGCGGAGCAGGTTTTGTCATTTTTACCACACATACTGGTCGGATTTGGCACGAGGGTGAGTGATGGTTCAGTGGATCAAATTTTATTAACAAGAGATTTCACAAAAATGAAATGCACTGTTAATAACTGAAAGGCAAAAAAACTGAACCAATGACTCACAGCTCGTGAGCTGTAAAGCCGCGACAAGGCACCAACCGCTTTACAGTCCATTCACACACCTTTCATACATGACACGCACAAGACCATTCACACCGCCAGCCACGGGCCCAGCACATTACAACACTCACATCGACAGACCGCGCCACTCAAGGGCCCATCACTTACATACGCCCATATGCCTGATACAAGAATCACACCAGCTGATGGGAGTGTGGACTGGCGTTTGGTTGGCACCGCCAGCCAAGCGCCACCCCAAGCACACCGCCTTCCAAGCCCCACCCCACGCACACCGCCAGCCAAGCGCCACCCCAAGCACACCGCCAGCCAAGCCCCACCCCACGCACACCGCCAGCCAAGCGCCACCCCAAGCACACCGCCAGCCAAGCGCCACCCCAAGCACACCGCCAGCCAAGCGCCACCCCACGCACACCGCCATCCAAGCGCCACCCCACGCACACCGCCATCACTTTTTTTGTTTATAAACAACAAAGAAACCACTAATTATAAAATAAGCACAAAACTACAAACACAAATGCTCTAACTAAATACGACAGAGATGCCAACCGTGAAACACATGAAAATATAAAACAGACAGCTTACGCTCACGGTATTTCCCAGAATTGTTTTTGGGTATGGTAACGTCTATAACAGCTGGGCACACACAGCCCAGGCTTTGAAGGGCATTCGGGGCAGTACATCCGGCTCTCCCTCCGGATTAATCTCCGGGCACATACTCTACATTTCTTTGTGGGCAAGTCTTTTTTGGGAGTGGGAGGAATGTGATCTGGAAAGTGCCGATCTTTCAATCTAGCCACATCCTCCACCACTTCTACTCTAGAAACTCTTGCCGGTTCCACCACAATAAGGCTTTCTATCACCGACTCCTGAAATTTAACAAATGTCATCCTTGACTCAGGTGAACAATCCTTGTATACAATAAAGAGAGGCTGGTGACCGCAACTTGCAGATGGACCAATAGTCACGTGGGAACTACTAGATTTTTATCCTACGGTGTATCCCGAGGTGAAGGTGCCTTCCCAGATTAATAAAAATGTCATTAACCCTCCCAGGGGTTGGTTCGCACCAGAAAGCATTGAACCCTTGATTACTGCTGGGAGATATGGGCCGCTATCCTGCCTAGATGAGAATGATTGACTCATCGGTAGAGAAGAATTAGTTAATTTAACTTTATTGAAATCCCCCCACATAAAAGATATAAGTTGGAAGGCTATTGCCACTGATCAAAGTAATAATCCTGACACTACCCCTGTTGGTACATTGTCTGCATTACCCAATTTTAGTACGGACTCACCCTCTGCTTTAGCTGAGCCTGTTGATAAGTTATCAAGGTATATATCCTGGAATATAGCCGGTCTGGAGTCCAGCCAGTGTACTCCTGATTGGAGGGACTTCATAGACCAGGGCGAAATAATTGCATTCCAGGAAACATGGGCTACCACACCGATATTTCGGGTGGGGTATCTGAACTTTAGCAAGCCAGCAATCAGAGGCCAGAAAGGGCGTCCTGTTGGAGGTCTTACAATTTGGGTCCGCCAAAGTGCAGGTGTAAGAGTTGAAGAAGTGACAATTGATAGTCCAGACATAATTGCCTTAAAGATAAAGTCCAACCTAGGTACAAACATCCTGTTGGTTAATATTTATGTCAGGGGCCTCCAGGGAGGAAGGGTTTCTCCGACCCTCCTCCTGTTGGATGACATTCTATCAGGAACAACGATCGATGGCCACAAGATTGTGATGGGGGATTTTAATACCTGTTTTGAGCCTTTGGGTATTGAGGACGGCCCGCTCACCGAGGATGAGGATTTATCCTGGGGTATTCCCCAACTCGAGATACCTCCGATTGCTAAGTGGTCGAGCTCAGCCACCTATATCAAGGGGTTATGCCTGGATATGGGTCTAAGAGCTGTTAACGGAAGGGTCAAGTCAGATAGGAAGGGCAGGCATACGTTCAACAACGGCAGACACAGTAGTCATATCGACTATATTTTGGTTGACGTGAGGCAGTGGTTTGCAGTTGTTGATATGCTAGTTACGGAACGCCCAGAGAGCGATCATGACCCGCTGGTTTTGACCTTAAGGGATTCCAGCTTTCAGAGGTCTGAGGGCAGTGGTCCTAATATAACAGAAAAAGAGGTAATTGTGAGCAATGATACGCGCAGGGTACGCTGGCCCAAAATAGCTGTGGACGCTGGGGCCCGCAGGGCGATAAGAACCTTAGTGTCTAGTTCTGTGGAGCTTTTAAACAATTGTGGCTCACAGGACGTGATTAACAGCGAACTTACACGTACCCATACTGACTTGTTTCAGGAACTTAAAAAGTTGTTCATCAAATTTATCCCTAAACAACCTAGGACCAAGAAATACTCATGCACTACCTGGTTTGATAAAGAGTGTAGCAAGACAAAAAGAGTTCTCTTTGAGGCTATTAAAAACAAAAATCATAGCCAGATTAGATCTTGTAGAAAACTCTATAATGAGGCAAAACGTAAAGCAAAACAAAAGTGGGACGAGGAACGCTGGCTTATGCTGTCAGAAGCCTGTGATAAACGCAATATCCAACAGTTTTGGTACCTCATAAAATGGGGTATCTCGCAGGACGCCCACTATAGTCCAGCATCTGTCTCTAATCATCAGTGGGTAAAAAATTTTGAGGATCAGTTTAAGTGTCATACAGTAGAAGTGACTATACCCTACTGTCTTGAGCCCGTCGAGTCGTTAATATTCTCAGTTACTGAAGTTATCAATTGCCTGCAAAACATTCCCAAAGGGAGGGCCCCTGGCCCAGATGGTATTCCAGCTGACATTTTTTTGGTAGACCAGGACCTGTGGGTACCTTATATACTCCACCTGGTGAATGCAGTTGCAGCAGGCGCTAAAATTCCTGACTCATGGTATGGGGCAGAAATCCTCCCTATATACAAGAAAGGCGATCGCTCAGTACCCTCAAATTACCGGCCTATCAGCCTTATTGATGCGATCCAAAAAATCATAGCGCGCCTCATTTTAGGGAGGATACAGGAATGGATAACAGACTCCGATATTTTGACTCCGTTGCAGGCGAGTTTTAGACCTCATGTAAGCACCCTTGATCAAGCCTTTCGTTTTGCCCTTTTATATTGGAAAACAGTTTTTTTGGGTAAGGGCAAGTTGTATGCAGCTTTTGTGGATCTAAGATCTGCATTCGACTTGGTCCCTAGGACTAAATTATGGGATTGCATACTGGAACAGGGAATGCCCAGGGCTCTAGTGCGACTCTTAATGAATCTTCATGCATACACTTATGCCCAAGTCCGCTGGGGTAAGCCTGGCGAGGTTACGGACAGGTTCCACGTTTTGAAAGGTGTTAGACAAGGATGTGTCCTGGCTCCCACTTTGTTTTCCCTGTTTATTAACGGGGTTACCAAATATTTTGCAACACATCCACGGATGCTCCCCAGATAGCGGGAATGAAAGTACCATTGCTCATGTTCGCGGATGATACCTTGTTATTATCAAAGACAAGGCAAGGGCTTCAGCAGGCCCTACTCAGATTTGAGTTATTTTGTGACGAGCATGAGCTTGAAGTAAATGTTTCTAAAAC